>NW_025725645.1:0-300000 GCF_021461395.2 Schistocerca americana | reverse complement strand
GCGGAGCCAAAGACTGTGTTGTCGAGGTCGAGTGCGAGCGGGAAGAGAGGCAGCGTCGGCACGGAGATGCAAGCGAGCGCGAGACGCACGGGGGCTGCGGCGTGGCGCGTTTGCGGTCGGCGCCTTTGGTGGCAACGGCCGGGACAAGCAGCGGTGTATGGTGTGGTGCGGGGCGGACAGGGGCGGAGGCGGCGCGACGACGGCATGGGGGCGAAAACGGGACGGGGGACGGCGGATGTTGAGAGGCGTCACGCGCGGACAGGACACAGACACAGAGACACACAGATTGGAAAGGGAGGGTGCGCGGTAGTAGTTGGGAATGTGCGTACCGTGCGGGATGGGAGTGGGCGAGGAACACGGTCGTGGCCCCTGTTTTGGGTGCGTGTGATGACGTCGGTGTGTTGTGGGAAGGGAAGGTGCTGTGGCGGCGGCGCGTAATGGGCGTAGGCCGAAAAGAGAAAGGAACGTGGGCAGTGTGTTGGCAAGCGTCGGTTCGACTGCGACGTTGATGGGCAGGGCAGGGCAGGGCAGGGCAGGGCAAGGTTTAATGGTGGTAGGAGTAGGCGTGTGGGCGCAAAAAATCTGCCGCTGCAGGCGGTGCCGTAACCGCCATGGCGGGAAGGAGAGAGGGCCAAAGAAAGAAAGAAAGAAAGAAAGAAAGAAAGAAAGAAAGAAAGAAAGAAGAAAACAAAAAAAAAAAAAAAAAAAGGAGGGGGGGGCGAAAGTGGAGAGGCGGTGGTGTGAGAAGGGCGGGGGCGGAAGGAAGGCAGGAAGGACAAGAGGCGAGGCGACGGCTTGCTTTGTGTATCGGTCGGTCTCTGGCTATGCTTCGTGTTCTGCAGCAGGGTCGGTGCGCGGCGTGGCTCGCGGCAGTGGGAACGCCTGGTGGCTGGACGGCCAGCAATGCGGTTGGATGGGCGGCCACAGCACCGCACCTGTGCCCGAGGAGGAGACGCTGGCGGCGGGCCCTGAGGTGAGGCCGGCTCGGCTGGGGCTGTGGATGTGTAGGTGTGCGCCGCTGCTGCAACAACGAGTAAAACGCGAGAAGAAGGGATGGCGGTAGAGAGAAGAAAAAACAAAAAAGGTCGTGTTGTGTTGATGCGCAGGCAGACGCGTACAGAGGGACGAGCCCGGTCTGCAGCAGGGTGTGGCCGTGCCGAGTGCAGAGCAGCGGCGGCTCGGTTCGGTTCGGCCCGGCCCGGCGGGCCGCGCTGTTGTCGCGGACGTGAGCGCCCCCTGGCGGGTGGCCGGAGGCGGCGCGGCGTGTTGGACGTGTGGCTGGTGGCAGTGCACAATTTGCGAGTGGCCGGCGGTGTGGTGTGGCGGTTGGCGCGTCGGGCGGCGGAGAGGTATGTGTTGCGGGCGCCCTTTGCTGCGCTGCGTCGTTGCGTGTGCCGTACAGGGCGGGCGCTTGTCGACTGTGTGGGCGGTGTGGCGAATTGGCGTGAAACGGCTGCCGAGAGGTGTGTGGTAGCGAGCCGGTCGGTGGTGTCAGTGCGAAGGGGAATGTGCGTGCGTGTTTGGCGGTTTCGGTGTGCTTTTTGCGGCGTGAGAGTGGGAATTAGTGGGGCCGGCTGTTGTGTTGGTTCCTTGTGTCTTGTGTCGCGTAGCTTGATGGCAACGTGGAAGGACGCCGGTTTCGTTTTCGTTTCGAGCCTTGCGTGTGGTTGTCGACGTTGACTGGTTGGCGTGTGCCGATGCACGTGCATGTGTGGGTCGCGAGTGCGTTTTTGGCTGGCTGTGTGTGTGTGTGTGTGTGTGTGTGTGTGTGTGTGTGTTTTGGGGGGGAAGGGGGAGGCGGTGGTGAAAGTGCAGTCGTCGGGTGGGGCTGGGGCTGGGGCTGTGCGTCGTGGCGGAAAGGTGGTAGGTTGCGGGAAGCGAGCCCGTCGTTGACGGTGTCGCGTGAGTTGTGAATCGAGTGGGGCGCGGGGCGCGGGACAGGAGCAGCGTGCCGCTGCGTCGTGGTCGTCAGCAGAGGCTGTGCGTGTGCTTGTCCTTTTTGTGGGCGGTTCGTGCGAGGCGTTTTTGTTTTGTGTTGCCCTAGTTGTTAGTTTATTTTGTTTGTGTTTGTTATTTTGAGACGACGACTGGTTGGTGGCGTGCGCGCGAAGTGGCGGTGTGCGCTTCCCGTGTCGTTTGTGTTGTTTTGTTTTTGTTTTGTTTTTGTGTGGTTTTTTTTTGCACTGGGCCCCGGGGGGTGGGTGCGTGTGTGTCGATTGCCGGCTGGCGAAAGGTGCGCCATCGGCGGGGTGGGTCGCCGGCACAAGTAGAGGCGGCGGCGTTGTTGCTGTTGTTGTGTGGTGTTTGTTTTGTTCGGCTGTGTCGGCGAGCTGTGTTGCGGTGCGTGTGAATGGTGGTGCAAAAGTGCTGGCGTTGGGGCTGCGGCTGCGACTGCGACGGCGGCGAGCCGCGGGCGCGCCATTGATAGTGGTGTTGTGAACAGCGGCTGTGTACGGTAGTGGTGTTGTTGTAGCACGACGTGCATCCGGGCCGGCGCGGAAAGCGCAGTTGCGGGCGGTTGCCCTTCGGTGCCAGCCATGTCGCGTGAGCGGCGGGTTGCTTCTGGTGTCGACACGTGGTGCTCTGGGTTGTTGTGTGGTGCCGTTTGGCCGGTGGGGGTGGTTCGCGTGTGTCTCGTTCGCGCTCGGTATCTGGTCGTGGTCGTGCTGCTCCCCCGTCTGTCGGCGGTTTTCGACGTCGTCTGTACGTTTTTTGTTCGTTTGCGGCGTGCCTGCCGACGTCGTCCCGTCGCGACCTTTCAACCGAAAGTGTGGCGCCCGAAGGTGAACGAACGTAACCCTGACCTCGGCGCTTTACGCTGAGCCGAGCGAACCGAACCGAACCTAACCTGTGGTGTGGCGAGGTGAGCTCAGCCTGTGAGCCCCTAACGTCTACGTACGGTAAGCTGTCCGGCTCACGCCTCACGTTTGAACGCTTTTTTAACCTACGTTTGACGCTTCTTAACCTAGCACTGACCCCTTAACCTAACGTGTAACCTAACCTAACCTAGCCTCTGACGCCTGACGTGTTTGAATGCTTAACCTAAGTTTGACGCTTAACCTAACCCAAGTCCCCTTAACCTAACCCACGCCCACCTAACCTAACCTAACCTAGACGTGTAAACGTAATGTGTAACGCGTAACGTGTAAGGTCGGCTGGCGTGTGTGCTTGACGGCAGATTGGGTTGGTCTGTAGATTCGGATTGCGGTTTGCCTCGGTCGAGGGGTTGGGTCGGAAGCGGCGAGGGGCGGCGGCGCCTGTTGCGCAGGCGGCGTCCGTTTGCGGCGGGCAATTGTTGAGAAACGGCTGTGAATGTTGGCGGGCGAGAGGAGGAGGACGGCGCGCGATGTGGCCCGACGGCTGCGGGCCGATCGGGAAACGGCGGGAGGGCGACGGAAGGCGATGGGGCGGCGGAGGCGCGTTTGCACGGCCGTCATCGCCGCACGCCTCGGCTTGTGTGGCTGTGGCGCCGGCCGCGCTGGCCGGGCTGCCGCGGCGACGGTGTGGGAGTTTTGCCGAAGGTTTGGCCATTGTGGCGGGTCGTCGGCTGGGGCTGTGGGGGCGGCATTTGGGCGGGGGCGGCGATTCTCGGCGGGCCGACCCAGGCTGTAGCGCGCGGTAGCTGCAGTTTGGCCGTGGTTTGCGGCGCTGCCGTGGCGACTGGTTGGCGACTGTGGTGTGGCTGTGTGTAGCCCCATCCTCGGTGGTTTGAAAGGCGCGGGCGGTTGTGGCGCAGGTTTGGGGCTGCTCCGCACAGGCTGTCGGACGTTGGGCGGTAGCAAGCGCGGGAGGCGCGGCGCGGCGGCGCGCAGAGTGGCGGCCGCTCTCTCGTTCGTCCGCGCCCGCCCGCGACACTGGCTGGGCCTTGTGATTCTCTGCTCTGCTGCTGTGCTGTGCTTGCGTGCCTGCCGTCCCGCTCGCTCTCGCTGTGTGTTACGCGCGTCGTCGAAATGGCAGATCAGGCGGCTACGAACGAGACTGCTGCGGCACCCGCCGCCACCGGCACTACGAAGAAGGCCAAGTCTGCGTCGTCTGCGAAGAAGCCGCGCGCCAAGCCTGCGCACCCGCGCACCTCTGAGATGGTGACGGCCGCCATCAAGAGTCTGAAGGAGCGCGGCGGGTCGTCGCTGCAGGCGATCAAGAAGTACATAGCCGCGCACTACAAGCTGGACGCGGAGAAGCTGGCGCCGTTTATCAAGAAGTACCTCAAGTCGGCCGTCGTGGCGGGCGAGCTGGTGCAGACGAAGGGGAAGGGCGCGTCCGGCTCGTTCAAGCTTGCCGGCGCCGGCGGCGGGGGGGCGGCCGAGGGCGGCAAGGCTCGTGCTGGCGGTGCCAAGAAGAAGCGCGCCGCTCCGGCCAGCAAGGAGAAGAAGGGCGCCCGTGCGGCCGGCGCAAAGAAGGCTGGTGGCGTGAAGGCGGCGACCGGTCGGAAGGCGGGCGCCGCCAAGAAGGCGTCTGCGGCGTCGGCCGCTCCCGCGGGTGCGAAGAAGGCGGCTGCGGCCAAGCCGGCCAAGGCCAAGTCGCCGTCGAAGGCGAAGAAGGCCGCCAAGGTTCCGACGAAGAAGCCGAAGGCGCCGCGCCCGAAGAAGGCGACGACGCCGTCTAAGGCGAAGGCTTCGCCCAAGAAGAAGAAGTAGAGTAGAGGAGAAAGAGATGGGAAAGGAAGGGTTTGGCGCTTGACTCCGTCGTCCCCACCCCCCGTCGTCGTCTAGTGGCGCGCAAGAGACGCGCGGCCCAAAACGGCCCTTCTCAGGGCCATCAAAGCACGTCGGGGAAGGTTTTGATTGTCGTGTTGCGTTTGGTGTGGGTGTCTGTCTGTATGCCCGTGGGGATGCTGTTTGCGTGCCGTGGTGGTTGGATTGCGGGGGTCGGTGGCGGGTGTGGGCGGCGGTAGCGGTAAGCGGTGTTGTTGTTGTCGTGGTTGATTGTCGCCGTGTTTGTGGCGGCGGCCGACGGTTGGTTTTCTGTCACGTTGTTTTGTTTGAATACGTTGGTTGGCTTGCCTGCGTTCGTTCTTCTCGGATGTCTGTCTTGTCGAGTCGTGTCTGGTCTTTGTTTTGTTCCTTTGTGTGTGTTATGTTTTGCAACGGGGGGCACGTTGAGAGATGTGGAAGGAGTCGGTGGCGTGTAGAGCGAGCGAGCGCGCCTGCCTGGCCGTTGGCCGTCGGAGTGGAGTGCGGGTTTTTTTTGTTTTCGAAACGAAAGCGGCGGCCGGCCAGCCACCCGTGCGGTGTGACGTCGGCCGTTGGGTATTGTGCGCTTGGAGCGCCGGGGAGGGATGATGTGTGATTGTTGCGCGCTGCTAGCAGGCAGGCAGAGTGAGCGGGTGTGGCGGACGGACGGGAAGTGGCGGTGTTTGTTTTTGGGTTGCGGGGCGAGAGGCAGGCGACCGACAAAGTTTGCTCGCGACGGAGAGATGTTAGTGGCCCTGAAAAGGGCCGTTTTTGTTTGTGCGGTGCGGTGCCGCGGCGCGGTTTAGGCGCGCTCGCCGCGGATGCGGCGCGCGAGCTGGATGTCCTTGGGCATGATGGTGACGCGCTTGGCGTGGATTGCGCACAGGTTGGTGTCTTCGAAGAGGCCGACGAGGTAGGCCTCGCTGGCCTCCTGCAGGGCCATGACTGCGGAGCTCTGGAAGCGCAGGTCGGTCTTGAAGTCCTGGGCGATCTCGCGCACTAGGCGCTGGAATGGCAGCTTGCGGATGAGCAGCTCTGTGCTCTTCTGGTAGCGCCTGATTTCTCGCAGGGCGACGGTGCCCGGCCTGTAGCGGTGGGGCTTCTTGACGCCTCCGGTGGCGGGCGCGCTCTTCCTCGCCGCCTTGGTGGCGAGCTGTTTGCGCGGCGCCTTTCCGCCGGTGGACTTGCGGGCCGTTTGCTTTGTGCGGGCCATAGCGGTAGCGGTAGCGGTAGCGGAGCGGCGTGCGTGGAGGTTAGGTGCGGCGCGGCGTCCGGTGCTGCCTTGACAACGGGCCCGCGCGCCTCCGTGCTGCGCTTATATGCCCTCGGTTGCGCGTGGTGGGGGGAGGGCGGGCCAGAGTCTATATAGGGGGGCGGCGGGCGCGCTGGGCGCAGACCGTAGCCGACTCGCCAGCCGCTGCAGCTGCTGTTTGTGCACGTTTTGCTTTGCCCGAGGAAGGAAGGATGACAGGCCGCGGCAAGGGAGGAAAGGGGCTCGGCAAGGGTGGCGCCAAGCGGCACCGCAAGGTGTTGCGCGACAACATCCAGGGCATCACGAAGCCCGCCATCCGCCGCCTGGCTCGCAGGGGCGGCGTGAAGCGCATCTCTGGTCTGATCTACGAGGAGACCCGCGGGGTGCTGAAGGTGTTCCTGGAGAACGTGATCCGCGACGCGGTGACGTACACTGAGCACGCCAAGCGCAAGACTGTGACGGCCATGGACGTGGTGTACGCCCTGAAGAGGCAGGGGCGCACCCTGTACGGTTTCGGCGGTTAGGCTGCGTCGCAGCGGGCGCTGGCCTTCCCGCGGCCGTGCTTGTGGGTGGGAGAGACTAGAAAACGGCCCTTTTCAGGGCCACCACACTGTTCGGAAGTTGAAAAGTGCGAAAGAGTCTGTGTTGTTGCTGCGTGTGTGCGCTGTGTTGTTTGTTTGTTTGTTTCTCTCTGTCTTTGTTTCTTTCTTTCCGTTTGAGCGACGTGATGTGACTGGGAGGGGAGAAGGAAAGGAAACGTGTCATGTGGCTGGCTGTGTGTGGAGCTGCTTCGTTTGTGTGTCTTTGTATCGATCGCGACGGAGATGGCGGGCTGTGTGTTGTTGTGCGAGAGGCGGTGATTATTTGCTTGCGTGGTTTGGCTCTGTGTGTTTGTTTGCGGCGGCGTTGGGGTTTCCGAGGCAAGGCGTGTGGGCATAGGCGGCCGGATCAGCTGTTTCGTTCGTGTCGACGGCCGTTGCGCGCGGGAGTGGAGGGCGGTGTGTCGACACGCCTCCCTTTAACAATGGTCATTATTGCTGCCGTTGTCGGTTTGGAAGGCGACTGCGACCGTGCAAAATGTGTGTGTGTGTGTTGGGCCACACGGGCTGTGTGGACGACAAGATGGCGGACGTGCGCCGGCGGCGGCTGTGCTGTGACAGTGCAAAGTTAAAAAACAAAACAAGGTGCGGCGAGGACGACTGAAATTTTGCTTTGGACGTAGGTTTGTGTGGTGGCCCTGAAAAGGGCCGATTGTTGTGGGCCGAGCCGGCAAAGCGCGTTGCGTGCAGGGGAGCACGCGGCGCTGCGATTGCCTGGCCTCCTTTAGGCCTTCTTCTCGGTCTTCTTTGGCAGCAGGACGGCCTGGATGTTGGGCAGGACACCACCCTGTGCGATGGTGACGCCCGACAGGAGCTTGTTGAGCTCCTCGTCGTTGCGGATGGCAAGCTGCAGGTGGCGCGGGATGATGCGCGTCTTCTTGTTGTCGCGGGCCGCGTTTCCGGCCAGCTCGAGCACCTCAGCCGCGAGGTACTCCATGACGGCGGCGAGGTAGACGGGCGCCCCGGCGCCGACGCGCTCTGCGTAGTTTCCCTTGCGCAGGAGGCGGTGGATTCTGCCGACCGGGAACTGGAGCCCAGCCCTGCTTGAGCGGGACTTTGACTTGCCCTTGACTTTGCCTCCCTTTCCGCGTCCGGACATGGCGATGGGCTAGCGACGGTGCACACGAAACGGCAACGAAAACGACCGGTGCGAGCGGCAGCGAGTCGAGCAGCGGAGTGCGTGCCGGCGCAGCCTGCTGCTTACATCTAATACTTTCCCCTCTTTGGGGAAGTGTGAGGGGGAGTCTGTAGCCTTTCGGCTTTTACTCCCCTGTGTACTTGTGTGTGTGATTATTTCTGTACTTTTTTGATGTCTGTGAGATGTGATGTTTGTTCTGTGTGAGTCTGGTACTTGCCTGAGGTTTGGCGAGATAGTTGTAGCATTTTGGGTAGGAGTAGGATTTGGGAATGGGTATTGGGATTTTTCTCTTCGACTTAGTCGTCGAAGATCGTCATGGGGCGATTGTGTTTATCGCGGGACATGTCATACCGACCTAGGGAGTGGATGAGAGCGTTTCCCGACCTGGAAGTACCCTCATAGAAGGCCCTTGCCAGGTCTTGAAAACGCTCTCTCAGTAGTGGGATTTCCGCAGCGGCATGCAAATCGTCGATAGGGAATCCAAGGGGTAAACGCAGTGCCCTCCTGAGGGCGCGGTTCTGCAGCCTCTGGAGTTTGTCCAGGTGTTGCTTCGCCGCGTATCCCCAGACAGGACACGCGTATTCCATGACTGGCCGGATCAGGGCCTGGTACACGTTCTCTCCTACTGAGCAGGAAAGGGAGCTGGATGAGTTGAGGATTGGGTACAGGATGGACATTCTGGCGCAGACCTTCCTATGGACCTCGTCTATGTGGGGTTTCCACGTAAGACGAGAGTCCAAGGTTACGCCAAGGTACTTGGCGGTTCTGCGCCAGGGGAGTTGGGTTCCGTTTAGGTGAAGGTGGAGGGGGGGCCGTTGAGGAGGTTCGCGCCTTCCGAGCCTACGGGTGATCAGCATCGCCTGCGTCTTTTCAGAATTGATGGTGATTCGCCAGCGACGGGCCCAAGTTTCTGTGTCATCTAAAACCCTTTGTAGCCTACGGATGACCAGGTCCTTGTTCGCGTTTCTTGTGTAGAAGGCTGTATCGTCAGCGTACTGTGCAGTGTGCACCAGGGGGGCCGTTGGTGTGTCCGCAGTGTACAGACTGTACAAAACGGGCCCCAGGACCGATCCCTGTGGCACCCCAGCACGAATACGCCTTCTGGTGGAGGTGGACGTTTCTACTTTGACAGAGAAAGTTCTGTTCGAGAGATAGCTTTTAATCTGTTTAACTATACTCCCGGGGAACCCTTGGGTGTACAACTTGTAGAGTAGCCCTCTATGCCATACTGAGTCAAAGGCCTTGGCTACGTCAAGTAGCACTATCCCGCAGTAGCCTCTGTGGTTGAAGCCCTCTGTGGCTGCTTCAACCACTCTCATGATCTGTTGTGGGGCAGAGTGGTTCTGCCGGAATCCGAATTGGAAATCCGGCAGAATTTGCTCTCTGGTGATGTGTTCTTGTATGGGTCTTAGCAGGAGGCGCTCGTAGATCTTGCTGAGAGTTGGCAAGAGGCTAATCGGCCTGTAGTGCTGCGGGAACAGAGGGTCTTTCCCTGGTTTGTGTATTGCGACCACTTCCGCGTGTTTCCAGCAAGCTGGGAACTCGCGGGTACGAGTAATCTCGTTGAAGACGTTCGCGAGGTGTTCGATTGCCGTGGGTGGGAGGTTTTTGACCAACTGGTTGGTGACATTGTCATGTCCTGGCGCCTTTTTGGAGGGGAGGTACCTAATTACTTTTGCCACGTCTTCGGGGGCAAAAACTGTGGGTTCGTCTTCTGGGTCCTCCTCAGCATTGAGGAAGACAGCCAGTTGACGACGGACCACCCTTTCATGCTCATCATCCTGGGGTTCAGCCGCTTGGAACTGCTTCTCGAAGGTGTCGGCGAGGGCGTTGGCCTTTTCAGCATGGCTGTAGGCCATACCCCGCTCGCCGTGCAGTGGCGGCATCCTAGCGCGTCTTCTTGTGAATTGTTTGGTTGCTTGCCAAAGTGTGTGATCGTCTACTTTGAGGGCTGAGAGGCGGTTTTGCCATTGCTGGTTTCTGTGCTCATTGAGCGCTACCTTCAGTTCTCTCTGTAGACGATTGAGCAGCCTCCTTGTGGCCTGGTTTCTGGTTATCTTCCACTCTTTTGCCACTCTGTTCTTATGTCGAATTTGAGCTAGCAAGTGTTCCGGGAGCTGTATTTGCGGCGGCGGGCCATCCCTTTGTGGAGGGGTGGCTTCTTCCGCTGCCTGCAAGATGGTGCCTGTTAGGTCTTGTAGCGCTTGTTCTACTGTTTCGGCAGTAGGTGGCGGGGCGCGAGCGATATCAGAGGCGACAGTTTCTCGGTATCGCTCCCAGTTTGTACGTTTGTAAGACGTCTGGTACCGTGGGAGTGCTACCCATTCTCCCACGTCGACCTCTAGGATCACTGGGTTGTGGTCGGAGGACATTCTGTTGATCGTCCTCGCGGTCACAAACCCCGTAATCCTCCTAGTGAGAGCTATATCCAACACGTCGGGCCTGCTTCCATTTTTTGGAAAATGTGTGGGCTCGACTGGACCCCATGTTTCGAAGTGGTGGTTGCGCGCTAGTTGTTGCAATCTGGCGCCTGCTCTGGAGGTTACTCTAGAATTCCAATCTGGATGTTTGGCATTGAAGTCGCCCCCTATTATGAGTTTGCCTTCAATTTGCCCTAGAGTAGCTATGTCTCCCTCATCTATCTGGTCTTGTGGGGGTCGGTAGATTGCAACGATTGTTAGGGGTCCAGTGGCAGTGGCTACTTCCACCGCCACTGCTTCGATTTTATTGGTAGCTGGTAAGAATACCTGGTGGTGGGGGATCCCTCTTTTTATGTATATGGCCACTCCTCCGCCTTGGGTTGGCCTGTCTTTGCGATAGCTAACATAGTTGGGGACTGTCGCTTTTATTCCCGGTTTTAAGTGGGTTTCCCCCATCATGCATATGTCGATGGAGAACTCCTTCATGAGTTCTCTGAACTCGACCTCTTGGTTAACAATGCCGTCTGCGTTGAAGACGCACATTGTCAGGCCATGGATGTTTGGTCGTCTATCCATGATGGGGTTTTGAAACTACTGAGGAAGTCGCAGAGGGGAGCGACTGCTGGACTGTTGCCTGGAGGGCAACGAGGATCTGTGTGTTCTGCTTTTGGGCTTCCCTGAATTCCTTCATCATTTCCATGACGAGGTTCATGGTCTGCACCATTACGCCTAACAACTGATCCATGGGGGGGGAGTGTGTGTGGGGTTCCCTAGAGCTTCCTCCGTCGTGGTGGACCTGGCCGTTGGTGCTGTGTATATCCCGGTGTTGTTCTCTTTGTTGTGTCTGGTGTTGTGGTGATTGGGCCACGCTTTCATGGTTCCTCGGGGGAGAAACCACTTCCGCGTATGTCGCCCTCGGTGTGTCCGGCCTTGGTTTTACCCAGGCTTTGTCTGTGTGTGTTGTTGTATTTTGTTTCCTTGTGTGAGTGGTTGGGTTTGTGGTGTTCTGTTTGCGTGTGTGGGGGGCGGCCTTTGCGCCCTTTGCCTGCTGTGAGTGTCTTTTGTGGACCTCACAACCTTGGTAACCCGCTGTGTGGTTTTTGCCACACAGCGCGCACCTTATTTGTGGGTCCGTGTGCTGGAGTGTGCATGTCCTGGTGTCGTGGGCCTCGGCGCACTTCCTGCATCTCACTGGCATGTTGCAGTGCGCAGCGATGTGGTTCAGGCCCTGACACCTGAAGCACTGCACCGTCTTGTTTTTACGGCGCAGCGGCTCCGTGGTGACAGGGACCGCCAGGACCATCGTGATCTCCCTCTTGTTTTGTGGTATGTCTGGGAGTGTTGCCTGGTACAGCGGCCACTTACTGTTTATGCTGCCCATTTGCTGTACTACCTTGACGACATACCCCCGGGCAGTCAAGTCTGTTTTGATTGCCTGTGGGGATACTCGTCTTGGTAGGTCTCTGATAACTATGTTTCTGTTTCGTGTCTTTGTTGTTGGGAAGGTGTAGTGAGGTATGCTTCTTGTGTTGAACAGTGCTTTCACTGTGTTGTAGTGTTCGAGTGTGTGTACTGTGACTTTTATTTTGTCTCCACCGGCGGGTTTTGCCTGGAAACTGCCTCCCCCGATTTCTGTCTTGAGCAACTCAAAGAGCTCCTCGTAGTTTTGAGGAAACTCTGCGACAATCGGGGGGAGGTGGTGGGCGACTTGGTTCTGTGTTTGCGTTGTGTTTTCTGTTAACGCTGGCTCCTCAGCAATCACCTGGAATCTGTTTGGGGTGGGTTCCACTCCCCGGACTGGCGGAAGCCTCGGCTGGCGAAACGTTTTCTTCGCCAGCACGAAACCATCCGAATCCTGCCCGGTTACATGGTTCCCTTCCAGTTCCGGTGTTTCCTGGTCCCCTCCCAGAACGACGACAGGTGCTGTCGGGGGCGCAGGCTCCTCGGAGGGTGTGGACGTGGTTAGGGTGGGGGTGGTGGATTGCTTTTTCCCCTTGGAGTGCTTCTCCTTCCTATCCTTCTTTACACGCCGCTGCTTTGTTGTGGTGGACTTGTGTGGGGGGGATTTAAGGTATTTGGAACGGGTGGAGGACTGAGACGAGGGGGTGGGTTTGGGGAGGATTTTGGTCGGCAGACGGGGCATCTGCTTGCCATTCTTCATGGATGTGAGGAATTCGGGAAGTGTGCCGGTGGCGTGGGCAAGCAGGAGCGGAGATAGGACGAGGTTAGGAGGGGCGGGATTGCAAGTACTGACAATGTATGAGGATGTTGGTGTTTTGTGTAGGGTGGCGTTACTTGCTGTGTCATTTGCCACATCCGGAGCGGTGAGGGGGGGCGCTGCCAGGGGGGTGCCAGTTACAGCCGTCGTTGACACCGTTAGGTTGCCCGGCTGCATTGCTGGCCCTACTTTCCTAGTGGACGCGGAGGTCTGATCGGCGGCGGCGGAAACCTTCTCTGTGGTTCCGCGGCCGGCTCCCAGGTCCTGGCCCACATTTACCCTAACCTTGGGGGGGGCAGAGCCTGGCTCTGCGGCAGCCGAGGTGCTCGAGACGGCCGACGACGCGGCCCGCGGCAACAACAAGACGCGCTTTTTGTCGACAGCGGAAGACCGCTTCGACCCCAAGGCATCACCTGCACAAGACATATCCGCAGCGGCGAAAAGCACGACAATGCTGCTCTAAATACTTCCTGAGGTTGCTTTGCCCTCAGGTGATGTTGAGCGCCAAACTGTGTTTTAACAAAAACTCAGTTGGCCACTCCTGCGTCCGGCGCAGCCGGGGTGGGGGTGCTTTATGGGCTCGGGTGCGGCGGCCGGTTGCGCGCGCGCCCCATTGGTCGGCGGCCGCAACAGGGCGAGCTGGTAAAGGTGCGGCGGCGGCTGGCGGCGGGTGCCACTGTGTGGGGAGACGCTGACTAGAGCGGAGCGCTTGCTACTGGTGTTGCTGCTGCCGTACGTTGGTTCGAGATGCCGCCCAAGACTAGCGGGAAGGCCGCCAAGAAGGCTGGCAAGGCGCAGAAGAACATTTCGAAGGGCGACAAGAAGAAGAAGCGCAAGAGGAAGGAGAGCTATGCCATCTACATCTACAAGGTGCTGAAGCAGGTGCACCCTGACACGGGCATCTCGTCGAAGGCGATGAGCATCATGAACAGCTTCGTGAACGACATTTTCGAGCGCATTGCGGCCGAGGCTTCTCGCCTGGCGCACTACAACAAGCGCTCGACCATCACGTCCCGCGAGATCCAGACCGCTGTGCGGCTGTTGCTGCCTGGCGAGCTGGCCAAGCACGCCGTGAGCGAGGGCACGAAGGCGGTGACCAAGTACACGAGCTCCAAGTAAGGAGGTGGCTCTGGAATGGAAGGAAGGAAGGAAGGATGGAGAAGGCTCCTCCGTTGCGAGAGCGGCAAAACGGCCCTTTTCAGGGCCACCAACGTGCCTTTTGCGGGAAGGGCGGAATTGTTGTTGTTGTTGTTTGTGTGGACGGCTGTGATGTATGTGTTTCCTTTTTTTTTTGTGGGTGGGGGGGGCGCGTCAAAGCGTGTTGCGCGGGGTACGGCCACGAGGTTGGTCGCCGTGGCGTGGAATGGTGGCACGCCTCGTTGGCGTGGTTTTTGACCCATTGGTGTTGTTGGTGTGTGTGTGTGTGTGTGTGTGTGTGTGTTACCCGTCTGCGAGGGGGGACAGTGCGATCGGCGACTTTTGTGTCACCGTAACGACGGCCGTTTGCGGGTTTGTTTTTTTTTTTGCACATCATACATGGCGAGGGTGAAATGTGAAATGTTTTTGTTTGGTTTTTTTTTTTTTTTTTGCCGCCCACTATTCCCTTTGCTGTACGCCGAGTTCGACAATGGTGCGACGTAACTGCAGCGTGGAGGTGTGTGAGTGACGTTGAAATGAACGTGCCATTAAGACGCATTGTTGTTGTATTGTACTGTACGTGTACGGCGACACGCACGATGATGTACCATTCGACTCTGATGTTTGATAGCCGTGTCTGACTGATTGCGTACGACGCACGCACACCGATGTCGTCATTCAAGATGCACGCGTGTCCAGTGCAGTACAGTAAGCGCGACGACGGCGGCGGCGGCGGCGGTCGTTTGTTTGGCGAATGTCTGTACACGTGTTTGTCTGTGTCCATCCGGTATGTATTTGTTTGTTTGAAAGTGTTTTGTGTGTCGGTGACGTGGTCCGATCCGTCGCCCCCTGAGTAACTGTCGATCGGCGCGATAGACCGGCGTCACGCAACTGAACCGAAGTCGTGGGCACACCCGTCATACTGTTGTACACCGTCGCGCTGAGAACGGTAACGAAAGGTTGACTTTGATCGGTCGAATGTCTGGGCAGAACGTGAGGAATGAGGCAAGAGTGCAAGGAGGGGGGGCAAAAGAGAGAGGAAGGGAAAAAGGGGAGAAACGCATTCGTAGAGCAACGGAACGTTCCCGTGTCGGAGGCGTATTGGAGCCGCACTGAAATGCGTTTAACGGCGGCGCGGCTGCAAGTGTCTGCCGTGGTGAACGTTACCTTTGACGGCTGCATTGGGCTTTGCCCTTTGCTTTTGCTTTCGCTTTCGCTTTCCCGGATGTACGTAACGTTTGTTGATATGGTTCTGAGGAAGAGTGTATGACAGTGCCGTGCCGTCCATGTTCGTGTGCCCTCCCATTGTGTGTATGCTATTGTCTGTGTACTTGAATGATGTATGTAGGTGTTAGTGGACATGTTTTACCAGTGGGGGGAAATGGATCGTCGATAGTTGCCGTCACTCTGTCACGGTCGAGATGACGCACCCTCCGTACAGAAAGGTGTCGAGAAAGTGAGTGTGTGTGCGTGCGTGTGTGTGTGTGTGTGTGTGTGTGTGTGTGTGTGTGCGTGCGTCCGTGAATTGGCAGTGTTTGGAGGTGGGCGTGCCCTGCATGTGGCCCGGAAGGCTGTTCGTTAGGCGGTAGTGTTGTGTGGACAGGGGAGGGGCATGCGTAACGCTGCTGGCATGGCATTTCGGGAGATGGGAGGGGGCAAACGAGGAAACGAGGAGCGGCGGCCAAAGACGGGACGGGGAGGGGCGCGGTGTGGGTGGCTTGCGCCTGTGCTCGGCGTTGTGGTTTGTGCAAAAGAGGAGGAGAAAAACAATGTGAGTTGCCAGGGAGGGGAGCGGTGTTGTGTTGTGGTTGTCGTGGTGTAGCCGCAGACGCGGCTGTCAGTGAACGTGGCGAGACGGACGGATGCGCGGAGGGGCGGGGGCGGCGCATTTCGCCGGTGCCGTGCCGTGCCTGAAAGCCGCGTGGTCGCTGTGTTGTTGGTGGCGTGGGGGCGAGGAGAGTACCGTACGGGTGTGCTTGTGCGCCGGAAATGGCACACTGCGCCCGCCCGTCTTGGAGGCTGATGGCTGTGGTGTGGAAATGGGGCGCGGTGATGTTGAAGCAGTTGAAGAACAGAAAAGAAACCAAGAAAACGGAAGGCGTGATGCGGCGGTGGTGGTGAGAGCGGGAAAAACAAAACAAAAAAAAAACAACAAAAAAAAAAGAAGGAAAAACAACAAGAAAACAAAAAGTCTATCAATATTAAAATGTAAATGGAAATGGAAATGGACCCAGGTATAACCTCCCTGCACAAATAGCAGAGAGTCCGATGATAATAAAAATGTGCCAGAATGTTAACGTCCCTACAAAACAAACCCAACGATAATATTAATGAAAGAGTGAACCGTATGTAACATTGCAACAGACATAATGAAACCTGATAAATTGTATAAGGGCAGCAGCGTTGACCTTTGGCCCTGTATTCAGAATAAAAAGAGCCAAAGATCGTTACCCCAATGAAAAAGACACTGAAACACGTATGTAACATAGTAGCGATGGCGAGACATTGTAGCATCTGTGACCAGAGAGTTTGCGCTGGACTGCGCGAGTGTTGCGAGCGGTTCTCAGTCAGTCAGTCAGTCAGTCAGTCAGTAGTCGTTGCGAGTCCGTAGCTCTGTGTAGTTGAGGGCTGTACTCTGTCAGTAGTCGTCGCGTGCAGTACGCCAATAGTCGTCATGCAGAGCGGTCGGTCAGTAGTAGCAGCCGAGTGCGGTTGTGTGATGTAGGCGGTCGGCAACACTGGTCAAGATGGTGAATAAGGTATACTGTTAATTAATATAATCATTAGATAATGAAAAATTGTATTTATTGTAATTATTCTCCAACAAGTTCCCCAATAATAATTTTTATTTCAAAAGCATTTTTCAAACATTTAATTGTTTATTGAACTAAAGAGTTCGTTGCACTTCACATTTCATTCCACTTCTTTGAAGAAAAATGTCACTAAAATCACAAAAAAAGAGAATATTATTATTTGCAATGCAGTTCCTCCAAGCGCTGCGCAACAACCAGAGCAGAAATGTGACATCCATTTATTCGGAGGTAAGACTTTAATTCTGATTGTTTTGCACAGGGCCAAAGACCGATATTTCGGTTTAATTGAAGTTTCTTGTCACTGAACGGACTTTTTTAAATGTTGTGTGAAGACTTTATATTTGAGTCAGATTGCGAATTTCACATTTGTGTTGCCATTTTCAATACCTCTCATTGTGGGCGAGGTTACAATTAGCGCAATGTCCATTAGCATCCGTAAATAACATTGTCCATTATTTTAAATTTTGCTGGGAGGTTACAACACACACACAAAAAAAAAAAAAAAAAAAAATTGCATTTATATCCGCTCCTCAATTGTAGATACCCCTTACACAGCTGTGTGCAATGAATGAGTGCTGGCTGGTAATTAATTGCACTCCTTGGAGGGAAATGCCATAGGAAGTAGTCTTTAAAAAGTGAATGTTTTTCGTTAAGAGACAAAAGTTACTTTAGAAAAAAAGTAATAGTGGGGCTTTTGTTGTTGAACAAAATAAGTACAATGAACATACGTTATCAGATTTGCGCAATGCAGCGTCACACCACCGTTTGATTATAACACAATAGACTATACATCGTCCCGAACCGTGACCAGAGTCGCGAGACGAGCAGAGCACGCCGCCGACGCCCGCTCAGTACAACCGTCCACCCGCTACTACTGTCGACCGACTACTACCTCTCCCGACTCGCGCTACAATATATATATATAACAACTGTTCCTGGCGACCCGGTGCGTGCCACTACTGTCGTCTGGCGCGGTCCAAGCGCCGACTAGCAGCGATAAAGAACTCTCTGGTCAGACAGAGATGCTGTCATGCCTCGCCATCGCTCTGGTAATGAATACATACGTGTTGCAGCGTGCGTACCACCGGAACACGCAGTGGCGGAGCCAAAGACTGTGTTGTCGAGGTCGAGTGCGAGCGGGAAGAGAGGCAGCGTCGGCACGGAGATGCAAGCGAGCGCGAGACGCACGGGGGCTGCGGCGTGGCGCGTTTGCGGTCGGCGCCTTTGGTGGCAACGGCCGGGACAAGCAGCGGTGTATGGTGTGGTGCGGGGCGGACAGGGGCGGAGGCGGCGCGACGACGGCATGGGGGCGAAAACGGGACGGGGGACGGCGGATGTTGAGAGGCGTCACGCGCGGACAGGACACAGACACAGAGACACACAGATTGGAAAGGGAGGGTGCGCGGTAGTAGTTGGGAATGTGCGTACCGTGCGGGATGGGAGTGGGCGAGGAACACGGTCGTGGCCCCTGTTTTGGGTGCGTGTGATGACGTCGGTGTGTTGTGGGAAGGGAAGGTGCTGTGGCGGCGGCGCGTAATGGGCGTAGGCCGAAAAGAGAAAGGAACGTGGGCAGTGTGTTGGCAAGCGTCGGTTCGACTGCGACGTTGATGGGCAGGGCAGGGCAGGGCAGGGCAGGGCAAGGTTTAATGGTGGTAGGAGTAGGCGTGTGGGCGCAAAAAATCTGCCGCTGCAGGCGGTGCCGTAACCGCCATGGCGGGAAGGAGAGAGGGCCAAAGAAAGAAAGAAAGAAAGAAAGAAAGAAAGAAAGAAAGAAAGAAAGAAGAAAACAAAAAAAAAAAAAAAAAAAAGGAGGGGGGGGCGAAAGTGGAGAGGCGGTGGTGTGAGAAGGGCGGGGGCGGAAGGAAGGCAGGAAGGACAAGAGGCGAGGCGACGGCTTGCTTTGTGTATCGGTCGGTCTCTGGCTATGCTTCGTGTTCTGCAGCAGGGTCGGTGCGCGGCGTGGCTCGCGGCAGTGGGAACGCCTGGTGGCTGGACGGCCAGCAATGCGGTTGGATGGGCGGCCACAGCACCGCACCTGTGCCCGAGGAGGAGACGCTGGCGGCGGGCCCTGAGGTGAGGCCGGCTCGGCTGGGGCTGTGGATGTGTAGGTGTGCGCCGCTGCTGCAACAACGAGTAAAACGCGAGAAGAAGGGATGGCGGTAGAGAGAAGAAAAAACAAAAAAGGTCGTGTTGTGTTGATGCGCAGGCAGACGCGTACAGAGGGACGAGCCCGGTCTGCAGCAGGGTGTGGCCGTGCCGAGTGCAGAGCAGCGGCGGCTCGGTTCGGTTCGGCCCGGCCCGGCGGGCCGCGCTGTTGTCGCGGACGTGAGCGCCCCCTGGCGGGTGGCCGGAGGCGGCGCGGCGTGTTGGACGTGTGGCTGGTGGCAGTGCACAATTTGCGAGTGGCCGGCGGTGTGGTGTGGCGGTTGGCGCGTCGGGCGGCGGAGAGGTATGTGTTGCGGGCGCCCTTTGCTGCGCTGCGTCGTTGCGTGTGCCGTACAGGGCGGGCGCTTGTCGACTGTGTGGGCGGTGTGGCGAATTGGCGTGAAACGGCTGCCGAGAGGTGTGTGGTAGCGAGCCGGTCGGTGGTGTCAGTGCGAAGGGGAATGTGCGTGCGTGTTTGGCGGTTTCGGTGTGCTTTTTGCGGCGTGAGAGTGGGAATTAGTGGGGCCGGCTGTTGTGTTGGTTCCTTGTGTCTTGTGTCGCGTAGCTTGATGGCAACGTGGAAGGACGCCGGTTTCGTTTTCGTTTCGAGCCTTGCGTGTGGTTGTCGACGTTGACTGGTTGGCGTGTGCCGATGCACGTGCATGTGTGGGTCGCGAGTGCGTTTTTGGCTGGCTGTGTGTGTGTGTGTGTGTGTGTGTGTGTGTGTGTGTTTTGGGGGGGAAGGGGGAGGCGGTGGTGAAAGTGCAGTCGTCGGGTGGGGCTGGGGCTGGGGCTGTGCGTCGTGGCGGAAAGGTGGTAGGTTGCGGGAAGCGAGCCCGTCGTTGACGGTGTCGCGTGAGTTGTGAATCGAGTGGGGCGCGGGGCGCGGGACAGGAGCAGCGTGCCGCTGCGTCGTGGTCGTCAGCAGAGGCTGTGCGTGTGCTTGTCCTTTTTGTGGGCGGTTCGTGCGAGGCGTTTTTGTTTTGTGTTGCCCTAGTTGTTAGTTTATTTTGTTTGTGTTTGTTATTTTGAGACGACGACTGGTTGGTGGCGTGCGCGCGAAGTGGCGGTGTGCGCTTCCCGTGTCGTTTGTGTTGTTTTGTTTTTGTTTTGTTTTTGTGTGGTTTTTTTTTGCACTGGGCCCCGGGGGGTGGGTGCGTGTGTGTCGATTGCCGGCTGGCGAAAGGTGCGCCATCGGCGGGGTGGGTCGCCGGCACAAGTAGAGGCGGCGGCGTTGTTGCTGTTGTTGTGTGGTGTTTGTTTTGTTCGGCTGTGTCGGCGAGCTGTGTTGCGGTGCGTGTGAATGGTGGTGCAAAAGTGCTGGCGTTGGGGCTGCGGCTGCGACTGCGACGGCGGCGAGCCGCGGGCGCGCCATTGATAGTGGTGTTGTGAACAGCGGCTGTGTACGGTAGTGGTGTTGTTGTAGCACGACGTGCATCCGGGCCGGCGCGGAAAGCGCAGTTGCGGGCGGTTGCCCTTCGGTGCCAGCCATGTCGCGTGAGCGGCGGGTTGCTTCTGGTGTCGACACGTGGTGCTCTGGGTTGTTGTGTGGTGCCGTTTGGCCGGTGGGGGTGGTTCGCGTGTGTCTCGTTCGCGCTCGGTATCTGGTCGTGGTCGTGCTGCTCCCCCGTCTGTCGGCGGTTTTCGACGTCGTCTGTACGTTTTTTGTTCGTTTGCGGCGTGCCTGCCGACGTCGTCCCGTCGCGACCTTTCAACCGAAAGTGTGGCGCCCGAAGGTGAACGAACGTAACCCTGACCTCGGCGCTTTACGCTGAGCCGAGCGAACCGAACCGAACCTAACCTGTGGTGTGGCGAGGTGAGCTCAGCCTGTGAGCCCCTAACGTCTACGTACGGTAAGCTGTCCGGCTCACGCCTCACGTTTGAACGCTTTTTTAACCTACGTTTGACGCTTCTTAACCTAGCACTGACCCCTTAACCTAACGTGTAACCTAACCTAACCTAGCCTCTGACGCCTGACGTGTTTGAATGCTTAACCTAAGTTTGACGCTTAACCTAACCCAAGTCCCCTTAACCTAACCCACGCCCACCTAACCTAACCTAACCTAGACGTGTAAACGTAATGTGTAACGCGTAACGTGTAAGGTCGGCTGGCGTGTGTGCTTGACGGCAGATTGGGTTGGTCTGTAGATTCGGATTGCGGTTTGCCTCGGTCGAGGGGTTGGGTCGGAAGCGGCGAGGGGCGGCGGCGCCTGTTGCGCAGGCGGCGTCCGTTTGCGGCGGGCAATTGTTGAGAAACGGCTGTGAATGTTGGCGGGCGAGAGGAGGAGGACGGCGCGCGATGTGGCCCGACGGCTGCGGGCCGATCGGGAAACGGCGGGAGGGCGACGGAAGGCGATGGGGCGGCGGAGGCGCGTTTGCACGGCCGTCATCGCCGCACGCCTCGGCTTGTGTGGCTGTGGCGCCGGCCGCGCTGGCCGGGCTGCCGCGGCGACGGTGTGGGAGTTTTGCCGAAGGTTTGGCCATTGTGGCGGGTCGTCGGCTGGGGCTGTGGGGGCGGCATTTGGGCGGGGGCGGCGATTCTCGGCGGGCCGACCCAGGCTGTAGCGCGCGGTAGCTGCAGTTTGGCCGTGGTTTGCGGCGCTGCCGTGGCGACTGGTTGGCGACTGTGGTGTGGCTGTGTGTAGCCCCATCCTCGGTGGTTTGAAAGGCGCGGGCGGTTGTGGCGCAGGTTTGGGGCTGCTCCGCACAGGCTGTCGGACGTTGGGCGGTAGCAAGCGCGGGAGGCGCGGCGCGGCGGCGCGCAGAGTGGCGGCCGCTCTCTCGGCCGTCCGCGCCCGCCCGCGACACTGGCTGGGCCTTGTGATTCTCTGCATCGGTCTCCGAGCAGCCGAGCTGTGTGCACGCGCGGGAGGGTGCGCTGCGAACTTTTAAGTTTGAAGTGCTCCCACTGCGTGTTAAACAAGCAATAGTGTCCTGATAGGGCCGTCTTACTAGTGATAGGCGAGATCCACCGGGATAGCCGGATGGGCTAGGGATGTTTAGCATAGGGAATGAAGAGGCACCAGGGCCTCCTCCCCAGGCGGAAGTCCAACCAATGGACATCCCCCTGGGCGGGGTACGTCCGCGCGCCTCCAGGAAAGATTCGAACCGCAGGGCATACTCAGTTTCCGCGGACAGGGCTAGGGCTAGGTCTGAGTCTGTAAAACCCCACTCTTCCCGTCGAAATCCAGATTCGACGAGACAAGACCATCCACATACGTCACTGGAAGGCCACGACAACATGACACTTCCGGCCAGCGAGACACAGCTCGCCAAGTCCACCAGAAGCAGAGACGACAAGATGGCCGCCAAGCACCGGCAGGAGCTAGCGCGCCACAACATTACGGAAAACAATGTTCCATACAATTCAGACAGCGACGACGCTGCAACGAACACAGGCAATCCCAAGTTCTCAAGTGACGAGGAAATGGAATTCGACGATGGCCAGGGAGAATTCCAACGAGCCAGAAAAACTCTAAAAAGAAAAAACTCGTCAGAAACAGATGCGCCGAACAAGTTCACCGTCCCAACGGCGAACAGATACGACGCGCTGAACGACACCACCACCAACCTGGAGGCCGCTAATAACACAACAGCGGGCCCCCCACCTCAACAGCAGACCACAACCGCACCGGCGCAACGAGCGGTCCCAAAAAGACCACGCGTCCCGCCGATTACAATTGAATATCCAGGGCATTATCTAACCCTGAACAAAACCCTAAAGCAATACATGGAAGGCCCCATCAAAGCCATCCATAAAGGAAAATCTATCAAATACCATTTTGATTCGATAAAAGACCAACGCACAGCGCTGGAATTTTTCAACCACCACCGAATCGGAAACTTCACCCATCAACCGCAAGCCGACAGACAACTGAAAGTGGTCATAAAGGGCCTACCAAACACCGTCAAAGAGCAAGAAATAGAAGAAGAACTACAACTACACAACTTCGAAACGTCCAACATACACCAATACAAAAAGAGGGATGAAAACACGAAAGAGTTACGTCCAATGGATGTCTTCTGTGTAACACTAGAGAAAAAACCTGAAAACGAGGCAATATATAATACGAGATACCTACTTGACACCAAAATTACGGTAGAATCATACAAAAGCAAAGAAGGCCCCCCACAATGTAAAAAGTGCCAGGGGTTCTTCCACACAGCGAATTATTGCAACATGCCGACGCGCTGCGTCCGATGTGGTGGAGACCACAGAGCATTCCAGTGCCCATTACCGAAAGAGGGAACTCTTCACTGTGTAAACTGCAACAAAGATGGTCACCCAGCTTCATTCAGAGGCTGTGAAGAATACCAAAAGGCCATCGAAGCATACAATAAACAGCGACCGCAAAGACAAGCGCCTGAACCCAGACCAACAATTCGACCAACGGCAATGCCCACACCAGCAGAAGCCAGCCGATCAGGAAGAAGAAACTGGGCAACTCTGCCCCCACAAACAAACAACGCCACAGCCACTGCCAACAACAACGGCCTAGAAGCAATCCTCAGCTTTGTCAACAAGCTAAAAGCACTATGGGACAAAGTCCAATCCTCAAACATATTACAACAACTAACAACGCTCATGAACGACTTTACTCAGGCACCGGACATAATGTCCAAGATCACAACCGTCATTGGAGGAATGATGAGTATCTTCGGCACTTTCAATGGATTTTAGGCCACCAAAGAAGAAACACCTCCGATTCTGCAATTTCAATGCAAATGGAATTGCCAACAAAAGAGAACTACTCAACGAATTCATCGAAGAGCAGAAGATAGACGTCCTCTTCGTCACTGAAACCCACCTACAGCAAAACGCAAACCTAAACCTCCGAAACATGATATGTCACAGGACAGATAGAGTCAACAGGAGGGGAGGAGGCACTGCCATATACATCCGCCCGCACATCACCCATCACCCTGAGACCACGCCACCGATGCACTCACTTGAGGCCACAGTTGTGCAAATAGAAACGGCGCAAGGCAAAATAGCCCTGGTAGCTGCGTACCTCAGCCCCAGAGCAGAGCTCAATGAACAAGACCTCACGTGGATATTTGACAACCATGAACGGGTCCTCCTATGTGGAGACCTTAATGCCAAAAGTGAAGCCTGGAACTGCAGAAGGAGCAATGCAAGAGGTGACAGACTCCATGATCTACAAGGTCGCCTTAACGCAGCAACAACAGCCCCAAAGGACATCACATACATTCCTTTCAATAGCCTCCACCGGCCAGATGTACTCGACATCTGCATGACTAAAAACCTAGATCCGGAACTGAACCTACAAGTACGAAATACACTAACATCAGACCACCTTCCAGTAATAGGCCACATCGGTGACGCAATGGAACCCCCACGACCACGACAAACCATCAACATCGACTGGGCACAATATGAACGGTGGCTAAACAACAATGTCACGCCCACAGTAGCGCTAAACACAGAACAACAAATAGAAGAAGCCATCACCACCATCACAGACAAGATAACTACAGCCTACAAACGAGCGTCCAGCAAAACAACATTCCTAGAGGTCAAACACAACACACTTCCGCCACTAATTCAGGACCTAAAATACCTGAAAAACCAGGAACGCCGCAGATGGATCCGCACCAGAGACCCTCAAGCAAGGAGGGAAGTCAACAGGCTCACACGGGAAATCCACAAACGTGCAAAAGAGTGGAAGGCAGAGGTCTGGGAGGACAGGATGTCGACACTTCAACTGCGCCTGCGGGACGACTGGAAGCTCATAAAGAACCTACGAACACCAAAACAACGAAAACCGGCCCTCAAGGACGAAAACAACATAATTTTTGATGATCTCAGGCAGGCTGAACTATTTGCATCAACATACGAATCACAAAACAGAGTAGAGCAGAGAGCAGCACAACTACCTGATGAAGAAGAATTCAACAGAAGAATCCAAACAACAATTCAGCAAATAAGGGAAAATCCAATTAACGACACAGCAGAATTAGCAACCACAGGTGAAGTCCGCACGATTATACGGCGACTAAACAACAACTCTGCGCCTGGACCAGACAAGGTGTCCAACGAACAACTGAAACACCTACCGCGCAAACCGCTTGTACTACTCACCCGCATAATCAATGCATGCCTTCAAAAAAGTCACTTCCCCGACGTGTGGAAAGTGTGCAAAATCGTCCCCATCCCGAAGAAAGGCAAAGACCTCACAAAACCAGAAAACCACCGCCCCATAAGTCTGCTACCAACAATGTCGAAAGTGCTGGAACGGGTAATACTCCCGCGAATCAGGCAACCTCTCCTTGAAAACCACGTCATACGCAGGGAACAGTTTGCCTATCAGGAAACCCTGTCAGCGGAACTGCAACTCCTCAGGATCACAGAATACATTACGAAAAACATGAACCTCTCCAGATTCACGGCGGCAATCCTTCTGGACGTGGAGAAAGCCTACGACAAAGTATGGAGAGATAACCTCCTAGTGAAATTATACGAGGACACGGATCTCCCCCGCTGCTACCTCAAACTCATTGACGACTACCTGACAAATAGAAGATGCTTTGTGGCCATAAATGGAAAAAGGTCAGAAATAAAAACCCTCCACGAGGGCATCCCACAAGGGTCAGTCATCTCCCCCACACTGTTCACAGTGTATGTAAACGACATGCCAACAACCCAGGACACAGTACTGGCCCAGTTCGCCGATGACACGGCCCTACTGGCCAGCAACAGAAGGTTGGACACCACGATCCGGAAGCTGCAAGAACAAGTCGACCTAACTGAAACATGGGCGAGACTCAACCGGATAAAAATAAATGCATCAAAAACCGAGGCCATCCTATTTACCCGACGACGCCCGGAACTCCATGACCGATTAGAAATTAACGGAGAGCGAGTTCCGTGGAAACAAACAGTCCGCTATCTAGGTGTCACCCTAGACAGCAAAATGACCTTCAAGTGGCACCTGGAAGACAAGAGAATGAAAACCACAAAAGCCATCCATGCCCTCTATCCCATCTTGGCTAGCAAGGACATGCTACCAACAACGAAACTAAAAATATACAAGGCGATAGTACTACCGGCCATGCTATATGGATGTTCCTCCTGGGGCATCACATGCAGAACCAATCTCGCAAAGCTCCAGACGCTGCAAAACAGGTGCCTGAAATTGATATTGAAGGCCCCACCATGGACAAGTACCGACAGAATCCACAGGGAACTGGAGATGCCACGCATGGCCGAACTCGTAAAGGAGGCAACAACGAGACTAGTGGACAAGGTAAACAGACTCAGACCTGACCTTAACCAGTTAGAGGAGATCGCCACGTACGAACCGGCACCCTGGCACAAAATCAGGGTGCCATTGACCATCATTCGCAACTAAGAGACTAGGATAACTATTGTAGAATATAATGGAAACATCAAGAGAGCCAGACCGAGGTCTAGGTGGAAACATCAAGCAAGCGTAGGTAGTACATAGGTTAGAAACATCAAGTAAGGATAGTTAGTACATAGGTTAGAAACATCAAGAAAGTGTAGGTAGTAAATAGGCTAGAAACAGCAAGAAAATGTATTAGCACATAGGATAGAAACATCAACACGTTCTAGGTATGAAAACGCAAAAATTAGTCACTAAATTAGCATAGAAACATCAAGAATGTTAGGATAGACTATGAAACCACAAAAAAAAGGTATAAAAGAAGTAGGCCATGACCAGAGGAAGACCACTAACGAGGCCCTAAAGGACCAAATCAGTGCCCAAAGGGACCTCCAAAGATTCAAAAATGGTGCCCCTATTTATAAATAAATAGCGACCCCAACTAAGTAACCCTACCAGCACACAAGAGGGACCAATCGCCTCAGGCGATAGCACCCTTGCCTTCAACACAAAAAAAAAAAAAAAAAAAAAAAAAAAAAAAAAAAAAAAAAAAAAAAAAGTGATTCTCTGCTCTGCTGCTGTGCTGTGCTTGCGTGCCTGCCGTCCCGCTCGCTCTCGCTGTGTGTTACGCGCGTCGTCGAAATGGCAGATCAGGCGGCTACGAACGAGACTGCTGCGGCACCCGCCGCCACCGGCACTACGAAGAAGGCCAAGTCTGCGTCGTCTGCGAAGAAGCCGCGCGCCAAGCCTGCGCACCCGCGCACCTCTGAGATGGTGACGGCCGCCATCAAGAGTCTGAAGGAGCGCGGCGGGTCGTCGCTGCAGGCGATCAAGAAGTACATAGCCGCGCACTACAAGCTGGACGCGGAGAAGCTGGCGCCGTTTATCAAGAAGTACCTCAAGTCGGCCGTCGTGGCGGGCGAGCTGGTGCAGACGAAGGGGAAGGGCGCGTCCGGCTCGTTCAAGCTTGCCGGCGCCGGCGGCGGGGGGGCGGCCGAGGGCGGCAAGGCTCGTGCTGGCGGTGCCAAGAAGAAGCGCGCCGCTCCGGCCAGCAAGGAGAAGAAGGGCGCCCGTGCGGCCGGCGCAAAGAAGGCTGGTGGCGTGAAGGCGGCGACCGGTCGGAAGGCGGGCGCCGCCAAGAAGGCGTCTGCGGCGTCGGCCGCTCCCGCGGGTGCGAAGAAGGCGGCTGCGGCCAAGCCGGCCAAGGCCAAGTCGCCGTCGAAGGCGAAGAAGGCCGCCAAGGTTCCGACGAAGAAGCCGAAGGCGCCGCGCCCGAAGAAGGCGACGACGCCGTCTAAGGCGAAGGCTTCGCCCAAGAAGAAGAAGTAGAGTAGAGGAGAAAGAGATGGGAAAGGAAGGGTTTGGCGCTTGACTCCGTCGTCCCCACCCCCCGTCGTCGTCTAGTGGCGCGCAAGAGACGCGCGGCCCAAAACGGCCCTTCTCAGGGCCATCAAAGCACGTCGGGGAAGGTTTTGATTGTCGTGTTGCGTTTGGTGTGGGTGTCTGTCTGTATGCCCGTGGGGATGCTGTTTGCGTGCCGTGGTGGTTGGATTGCGGGGGTCGGTGGCGGGTGTGGGCGGCGGTAGCGGTAAGCGGTGTTGTTGTTGTCGTGGTTGATTGTCGCCGTGTTTGTGGCGGCGGCCGACGGTTGGTTTTCTGTCACGTTGTTTTGTTTGAATACGTTGGTTGGCTTGCCTGCGTTCGTTCTTCTCGGATGTCTGTCTTGTCGAGTCGTGTCTGGTCTTTGTTTTGTTCCTTTGTGTGTGTTATGTTTTGCAACGGGGGGCACGTTGAGAGATGTGGAAGGAGTCGGTGGCGTGTAGAGCGAGCGAGCGCGCCTGCCTGGCCGTTGGCCGTCGGAGTGGAGTGCGGGTTTTTTTTGTTTTCGAAACGAAAGCGGCGGCCGGCCAGCCACCCGTGCGGTGTGACGTCGGCCGTTGGGTATTGTGCGCTTGGAGCGCCGGGGAGGGATGATGTGTGATTGTTGCGCGCTGCTAGCAGGCAGGCAGAGTGAGCGGGTGTGGCGGACGGACGGGAAGTGGCGGTGTTTGTTTTTGGGTTGCGGGGCGAGAGGCAGGCGACCGACAAAGTTTGCTCGCGACGGAGAGATGTTAGTGGCCCTGAAAAGGGCCGTTTTTGTTTGTGCGGTGCGGTGCCGCGGCGCGGTTTAGGCGCGCTCGCCGCGGATGCGGCGCGCGAGCTGGATGTCCTTGGGCATGATGGTGACGCGCTTGGCGTGGATTGCGCACAGGTTGGTGTCTTCGAAGAGGCCGACGAGGTAGGCCTCGCTGGCCTCCTGCAGGGCCATGACTGCGGAGCTCTGGAAGCGCAGGTCGGTCTTGAAGTCCTGGGCGATCTCGCGCACTAGGCGCTGGAATGGCAGCTTGCGGATGAGCAGCTCTGTGCTCTTCTGGTAGCGCCTGATTTCTCGCAGGGCGACGGTGCCCGGCCTGTAGCGGTGGGGCTTCTTGACGCCTCCGGTGGCGGGCGCGCTCTTCCTCGCCGCCTTGGTGGCGAGCTGTTTGCGCGGCGCCTTTCCGCCGGTGGACTTGCGGGCCGTTTGCTTTGTGCGGGCCATAGCGGTAGCGGTAGCGGTAGCGGAGCGGCGTGCGTGGAGGTTAGGTGCGGCGCGGCGTCCGGTGCTGCCTTGACAACGGGCCCGCGCGCCTCCGTGCTGCGCTTATATGCCCTCGGTTGCGCGTGGTGGGGGGAGGGCGGGCCAGAGTCTATATAGGGGGGCGGCGGGCGCGCTGGGCGCAGACCGTAGCCGACTCGCCAGCCGCTGCAGCTGCTGTTTGTGCACGTTTTGCTTTGCCCGAGGAAGGAAGGATGACAGGCCGCGGCAAGGGAGGAAAGGGGCTCGGCAAGGGTGGCGCCAAGCGGCACCGCAAGGTGTTGCGCGACAACATCCAGGGCATCACGAAGCCCGCCATCCGCCGCCTGGCTCGCAGGGGCGGCGTGAAGCGCATCTCTGGTCTGATCTACGAGGAGACCCGCGGGGTGCTGAAGGTGTTCCTGGAGAACGTGATCCGCGACGCGGTGACGTACACTGAGCACGCCAAGCGCAAGACTGTGACGGCCATGGACGTGGTGTACGCCCTGAAGAGGCAGGGGCGCACCCTGTACGGTTTCGGCGGTTAGGCTGCGTCGCAGCGGGCGCTGGCCTTCCCGCGGCCGTGCTTGTGGGTGGGAGAGACTAGAAAACGGCCCTTTTCAGGGCCACCACACTGTTCGGAAGTTGAAAAGTGCGAAAGAGTCTGTGTTGTTGCTGCGTGTGTGCGCTGTGTTGTTTGTTTGTTTGTTTCTCTCTGTCTTTGTTTCTTTCTTTCCGTTTGAGCGACGTGATGTGACTGGGAGGGGAGAAGGAAAGGAAACGTGTCATGTGGCTGGCTGTGTGTGGAGCTGCTTCGTTTGTGTGTCTTTGTATCGATCGCGACGGAGATGGCGGGCTGTGTGTTGTTGTGCGAGAGGCGGTGATTATTTGCTTGCGTGGTTTGGCTCTGTGTGTTTGTTTGCGGCGGCGTTGGGGTTTCCGAGGCAAGGCGTGTGGGCATAGGCGGCCGGATCAGCTGTTTCGTTCGTGTCGACGGCCGTTGCGCGCGGGAGTGGAGGGCGGTGTGTCGACACGCCTCCCTTTAACAATGGTCATTATTGCTGCCGTTGTCGGTTTGGAAGGCGACTGCGACCGTGCAAAATGTGTGTGTGTGTGTTGGGCCACACGGGCTGTGTGGACGACAAGATGGCGGACGTGCGCCGGCGGCGGCTGTGCTGTGACAGTGCAAAGTTAAAAAACAAAACAAGGTGCGGCGAGGACGACTGAAATTTTGCTTTGGACGTAGGTTTGTGTGGTGGCCCTGAAAAGGGCCGATTGTTGTGGGCCGAGCCGGCAAAGCGCGTTGCGTGCAGGGGAGCACGCGGCGCTGCGATTGCCTGGCCTCCTTTAGGCCTTCTTCTCGGTCTTCTTTGGCAGCAGGACGGCCTGGATGTTGGGCAGGACACCACCCTGTGCGATGGTGACGCCCGACAGGAGCTTGTTGAGCTCCTCGTCGTTGCGGATGGCAAGCTGCAGGTGGCGCGGGATGATGCGCGTCTTCTTGTTGTCGCGGGCCGCGTTTCCGGCCAGCTCGAGCACCTCAGCCGCGAGGTACTCCATGACGGCGGCGAGGTAGACGGGCGCCCCGGCGCCGACGCGCTCTGCGTAGTTTCCCTTGCGCAGGAGGCGGTGGATTCTGCCGACCGGGAACTGGAGCCCAGCCCTGCTTGAGCGGGACTTTGACTTGCCCTTGACTTTGCCTCCCTTTCCGCGTCCGGACATGGCGATGGGCTAGCGACGGTGCACACGAAACGGCAACGAAAACGACCGGTGCGAGCGGCAGCGAGTCGAGCAGCGGAGTGCGTGCCGGCGCGCGCGCGCGGCCTCCTTTCGTCTGGACTGGGTGTGGAACATCCCAGGCTATCGTGAACGTAGGGTTTACCTAGAGGCATTTCCTACCAAGGCTGCAGGGTGTGGTAGGCGGTGGTCAGCGCGTATGATATCTGGAAATCGCTGAGAGGAAGAAGTGGTGGTGAGTCTTCTGGGCTGACCTGATTATTCGATCAGGGCAACGGGCCGCCTGTAGTGGTCGTGATGGTCATTATGTCGTCCTAACCTCCGGACGAGGGGATTGTCTGAAGTGCGGGTGGCAGTATAAAACCGGCGCGCTGCGTCTTTAAATCTCTCCCGGACGAGGGGTTCCTCAGCCGCCTGATGGAGGGGGCGATGAGGGAAATCACGCGGCACATGGTAAACTCGGCGCAAGAGCTTGTTTTGTAGTTGCTGGAGCCTCTGAATATGGGAGGGGGCAGCATTGCCCCAGACTTCACAGGCATAGTCCATAACCGGACGAATGCACGTGCGATAGATATGCAGTCCGTTGGCGACAGGGAGCGAGGAAGTTTCGTTGAGCATGGGGTACAATGCCCCAGCCCTCTGAGATGTCTTCCGGTGTACAGCGGTGACGTGAGGCTTCCATGTCAGGGTGCGATCGAGAATGACCCCGAGGTAGGTAGCAGTCGTGGTCCAGGTGATGGCCTGATTACAAAGCACCAGGGGCGGCACGTCAGGTGGGAGACGGCGAGTGAGGAGCATCGCCTGAGATTTGGTGGCGTTGAAGCCGATCCGCCAGTCGGCGGCCCAGCGCTCGAGGTCCTGCAGAGCAGCTTGCAGACGTCGGAGGACGGCGTCGATGTTGCGATGGCGCGAGAAGAGGGCCGTGTCATCAGCATAGATGGCACGACCAACCCTCGGGGAAATCGGCAGGTCAGAGGTGTAGACAGCATACAATATCGGGCCCAGAACGCTCCCTTGTGGCACTCCAGCAAGGACCGGGCGAACAGAGGAAGTCGTGCTGCCAACTCGGACGACAAATGTACGGCCCTCAAGGTAGTTGCCAAGTAGGCGGACGAAGCACGAAGGGATGCCGAGATGGAACAACTTGAAGAGCAGGCCGTGGTGCCAGACGGTGTCAAAGGCCTTGGACACATCAAGCAAGACAAGGCCGCAAAACTCCCGATTGTTGAACGCCAGCGTCGCCTCCTCGACGACGCGGAGCAACTGTTGAGTGGTGGAGTGGTGCTGGCGGAAGCCAAACTGTTCCCGAGGAATGATGTTGTCCTGGTGAAGCAGCCGGCCGAACCTAGAGAGGAGGATCCTCTCGAAAACTTTACTCAGCGTCGGGAGGAGACTGATGGGGCGATAATGCTCCGGTACTGTCCTGTTTTTGCCCGGCTTCGGGACCGCCACAACGACAGCCTTCTTCCAAGCTTCTGGGTACTGCAGTTGGTGAAAGATGGCGTTAAAGAGAGCGACCACATACAGGATGGCAATCCTGGGCAGCATGCGGAGGACTCTCCCGTCAACGTTGTCGTGCCCCGGGGCCTTCGTCTGGGGAAGTCGGCGAAGATGGTCAGTGACCTCCCTTTCCGATGTTGGGACAATGGTGGCGTCACCGTGATCGCCGTGGAGGAAGGCAGCAAGTCTGGTTTCAACTGTGCGGACGTTCTCGTTGTCGACCGGCGCCGCAAGGGGCCGGAAGTTGGCCTCAAAAGTCGTCGCCAGGGCCTCGGCTTTAGCGGCGGGCGTGTAAGCAGGTCCATCGGTAGTTGTGAGCGGCGGCATGTGTGGGCGGTGCCGTGTGAGGGAACGGACCAACTCCCACGTGTCGGCCCCAGGATCAACTGAGGCAAGCTTCTCCTCCCACCGGCGGATACGGTGAGCAGCAAGGGCAGCCTTGATGACGCGGCGGAGATGATTGATACGCCGCTTCAGCACGGGCTGGCGTGTTTCATGCCAAACTCTGTTGAGACGGTTTCGTTCTCGGATAAGGTCCCGTAAGTCTGCAGGGAGTGCTGGAGCTGCCACTGAAGAAACCCGTGGAGGCGTAGTGGAGTCAGCAACAGCCGTGGTGAGAGCCGCAGTCAGCGTGTTAAGAGCAGCATTGACATCCGTGTCCAGTGGAGGTGGCTCATCCGGGAGGCGTTGCAGAACAAGCTGCCTGAAGCGCGGCCAGTCGGTCTTCCGGGTGTCGAGCTTCGCCGCTGGTGGAAGCGGAGTGACATGTAGTCGAAAGAGCACCGGCAAGTGGTCGGAGCTCAAGGCGTGGAGAACGTCGGGGGTGACGAACCAGTCGACACCCTTGACGAGACAAATGTCCAAAACGTCGGGAGCAGAGCCGTTCGAAGGGTAGTGCGTCGGCTCAGCAGGTCCATACACAGAAGCTCGTGCCCTCTCAGCAGCATGATAGAGCCGCCTCCCACTGACGTTCAGCGTCCGAGAATTCCAGAGCTGGTGCTTGGCATTCAGGTCTCCAGCGAGGAAGAGCTTGACCCCAGCACGAAGGAGAGCGTCGGCATCATGGACGGTGAGGTGGCCTCGTGGCGGCCGGTACACGGAGAGAAAGATGACCGTTCCAAGGGACGTCTCCACTGCAACGGCCGTGGCTTCACAGGAGTCCAACCTCGGCAGAGGGACACGATAGTGCCGGAGTGTCCGCTTGACATAGATGGCTGTCCCACCGCCAGCCGTCAGCCTGTCGTCGCGATAGCAGACGTAATTCGGGGCGTTCGCTCGAAGTCCAGGTTTGAGGTGTGTCTCGGTGAGGAGACACACATCCACGCTGTAATCCTGGAGGAACTGCCGGAATTCGAGAAGCGCTGGGAAGAGGCCATTCGCGTTCCACGTTACAGCCGTGAAGGTCTGGTGGCGCCTAAGGTTGTGAGCCATGGCCAGCGGATGCGATCGCCGTGGCAGTGGGGAAACTTCGGAGGGCTGCATGGACTGCAGCAGTGATGGCGGTCGGCAGCTGGGCCAGAGCGGCAGAGACAGCCACGAGGGTGGCCTGGACTTCTTGCAAGACCGCGATGAAATCAGCAGCTGCAGCAGGTGGGGCAGGCCCGTCTTCAGAGCGTCGCAGAGGCTGGACAGCAGGGGCAGGAGGAGGCGTCGTCCGGCCCTGGAGGACGTCGGCGTAGCAAAGGTCCGCCCGAGCAGCAAGCAGGCGCCGCTGGGCGGGTTGTCGCTGAGGAGTAGCAGGTGGAGCAGGTGGTGGCGCAGCTCGGCGCCGCTGCTGTTGACCATCGGAGCGGGACGTCTGCCGCAAGGGAGGTAGTCCACGCTGGCGGCGGCTGGCTGCCTTGTGGACAGCGCAACCGCGGTAGCTCGCAGGATGAGCCCGCTTGCACAGGGCACAGGTGGCTGGTTCGTCCCGGGACCGGGTACACTGCTGGCTGAGGTGACCCTCGCCACACTTGACACATCGGGGCCTCATGCGACAGAGGCGGGAAGTGTGGCCCGGCTCCTGACAATTGTAGCATTGGACGAGGCCCTTCTGTGCGCGTAACTTCTCGACGGTCACCGAGAGGTCATAAAACCTGGTGACTTGGTAGATTTGCCTGTTATCAGGCGTATCAGGCAACACGATCTCCATCAAAGGGATGGGGCGCTGGGTACCAGGCATCTTCATCCGGGTGACTGCAGTGGGCGCGAAACCCATAGTGATGAGGCCGTCCTTAAAGGCGTCCGCCTTCATCTTCAGCGGTATGCCTCGCATGGCAACCTTGAGAACTTTGGGTCGGACAGTGGGGAAGGTGTAGTTTGGGATCCCACGTGCACCAACCATGTCCATGACAGCCACGTAATCTTCAGTAGTGGCGACTGTCAGCTTCAGACGGTCTTCGCCGCAGTGTTTGGCGGTAAAAGCGTTCTTGAGGTTGGCCTGGAGCCAGTCCCGAAGCGTCAGATAATCGTCAGGGTAGTCGATAACAATCGGCGGCAGCTTAGGGCCGGAGCGATGTGTAGCATCGTCGGCGGCCGCCGGTGGAGGCTCGTCAGGATCTTCAGAGTCGGCGCCATCCTGTAGGGCGTCGTACTGATTGGCAGTAGGCACAGGGTCAACGGCCGGGCGCCGTCGTGGAGCCGCCCTCTTCTTAGGTGGCGGTTTCTTGAATCCAGCGTCACTCGTACCAGAAGTGTGTGGATCGTCACTGGCGGACGTGACAGCCGATCGCTTGCGCTGAAGCACCCTCTGCGGGGCGCCGGCAGCGCAGTCCTCACGGGGAGGGTCGGTAGAGTAGTCCATCTCATCGTCCTGGTCGCGCGTAGTCGTCATATACTCTTGGTCCTCCTGGGGTTGCCGGGTCGTCATAAGTGGAGCGTCCGATGGGGCCGCCGACGGCGCAGGCGCCGCCGGACGGCGATCAGACAGCTCCGGCGCGGCGGCGGCAGCTGCCGCAACCGCGCGCGCGTCACAAACGTCTTGCTCACTCGCCATCTCGAACACGAGTCGCGTGAGTCCGTGAGTACGTGCCGGCGCAGCCGGGGTGGGGGTGCTTTATGGGCTCGGGTGCGGCGGCCGGTTGCGCGCGCGCCCCATTGGTCGGCGGCCGCAACAGGGCGAGCTGGTAAAGGTGCGGCGGCGGCTGGCGGCGGGTGCCACTGTGTGGGGAGACGCTGACTAGAGCGGAGCGCTTGCTACTGGTGTTGCTGCTGCCGTACGTTGGTTCGAGATGCCGCCCAAGACTAGCGGGAAGGCCGCCAAGAAGGCTGGCAAGGCGCAGAAGAACATTTCGAAGGGCGACAAGAAGAAGAAGCGCAAGAGGAAGGAGAGCTATGCCATCTACATCTACAAGGTGCTGAAGCAGGTGCACCCTGACACGGGCATCTCGTCGAAGGCGATGAGCATCATGAACAGCTTCGTGAACGACATTTTCGAGCGCATTGCGGCCGAGGCTTCTCGCCTGGCGCACTACAACAAGCGCTCGACCATCACGTCCCGCGAGATCCAGACCGCTGTGCGGCTGTTGCTGCCTGGCGAGCTGGCCAAGCACGCCGTGAGCGAGGGCACGAAGGCGGTGACCAAGTACACGAGCTCCAAGTAAGGAGGTGGCTCTGGAATGGAAGGAAGGAAGGAAGGATGGAGAAGGCTCCTCCGTTGCGAGAGCGGCAAAACGGCCCTTTTCAGGGCCACCAACGTGCCTTTTGCGGGAAGGGCGGAATTGTTGTTGTTGTTGTTTGTGTGGACGGCTGTGATGTATGTGTTTCCTTTTTTTTTTTTTGTGGGTGGGGGGGGCGCGTCAAAGCGTGTTGCGCGGGGTACGGCCACGAGGTTGGTCGCCGTGGCGTGGAATGGTGGCACGCCTCGTTGGCGTGGTTTTTGACCCATTGGTGTTGTTGGTGTGTGTGTGTGTGTGTGTGTGTGTGTGTGTGTTACCCGTCTGCGAGGGGGGACAGTGCGATCGGCGACTTTTGTGTCACCGTAACGACGGCCGTTTGCGGGTTTGTTTTTTTTTTTTGCACATCATACATGGCGAGGGTGAAATGTGAAATGTTTTTGTTTGGTTTTTTTTTTTTTTTTTTTTGCCGCCCACTATTCCCTTTGCTGTACGCCGAGTTCGACAATGGTGCGACGTAACTGCAGCGTGGAGGTGTGTGAGTGACGTTGAAATGAACGTGCCATTAAGACGCATTGTTGTTGTATTGTACTGTACGTGTACGGCGACACGCACGATGATGTACCATTCGACTCTGATGTTTGATAGCCGTGTCTGACTGATTGCGTACGACGCACGCACACCGATGTCGTCATTCAAGATGCACGCGTGTCCAGTGCAGTACAGTAAGCGCGACGACGGCGGCGGCGGCGGCGGTCGTTTGTTTGGCGAATGTCTGTACACGTGTTTGTCTGTGTCCATCCGGTATGTATTTGTTTGTTTGAAAGTGTTTTGTGTGTCGGTGACGTGGTCCGATCCGTCGCCCCCTGAGTAACTGTCGATCGGCGCGATAGACCGGCGTCACGCAACTGAACCGAAGTCGTGGGCACACCCGTCATACTGTTGTACACCGTCGCGCTGAGAACGGTAACGAAAGGTTGACTTTGATCGGTCGAATGTCTGGGCAGAACGTGAGGAATGAGGCAAGAGTGCAAGGAGGGGGGGCAAAAGAGAGAGGAAGGGAAAAAGGGGAGAAACGCATTCGTAGAGCAACGGAACGTTCCCGTGTCGGAGGCGTATTGGAGCCGCACTGAAATGCGTTTAACGGCGGCGCGGCTGCAAGTGTCTGCCGTGGTGAACGTTACCTTTGACGGCTGCATTGGGCTTTGCCCTTTGCTTTTGCTTTCGCTTTCGCTTTCCCGGATGTACGTAACGTTTGTTGATATGGTTCTGAGGAAGAGTGTATGACAGTGCCGTGCCGTCCATGTTCGTGTGCCCTCCCATTGTGTGTATGCTATTGTCTGTGTACTTGAATGATGTATGTAGGTGTTAGTGGACATGTTTTACCAGTGGGGGGAAATGGATCGTCGATAGTTGCCGTCACTCTGTCACGGTCGAGATGACGCACCCTCCGTACAGAAAGGTGTCGAGAAAGTGAGTGTGTGTGCGTGCGTGTGTGTGTGTGTGTGTGTGTGTGTGTGTGTGTGTGTGCGTGCGTCCGTGAATTGGCAGTGTTTGGAGGTGGGCGTGCCCTGCATGTGGCCCGGAAGGCTGTTCGTTAGGCGGTAGTGTTGTGTGGACAGGGGAGGGGCATGCGTAACGCTGCTGGCATGGCATTTCGGGAGATGGGAGGGGGCAAACGAGGAAACGAGGAGCGGCGGCCAAAGACGGGACGGGGAGGGGCGCGGTGTGGGTGGCTTGCGCCTGTGCTCGGCGTTGTGGTTTGTGCAAAAGAGGAGGAGAAAAACAATGTGAGTTGCCAGGGAGGGGAGCGGTGTTGTGTTGTGGTTGTCGTGGTGTAGCCGCAGACGCGGCTGTCAGTGAACGTGGCGAGACGGACGGATGCGCGGAGGGGCGGGGGCGGCGCATTTCGCCGGTGCCGTGCCGTGCCTGAAAGCCGCGTGGTCGCTGTGTTGTTGGTGGCGTGGGGGCGAGGAGAGTACCGTACGGGTGTGCTTGTGCGCCGGAAATGGCACACTGCGCCCGCCCGTCTTGGAGGCTGATGGCTGTGGTGTGGAAATGGGGCGCGGTGATGTTGAAGCAGTTGAAGAACAGAAAAGAAACCAAGAAAACGGAAGGCGTGATGCGGCGGTGGTGGTGAGAGCGGGAAAAACAAAACAAAAAAAAAACAACAAAAAAAAAAGAAGGAAAAACAACAAGAAAACAAAAAGTCTATCAATATTAAAATGTAAATGGAAATGGAAATGGACCCAGGTATAACCTCCCTGCACAAATAGCAGAGAGTCCGATGATAATAAAAATGTGCCAGAATGTTAACGTCCCTACAAAACAAACCCAACGATAATATTAATGAAAGAGTGAACCGTATGTAACATTGCAACAGACATAATGAAACCTGATAAATTGTATAAGGGCAGCAGCGTTGACCTTTGGCCCTGTATTCAGAATAAAAAGAGCCAAAGATCGTTACCCCAATGAAAAAGACACTGAAACACGTATGTAACATAGTAGCGATGGCGAGACATTGTAGCATCTGTGACCAGAGAGTTTGCGCTGGACTGCGCGAGTGTTGCGAGCGGTTCTCAGTCAGTCAGTCAGTCAGTCAGTCAGTAGTCGTTGCGAGTCCGTAGCTCTGTGTAGTTGAGGGCTGTACTCTGTCAGTAGTCGTCGCGTGCAGTACGCCAATAGTCGTCATGCAGAGCGGTCGGTCAGTAGTAGCAGCCGAGTGCGGTTGTGTGATGTAGGCGGTCGGCAACACTGGTCAAGATGGTGAATAAGGTATACTGTTAATTAATATAATCATTAGATAATGAAAAATTGTATTTATTGTAATTATTCTCCAACAAGTTCCCCAATAATAATTTTTATTTCAAAAGCATTTTTCAAACATTTAATTGTTTATTGAACTAAAGAGTTCGTTGCACTTCACATTTCATTCCACTTCTTTGAAGAAAAATGTCACTAAAATCACAAAAAAAGAGAATATTATTATTTGCAATGCAGTTCCTCCAAGCGCTGCGCAACAACCAGAGCAGAAATGTGACATCCATTTATTCGGAGGTAAGACTTTAATTCTGATTGTTTTGCACAGGGCCAAAGACCGATATTTCGGTTTAATTGAAGTTTCTTGTCACTGAACGGACTTTTTTAAATGTTGTGTGAAGACTTTATATTTGAGTCAGATTGCGAATTTCACATTTGTGTTGCCATTTTCAATACCTCTCATTGTGGGCGAGGTTACAATTAGCGCAATGTCCATTAGCATCCGTAAATAACATTGTCCATTATTTTAAATTTTGCTGGGAGGTTACAACACACACACAAAAAAAAAAAAAAAAAAAATTGCATTTATATCCGCTCCTCAATTGTAGATACCCCTTACACAGCTGTGTGCAATGAATGAGTGCTGGCTGGTAATTAATTGCACTCCTTGGAGGGAAATGCCATAGGAAGTAGTCTTTAAAAAGTGAATGTTTTTCGTTAAGAGACAAAAGTTACTTTAGAAAAAAAGTAATAGTGGGGCTTTTGTTGTTGAACAAAATAAGTACAATGAACATACGTTATCAGATTTGCGCAATGCAGCGTCACACCACCGTTTGATTATAACACAATAGACTATACATCGTCCCGAACCGTGACCAGAGTCGCGAGACGAGCAGAGCACGCCGCCGACGCCCGCTCAGTACAACCGTCCACCCGCTACTACTGTCGACCGACTACTACCTCTCCCGACTCGCGCTACAATATATATATATAACAACTGTTCCTGGCGACCCGGTGCGTGCCACTACTGTCGTCTGGCGCGGTCCAAGCGCCGACTAGCAGCGATAAAGAACTCTCTGGTCAGACAGAGATGCTGTCATGCCTCGCCATCGCTCTGGTAATGAATACATACGTGTTGCAGCGTGCGTACCACCGGAACACGCAGTGGCGGAGCCAAAGACTGTGTTGTCGAGGTCGAGTGCGAGCGGGAAGAGAGGCAGCGTCGGCACGGAGATGCAAGCGAGCGCGAGACGCACGGGGGCTGCGGCGTGGCGCGTTTGCGGTCGGCGCCTTTGGTGGCAACGGCCGGGACAAGCAGCGGTGTATGGTGTGGTGCGGGGCGGACAGGGGCGGAGGCGGCGCGACGACGGCATGGGGGCGAAAACGGGACGGGGGACGGCGGATGTTGAGAGGCGTCACGCGCGGACAGGACACAGACACAGAGACACACAGATTGGAAAGGGAGGGTGCGCGGTAGTAGTTGGGAATGTGCGTACCGTGCGGGATGGGAGTGGGCGAGGAACACGGTCGTGGCCCCTGTTTTGGGTGCGTGTGATGACGTCGGTGTGTTGTGGGAAGGGAAGGTGCTGTGGCGGCGGCGCGTAATGGGCGTAGGCCGAAAAGAGAAAGGAACGTGGGCAGTGTGTTGGCAAGCGTCGGTTCGACTGCGACGTTGATGGGCAGGGCAGGGCAGGGCAGGGCAGGGCAAGGTTTAATGGTGGTAGGAGTAGGCGTGTGGGCGCAAAAAATCTGCCGCTGCAGGCGGTGCCGTAACCGCCATGGCGGGAAGGAGAGAGGGCCAAAGAAAGAAAGAAAGAAAGAAAGAAAGAAAGAAAGAAGAAAACAAAAAAAAAAAAAAAAAAAAGGAGGGGGGGGCGAAAGTGGAGAGGCGGTGGTGTGAGAAGGGCGGGGGCGGAAGGAAGGCAGGAAGGACAAGAGGCGAGGCGACGGCTTGCTTTGTGTATCGGTCGGTCTCTGGCTATGCTTCGTGTTCTGCAGCAGGGTCGGTGCGCGGCGTGGCTCGCGGCAGTGGGAACGCCTGGTGGCTGGACGGCCAGCAATGCGGTTGGATGGGCGGCCACAGCACCGCACCTGTGCCCGAGGAGGAGACGCTGGCGGCGGGCCCTGAGGTGAGGCCGGCTCGGCTGGGGCTGTGGATGTGTAGGTGTGCGCCGCTGCTGCAACAACGAGTAAAACGCGAGAAGAAGGGATGGCGGTAGAGAGAAGAAAAAACAAAAAAGGTCGTGTTGTGTTGATGCGCAGGCAGACGCGTACAGAGGGACGAGCCCGGTCTGCAGCAGGGTGTGGCCGTGCCGAGTGCAGAGCAGCGGCGGCTCGGTTCGGTTCGGCCCGGCCCGGCGGGCCGCGCTGTTGTCGCGGACGTGAGCGCCCCCTGGCGGGTGGCCGGAGGCGGCGCGGCGTGTTGGACGTGTGGCTGGTGGCAGTGCACAATTTGCGAGTGGCCGGCGGTGTGGTGTGGCGGTTGGCGCGTCGGGCGGCGGAGAGGTATGTGTTGCGGGCGCCCTTTGCTGCGCTGCGTCGTTGCGTGTGCCGTACAGGGCGGGCGCTTGTCGACTGTGTGGGCGGTGTGGCGAATTGGCGTGAAACGGCTGCCGAGAGGTGTGTGGTAGCGAGCCGGTCGGTGGTGTCAGTGCGAAGGGGAATGTGCGTGCGTGTTTGGCGGTTTCGGTGTGCTTTTTGCGGCGTGAGAGTGGGAATTAGTGGGGCCGGCTGTTGTGTTGGTTCCTTGTGTCTTGTGTCGCGTAGCTTGATGGCAACGTGGAAGGACGCCGGTTTCGTTTTCGTTTCGAGCCTTGCGTGTGGTTGTCGACGTTGACTGGTTGGCGTGTGCCGATGCACGTGCATGTGTGGGTCGCGAGTGCGTTTTTGGCTGGCTGTGTGTGTGTGTGTGTGTGTGTGTGTGTGTGTGTGTTTTGGGGGGGAAGGGGGAGGCGGTGGTGAAAGTGCAGTCGTCGGGTGGGGCTGGGGCTGGGGCTGTGCGTCGTGGCGGAAAGGTGGTAGGTTGCGGGAAGCGAGCCCGTCGTTGACGGTGTCGCGTGAGTTGTGAATCGAGTGGGGCGCGGGGCGCGGGACAGGAGCAGCGTGCCGCTGCGTCGTGGTCGTCAGCAGAGGCTGTGCGTGTGCTTGTCCTTTTTGTGGGCGGTTCGTGCGAGGCGTTTTTGTTTTGTGTTGCCCTAGTTGTTAGTTTATTTTGTTTGTGTTTGTTATTTTGAGACGACGACTGGTTGGTGGCGTGCGCGCGAAGTGGCGGTGTGCGCTTCCCGTGTCGTTTGTGTTGTTTTGTTTTTGTTTTGTTTTTGTGTGGTTTTTTTTTGCACTGGGCCCCGGGGGGTGGGTGCGTGTGTGTCGATTGCCGGCTGGCGAAAGGTGCGCCATCGGCGGGGTGGGTCGCCGGCACAAGTAGAGGCGGCGGCGTTGTTGCTGTTGTTGTGTGGTGTTTGTTTTGTTCGGCTGTGTCGGCGAGCTGTGTTGCGGTGCGTGTGAATGGTGGTGCAAAAGTGCTGGCGTTGGGGCTGCGGCTGCGACTGCGACGGCGGCGAGCCGCGGGCGCGCCATTGATAGTGGTGTTGTGAACAGCGGCTGTGTACGGTAGTGGTGTTGTTGTAGCACGACGTGCATCCGGGCCGGCGCGGAAAGCGCAGTTGCGGGCGGTTGCCCTTCGGTGCCAGCCATGTCGCGTGAGCGGCGGGTTGCTTCTGGTGTCGACACGTGGTGCTCTGGGTTGTTGTGTGGTGCCGTTTGGCCGGTGGGGGTGGTTCGCGTGTGTCTCGTTCGCGCTCGGTATCTGGTCGTGGTCGTGCTGCTCCCCCGTCTGTCGGCGGTTTTCGACGTCGTCTGTACGTTTTTTGTTCGTTTGCGGCGTGCCTGCCGACGTCGTCCCGTCGCGACCTTTCAACCGAAAGTGTGGCGCCCGAAGGTGAACGAACGTAACCCTGACCTCGGCGCTTTACGCTGAGCCGAGCGAACCGAACCGAACCTAACCTGTGGTGTGGCGAGGTGAGCTCAGCCTGTGAGCCCCTAACGTCTACGTACGGTAAGCTGTCCGGCTCACGCCTCACGTTTGAACGCTTTTTTAACCTACGTTTGACGCTTCTTAACCTAGCACTGACCCCTTAACCTAACGTGTAACCTAACCTAACCTAGCCTCTGACGCCTGACGTGTTTGAATGCTTAACCTAAGTTTGACGCTTAACCTAACCCAAGTCCCCTTAACCTAACCCACGCCCACCTAACCTAACCTAACCTAGACGTGTAAACGTAATGTGTAACGCGTAACGTGTAAGGTCGGCTGGCGTGTGTGCTTGACGGCAGATTGGGTTGGTCTGTAGATTCGGATTGCGGTTTGCCTCGGTCGAGGGGTTGGGTCGGAAGCGGCGAGGGGCGGCGGCGCCTGTTGCGCAGGCGGCGTCCGTTTGCGGCGGGCAATTGTTGAGAAACGGCTGTGAATGTTGGCGGGCGAGAGGAGGAGGACGGCGCGCGATGTGGCCCGACGGCTGCGGGCCGATCGGGAAACGGCGGGAGGGCGACGGAAGGCGATGGGGCGGCGGAGGCGCGTTTGCACGGCCGTCATCGCCGCACGCCTCGGCTTGTGTGGCTGTGGCGCCGGCCGCGCTGGCCGGGCTGCCGCGGCGACGGTGTGGGAGTTTTGCCGAAGGTTTGGCCATTGTGGCGGGTCGTCGGCTGGGGCTGTGGGGGCGGCATTTGGGCGGGGGCGGCGATTCTCGGCGGGCCGACCCAGGCTGTAGCGCGCGGTAGCTGCAGTTTGGCCGTGGTTTGCGGCGCTGCCGTGGCGACTGGTTGGCGACTGTGGTGTGGCTGTGTGTAGCCCCATCCTCGGTGGTTTGAAAGGCGCGGGCGGTTGTGGCGCAGGTTTGGGGCTGCTCCGCACAGGCTGTCGGACGTTGGGCGGTAGCAAGCGCGGGAGGCGCGGCGCGGCGGCGCGCAGAGTGGCGGCCGCTCTCTCGGCCGTCCGCGCCCGCCCGCGACACTGGCTGGGCCTTGTGATTCTCTGCTCTGCTGCTGTGCTGTGCTTGCGTGCCTGCCGTCCCGCTCGCTCTCGCTGTGTGTTACGCGCGTCGTCGAAATGGCAGATCAGGCGGCTACGAACGAGACTGCTGCGGCACCCGCCGCCACCGGCACTACGAAGAAGGCCAAGTCTGCGTCGTCTGCGAAGAAGCCGCGCGCCAAGCCTGCGCACCCGCGCACCTCTGAGATGGTGACGGCCGCCATCAAGAGTCTGAAGGAGCGCGGCGGGTCGTCGCTGCAGGCGATCAAGAAGTACATAGCCGCGCACTACAAGCTGGACGCGGAGAAGCTGGCGCCGTTTATCAAGAAGTACCTCAAGTCGGCCGTCGTGGCGGGCGAGCTGGTGCAGACGAAGGGGAAGGGCGCGTCCGGCTCGTTCAAGCTTGCCGGCGCCGGCGGCGGGGGGGCGGCCGAGGGCGGCAAGGCTCGTGCTGGCGGTGCCAAGAAGAAGCGCGCCGCTCCGGCCAGCAAGGAGAAGAAGGGCGCCCGTGCGGCCGGCGCAAAGAAGGCTGGTGGCGTGAAGGCGGCGACCGGTCGGAAGGCGGGCGCCGCCAAGAAGGCGTCTGCGGCGTCGGCCGCTCCCGCGGGTGCGAAGAAGGCGGCTGCGGCCAAGCCGGCCAAGGCCAAGTCGCCGTCGAAGGCGAAGAAGGCCGCCAAGGTTCCGACGAAGAAGCCGAAGGCGCCGCGCCCGAAGAAGGCGACGACGCCGTCTAAGGCGAAGGCTTCGCCCAAGAAGAAGAAGTAGAGTAGAGGAGAAAGAGATGGGAAAGGAAGGGTTTGGCGCTTGACTCCGTCGTCCCCACCCCCCGTCGTCGTCTAGTGGCGCGCAAGAGACGCGCGGCCCAAAACGGCCCTTCTCAGGGCCATCAAAGCACGTCGGGGAAGGTTTTGATTGTCGTGTTGCGTTTGGTGTGGGTGTCTGTCTGTATGCCCGTGGGGATGCTGTTTGCGTGCCGTGGTGGTTGGATTGCGGGGGTCGGTGGCGGGTGTGGGCGGCGGTAGCGGTAAGCGGTGTTGTTGTTGTCGTGGTTGATTGTCGCCGTGTTTGTGGCGGCGGCCGACGGTTGGTTTTCTGTCACGTTGTTTTGTTTGAATACGTTGGTTGGCTTGCCTGCGTTCGTTCTTCTCGGATGTCTGTCTTGTCGAGTCGTGTCTGGTCTTTGTTTTGTTCCTTTGTGTGTGTTATGTTTTGCAACGGGGGGCACGTTGAGAGATGTGGAAGGAGTCGGTGGCGTGTAGAGCGAGCGAGCGCGCCTGCCTGGCCGTTGGCCGTCGGAGTGGAGTGCGGGTTTTTTTTGTTTTCGAAACGAAAGCGGCGGCCGGCCAGCCACCCGTGCGGTGTGACGTCGGCCGTTGGGTATTGTGCGCTTGGAGCGCCGGGGAGGGATGATGTGTGATTGTTGCGCGCTGCTAGCAGGCAGGCAGAGTGAGCGGGTGTGGCGGACGGACGGGAAGTGGCGGTGTTTGTTTTTGGGTTGCGGGGCGAGAGGCAGGCGACCGACAAAGTTTGCTCGCGACGGAGAGATGTTAGTGGCCCTGAAAAGGGCCGTTTTTGTTTGTGCGGTGCGGTGCCGCGGCGCGGTTTAGGCGCGCTCGCCGCGGATGCGGCGCGCGAGCTGGATGTCCTTGGGCATGATGGTGACGCGCTTGGCGTGGATTGCGCACAGGTTGGTGTCTTCGAAGAGGCCGACGAGGTAGGCCTCGCTGGCCTCCTGCAGGGCCATGACTGCGGAGCTCTGGAAGCGCAGGTCGGTCTTGAAGTCCTGGGCGATCTCGCGCACTAGGCGCTGGAATGGCAGCTTGCGGATGAGCAGCTCTGTGCTCTTCTGGTAGCGCCTGATTTCTCGCAGGGCGACGGTGCCCGGCCTGTAGCGGTGGGGCTTCTTGACGCCTCCGGTGGCGGGCGCGCTCTTCCTCGCCGCCTTGGTGGCGAGCTGTTTGCGCGGCGCCTTTCCGCCGGTGGACTTGCGGGCCGTTTGCTTTGTGCGGGCCATAGCGGTAGCGGTAGCGGTAGCGGAGCGGCGTGCGTGGAGGTTAGGTGCGGCGCGGCGTCCGGTGCTGCCTTGACAACGGGCCCGCGCGCCTCCGTGCTGCGCTTATATGCCCTCGGTTGCGCGTGGTGGGGGGAGGGCGGGCCAGAGTCTATATAGGGGGGCGGCGGGCGCGCTGGGCGCAGACCGTAGCCGACTCGCCAGCCGCTGCAGCTGCTGTTTGTGCACGTTTTGCTTTGCCCGAGGAAGGAAGGATGACAGGCCGCGGCAAGGGAGGAAAGGGGCTCGGCAAGGGTGGCGCCAAGCGGCACCGCAAGGTGTTGCGCGACAACATCCAGGGCATCACGAAGCCCGCCATCCGCCGCCTGGCTCGCAGGGGCGGCGTGAAGCGCATCTCTGGTCTGATCTACGAGGAGACCCGCGGGGTGCTGAAGGTGTTCCTGGAGAACGTGATCCGCGACGCGGTGACGTACACTGAGCACGCCAAGCGCAAGACTGTGACGGCCATGGACGTGGTGTACGCCCTGAAGAGGCAGGGGCGCACCCTGTACGGTTTCGGCGGTTAGGCTGCGTCGCAGCGGGCGCTGGCCTTCCCGCGGCCGTGCTTGTGGGTGGGAGAGACTAGAAAACGGCCCTTTTCAGGGCCACCACACTGTTCGGAAGTTGAAAAGTGCGAAAGAGTCTGTGTTGTTGCTGCGTGTGTGCGCTGTGTTGTTTGTTTGTTTGTTTCTCTCTGTCTTTGTTTCTTTCTTTCCGTTTGAGCGACGTGATGTGACTGGGAGGGGAGAAGGAAAGGAAACGTGTCATGTGGCTGGCTGTGTGTGGAGCTGCTTCGTTTGTGTGTCTTTGTATCGATCGCGACGGAGATGGCGGGCTGTGTGTTGTTGTGCGAGAGGCGGTGATTATTTGCTTGCGTGGTTTGGCTCTGTGTGTTTGTTTGCGGCGGCGTTGGGGTTTCCGAGGCAAGGCGTGTGGGCATAGGCGGCCGGATCAGCTGTTTCGTTCGTGTCGACGGCCGTTGCGCGCGGGAGTGGAGGGCGGTGTGTCGACACGCCTCCCTTTAACAATGGTCATTATTGCTGCCGTTGTCGGTTTGGAAGGCGACTGCGACCGTGCAAAATGTGTGTGTGTGTGTTGGGCCACACGGGCTGTGTGGACGACAAGATGGCGGACGTGCGCCGGCGGCGGCTGTGCTGTGACAGTGCAAAGTTAAAAAACAAAACAAGGTGCGGCGAGGACGACTGAAATTTTGCTTTGGACGTAGGTTTGTGTGGTGGCCCTGAAAAGGGCCGATTGTTGTGGGCCGAGCCGGCAAAGCGCGTTGCGTGCAGGGGAGCACGCGGCGCTGCGATTGCCTGGCCTCCTTTAGGCCTTCTTCTCGGTCTTCTTTGGCAGCAGGACGGCCTGGATGTTGGGCAGGACACCACCCTGTGCGATGGTGACGCCCGACAGGAGCTTGTTGAGCTCCTCGTCGTTGCGGATGGCAAGCTGCAGGTGGCGCGGGATGATGCGCGTCTTCTTGTTGTCGCGGGCCGCGTTTCCGGCCAGCTCGAGCACCTCAGCCGCGAGGTACTCCATGACGGCGGCGAGGTAGACGGGCGCCCCGGCGCCGACGCGCTCTGCGTAGTTTCCCTTGCGCAGGAGGCGGTGGATTCTGCCGACCGGGAACTGGAGCCCAGCCCTGCTTGAGCGGGACTTTGACTTGCCCTTGACTTTGCCTCCCTTTCCGCGTCCGGACATGGCGATGGGCTAGCGACGGTGCACACGAAACGGCAACGAAAACGACCGGTGCGAGCGGCAGCGAGTCGAGCAGCGGAGTGCGTGCCGGCGCAGCCGGGGTGGGGGTGCTTTATGGGCTCGGGTGCGGCGGCCGGTTGCGCGCGCGCCCCATTGGTCGGCGGCCGCAACAGGGCGAGCTGGTAAAGGTGCGGCGGCGGCTGGCGGCGGGTGCCACTGTGTGGGGAGACGCTGACTAGAGCGGAGCGCTTGCTACTGGTGTTGCTGCTGCCGTACGTTGGTTCGAGATGCCGCCCAAGACTAGCGGGAAGGCCGCCAAGAAGGCTGGCAAGGCGCAGAAGAACATTTCGAAGGGCGACAAGAAGAAGAAGCGCAAGAGGAAGGAGAGCTATGCCATCTACATCTACAAGGTGCTGAAGCAGGTGCACCCTGACACGGGCATCTCGTCGAAGGCGATGAGCATCATGAACAGCTTCGTGAACGACATTTTCGAGCGCATTGCGGCCGAGGCTTCTCGCCTGGCGCACTACAACAAGCGCTCGACCATCACGTCCCGCGAGATCCAGACCGCTGTGCGGCTGTTGCTGCCTGGCGAGCTGGCCAAGCACGCCGTGAGCGAGGGCACGAAGGCGGTGACCAAGTACACGAGCTCCAAGTAAGGAGGTGGCTCTGGAATGGAAGGAAGGAAGGAAGGATGGAGAAGGCTCCTCCGTTGCGAGAGCGGCAAAACGGCCCTTTTCAGGGCCACCAACGTGCCTTTTGCGGGAAGGGCGGAATTGTTGTTGTTGTTGTTTGTGTGGACGGCTGTGATGTATGTGTTTCCTTTTTTTTTTGTGGGTGGGGGGGGCGCGTCAAAGCGTGTTGCGCGGGGTACGGCCACGAGGTTGGTCGCCGTGGCGTGGAATGGTGGCACGCCTCGTTGGCGTGGTTTTTGACCCATTGGTGTTGTTGGTGTGTGTGTGTGTGTGTGTGTGTGTTACCCGTCTGCGAGGGGGGACAGTGCGATCGGCGACTTTTGTGTCACCGTAACGACGGCCGTTTGCGGGTTTGTTTTTTTTTTTTGCACATCATACATGGCGAGGGTGAAATGTGAAATGTTTTTGTTTGGTTTTTTTTTTTTTTTTGCCGCCCACTATTCCCTTTGCTGTACGCCGAGTTCGACAATGGTGCGACGTAACTGCAGCGTGGAGGTGTGTGAGTGACGTTGAAATGAACGTGCCATTAAGACGCATTGTTGTTGTATTGTACTGTACGTGTACGGCGACACGCACGATGATGTACCATTCGACTCTGATGTTTGATAGCCGTGTCTGACTGATTGCGTACGACGCACGCACACCGATGTCGTCATTCAAGATGCACGCGTGTCCAGTGCAGTACAGTAAGCGCGACGACGGCGGCGGCGGCGGCGGTCGTTTGTTTGGCGAATGTCTGTACACGTGTTTGTCTGTGTCCATCCGGTATGTATTTGTTTGTTTGAAAGTGTTTTGTGTGTCGGTGACGTGGTCCGATCCGTCGCCCCCTGAGTAACTGTCGATCGGCGCGATAGACCGGCGTCACGCAACTGAACCGAAGTCGTGGGCACACCCGTCATACTGTTGTACACCGTCGCGCTGAGAACGGTAACGAAAGGTTGACTTTGATCGGTCGAATGTCTGGGCAGAACGTGAGGAATGAGGCAAGAGTGCAAGGAGGGGGGGCAAAAGAGAGAGGAAGGGAAAAAGGGGAGAAACGCATTCGTAGAGCAACGGAACGTTCCCGTGTCGGAGGCGTATTGGAGCCGCACTGAAATGCGTTTAACGGCGGCGCGGCTGCAAGTGTCTGCCGTGGTGAACGTTACCTTTGACGGCTGCATTGGGCTTTGCCCTTTGCTTTTGCTTTCGCTTTCGCTTTCCCGGATGTACGTAACGTTTGTTGATATGGTTCTGAGGAAGAGTGTATGACAGTGCCGTGCCGTCCATGTTCGTGTGCCCTCCCATTGTGTGTATGCTATTGTCTGTGTACTTGAATGATGTATGTAGGTGTTAGTGGACATGTTTTACCAGTGGGGGGAAATGGATCGTCGATAGTTGCCGTCACTCTGTCACGGTCGAGATGACGCACCCTCCGTACAGAAAGGTGTCGAGAAAGTGAGTGTGTGTGCGTGCGTGTGTGTGTGTGTGTGTGTGTGTGTGTGTGTGTGTGCGTGCGTCCGTGAATTGGCAGTGTTTGGAGGTGGGCGTGCCCTGCATGTGGCCCGGAAGGCTGTTCGTTAGGCGGTAGTGTTGTGTGGACAGGGGAGGGGCATGCGTAACGCTGCTGGCATGGCATTTCGGGAGATGGGAGGGGGCAAACGAGGAAACGAGGAGCGGCGGCCAAAGACGGGACGGGGAGGGGCGCGGTGTGGGTGGCTTGCGCCTGTGCTCGGCGTTGTGGTTTGTGCAAAAGAGGAGGAGAAAAACAATGTGAGTTGCCAGGGAGGGGAGCGGTGTTGTGTTGTGGTTGTCGTGGTGTAGCCGCAGACGCGGCTGTCAGTGAACGTGGCGAGACGGACGGATGCGCGGAGGGGCGGGGGCGGCGCATTTCGCCGGTGCCGTGCCGTGCCTGAAAGCCGCGTGGTCGCTGTGTTGTTGGTGGCGTGGGGGCGAGGAGAGTACCGTACGGGTGTGCTTGTGCGCCGGAAATGGCACACTGCGCCCGCCCGTCTTGGAGGCTGATGGCTGTGGTGTGGAAATGGGGCGCGGTGATGTTGAAGCAGTTGAAGAACAGAAAAGAAACCAAGAAAACGGAAGGCGTGATGCGGCGGTGGTGGTGAGAGCGGGAAAAACAAAACAAAAAAAAAACAACAAAAAAAAAAGAAGGAAAAACAACAAGAAAACAAAAAGTCTATCAATATTAAAATGTAAATGGAAATGGAAATGGACCCAGGTATAACCTCCCTGCACAAATAGCAGAGAGTCCGATGATAATAAAAATGTGCCAGAATGTTAACGTCCCTACAAAACAAACCCAACGATAATATTAATGAAAGAGTGAACCGTATGTAACATTGCAACAGACATAATGAAACCTGATAAATTGTATAAGGGCAGCAGCGTTGACCTTTGGCCCTGTATTCAGAATAAAAAGAGCCAAAGATCGTTACCCCAATGAAAAAGACACTGAAACACGTATGTAACATAGTAGCGATGGCGAGACATTGTAGCATCTGTGACCAGAGAGTTTGCGCTGGACTGCGCGAGTGTTGCGAGCGGTTCTCAGTCAGTCAGTCAGTCAGTCAGTCAGTAGTCGTTGCGAGTCCGTAGCTCTGTGTAGTTGAGGGCTGTACTCTGTCAGTAGTCGTCGCGTGCAGTACGCCAATAGTCGTCATGCAGAGCGGTCGGTCAGTAGTAGCAGCCGAGTGCGGTTGTGTGATGTAGGCGGTCGGCAACACTGGTCAAGATGGTGAATAAGGTATACTGTTAATTAATATAATCATTAGATAATGAAAAATTGTATTTATTGTAATTATTCTCCAACAAGTTCCCCAATAATAATTTTTATTTCAAAAGCATTTTTCAAACATTTAATTGTTTATTGAACTAAAGAGTTCGTTGCACTTCACATTTCATTCCACTTCTTTGAAGAAAAATGTCACTAAAATCACAAAAAAAGACAATATTATTATTTGCAATGCAGTTCCTCCAAGCGCTGCGCAACAACCAGAGCAGAAATGTGACATCCATTTATTCGGAGGTAAGACTTTAATTCTGATTGTTTTGCACAGGGCCAAAGACCGATATTTCGGTTTAATTGAAGTTTCTTGTCACTGAACGGACTTTTTTAAATGTTGTGTGAAGACTTTATATTTGAGTCAGATTGCGAATTTCACATTTGTGTTGCCATTTTCAATACCTCTCATTGTGGGCGAGGTTACAATTAGCGCAATGTCCATTAGCATCCGTAAATAACATTGTCCATTATTTTAAATTTTGCTGGGAGGTTACAACACACACACAAAAAAAAAAAAAACAAAAAATTGCATTTATATCCGCTCCTCAATTGTAGATACCCCTTACACAGCTGTGTGCAATGAATGAGTGCTGGCTGGTAATTAATTGCACTCCTTGGAGGGAAATGCCATAGGAAGTAGTCTTTAAAAAGTGAATGTTTTTCGTTAAGAGACAAAAGTTACTTTAGAAAAAAAGTAATAGTGGGGCTTTTGTTGTTGAACAAAATAAGTACAATGAACATACGTTATCAGATTTGCGCAATGCAGCGTCACACCACCGTTTGATTATAACACAATAGACTATACATCGTCCCGAACCGTGACCAGAGTCGCGAGACGAGCAGAGCACGCCGCCGACGCCCGCTCAGTACAACCGTCCACCCGCTACTACTGTCGACCGACTACTACCTCTCCCGACTCGCGCTACAATATATATATATAACAACTGTTCCTGGCGACCCGGTGCGTGCCACTACTGTCGTCTGGCGCGGTCCAAGCGCCGACTAGCAGCGATAAAGAACTCTCTGGTCAGACAGAGATGCTGTCATGCCTCGCCATCGCTCTGGTAATGAATACATACGTGTTGCAGCGTGCGTACCACCGGAACACGCAGTGGCGGAGCCAAAGACTGTGTTGTCGAGGTCGAGTGCGAGCGGGAAGAGAGGCAGCGTCGGCACGGAGATGCAAGCGAGCGCGAGACGCACGGGGGCTGCGGCGTGGCGCGTTTGCGGTCGGCGCCTTTGGTGGCAACGGCCGGGACAAGCAGCGGTGTATGGTGTGGTGCGGGGCGGACAGGGGCGGAGGCGGCGCGACGACGGCATGGGGGCGAAAACGGGACGGGGGACGGCGGATGTTGAGAGGCGTCACGCGCGGACAGGACACAGACACAGAGACACACAGATTGGAAAGGGAGGGTGCGCGGTAGTAGTTGGGAATGTGCGTACCGTGCGGGATGGGAGTGGGCGAGGAACACGGTCGTGGCCCCTGTTTTGGGTGCGTGTGATGACGTCGGTGTGTTGTGGGAAGGGAAGGTGCTGTGGCGGCGGCGCGTAATGGGCGTAGGCCGAAAAGAGAAAGGAACGTGGGCAGTGTGTTGGCAAGCGTCGGTTCGACTGCGACGTTGATGGGCAGGGCAGGGCAGGGCAGGGCAGGGCAAGGTTTAATGGTGGTAGGAGTAGGCGTGTGGGCGCAAAAAATCTGCCGCTGCAGGCGGTGCCGTAACCGCCATGGCGGGAAGGAGAGAGGGCCAAAGAAAGAAAGAAAGAAAGAAAGAAAGAAAGAAAGAAAGAAAGAAAGAAAGAAGAAAACAAAAAAAAAAAAAAAAAAAAGGAGGGGGGGGCGAAAGTGGAGAGGCGGTGGTGTGAGAAGGGCGGGGGCGGAAGGAAGGCAGGAAGGACAAGAGGCGAGGCGACGGCTTGCTTTGTGTATCGGTCGGTCTCTGGCTATGCTTCGTGTTCTGCAGCAGGGTCGGTGCGCGGCGTGGCTCGCGGCAGTGGGAACGCCTGGTGGCTGGACGGCCAGCAATGCGGTTGGATGGGCGGCCACAGCACCGCACCTGTGCCCGAGGAGGAGACGCTGGCGGCGGGCCCTGAGGTGAGGCCGGCTCGGCTGGGGCTGTGGATGTGTAGGTGTGCGCCGCTGCTGCAACAACGAGTAAAACGCGAGAAGAAGGGATGGCGGTAGAGAGAAGAAAAAACAAAAAAGGTCGTGTTGTGTTGATGCGCAGGCAGACGCGTACAGAGGGACGAGCCCGGTCTGCAGCAGGGTGTGGCCGTGCCGAGTGCAGAGCAGCGGCGGCTCGGTTCGGTTCGGCCCGGCCCGGCGGGCCGCGCTGTTGTCGCGGACGTGAGCGCCCCCTGGCGGGTGGCCGGAGGCGGCGCGGCGTGTTGGACGTGTGGCTGGTGGCAGTGCACAATTTGCGAGTGGCCGGCGGTGTGGTGTGGCGGTTGGCGCGTCGGGCGGCGGAGAGGTATGTGTTGCGGGCGCCCTTTGCTGCGCTGCGTCGTTGCGTGTGCCGTACAGGGCGGGCGCTTGTCGACTGTGTGGGCGGTGTGGCGAATTGGCGTGAAACGGCTGCCGAGAGGTGTGTGGTAGCGAGCCGGTCGGTGGTGTCAGTGCGAAGGGGAATGTGCGTGCGTGTTTGGCGGTTTCGGTGTGCTTTTTGCGGCGTGAGAGTGGGAATTAGTGGGGCCGGCTGTTGTGTTGGTTCCTTGTGTCTTGTGTCGCGTAGCTTGATGGCAACGTGGAAGGACGCCGGTTTCGTTTTCGTTTCGAGCCTTGCGTGTGGTTGTCGACGTTGACTGGTTGGCGTGTGCCGATGCACGTGCATGTGTGGGTCGCGAGTGCGTTTTTGGCTGGCTGTGTGTGTGTGTGTGTGTGTGTGTGTGTGTGTGTGTTTTGGGGGGGAAGGGGGAGGCGGTGGTGAAAGTGCAGTCGTCGGGTGGGGCTGGGGCTGGGGCTGTGCGTCGTGGCGGAAAGGTGGTAGGTTGCGGGAAGCGAGCCCGTCGTTGACGGTGTCGCGTGAGTTGTGAATCGAGTGGGGCGCGGGGCGCGGGACAGGAGCAGCGTGCCGCTGCGTCGTGGTCGTCAGCAGAGGCTGTGCGTGTGCTTGTCCTTTTTGTGGGCGGTTCGTGCGAGGCGTTTTTGTTTTGTGTTGCCCTAGTTGTTAGTTTATTTTGTTTGTGTTTGTTATTTTGAGACGACGACTGGTTGGTGGCGTGCGCGCGAAGTGGCGGTGTGCGCTTCCCGTGTCGTTTGTGTTGTTTTGTTTTTGTTTTGTTTTTGTGTGGTTTTTTTTTGCACTGGGCCCCGGGGGGTGGGTGCGTGTGTGTCGATTGCCGGCTGGCGAAAGGTGCGCCATCGGCGGGGTGGGTCGCCGGCACAAGTAGAGGCGGCGGCGTTGTTGCTGTTGTTGTGTGGTGTTTGTTTTGTTCGGCTGTGTCGGCGAGCTGTGTTGCGGTGCGTGTGAATGGTGGTGCAAAAGTGCTGGCGTTGGGGCTGCGGCTGCGACTGCGACGGCGGCGAGCCGCGGGCGCGCCATTGATAGTGGTGTTGTGAACAGCGGCTGTGTACGGTAGTGGTGTTGTTGTAGCACGACGTGCATCCGGGCCGGCGCGGAAAGCGCAGTTGCGGGCGGTTGCCCTTCGGTGCCAGCCATGTCGCGTGAGCGGCGGGTTGCTTCTGGTGTCGACACGTGGTGCTCTGGGTTGTTGTGTGGTGCCGTTTGGCCGGTGGGGGTGGTTCGCGTGTGTCTCGTTCGCGCTCGGTATCTGGTCGTGGTCGTGCTGCTCCCCCGTCTGTCGGCGGTTTTCGACGTCGTCTGTACGTTTTTTGTTCGTTTGCGGCGTGCCTGCCGACGTCGTCCCGTCGCGACCTTTCAACCGAAAGTGTGGCGCCCGAAGGTGAACGAACGTAACCCTGACCTCGGCGCTTTACGCTGAGCCGAGCGAACCGAACCGAACCTAACCTGTGGTGTGGCGAGGTGAGCTCAGCCTGTGAGCCCCTAACGTCTACGTACGGTAAGCTGTCCGGCTCACGCCTCACGTTTGAACGCTTTTTTAACCTACGTTTGACGCTTCTTAACCTAGCACTGACCCCTTAACCTAACGTGTAACCTAACCTAACCTAGCCTCTGACGCCTGACGTGTTTGAATGCTTAACCTAAGTTTGACGCTTAACCTAACCCAAGTCCCCTTAACCTAACCCACGCCCACCTAACCTAACCTAACCTAGACGTGTAAACGTAATGTGTAACGCGTAACGTGTAAGGTCGGCTGGCGTGTGTGCTTGACGGCAGATTGGGTTGGTCTGTAGATTCGGATTGCGGTTTGCCTCGGTCGAGGGGTTGGGTCGGAAGCGGCGAGGGGCGGCGGCGCCTGTTGCGCAGGCGGCGTCCGTTTGCGGCGGGCAATTGTTGAGAAACGGCTGTGAATGTTGGCGGGCGAGAGGAGGAGGACGGCGCGCGATGTGGCCCGACGGCTGCGGGCCGATCGGGAAACGGCGGGAGGGCGACGGAAGGCGATGGGGCGGCGGAGGCGCGTTTGCACGGCCGTCATCGCCGCACGCCTCGGCTTGTGTGGCTGTGGCGCCGGCCGCGCTGGCCGGGCTGCCGCGGCGACGGTGTGGGAGTTTTGCCGAAGGTTTGGCCATTGTGGCGGGTCGTCGGCTGGGGCTGTGGGGGCGGCATTTGGGCGGGGGCGGCGATTCTCGGCGGGCCGACCCAGGCTGTAGCGCGCGGTAGCTGCAGTTTGGCCGTGGTTTGCGGCGCTGCCGTGGCGACTGGTTGGCGACTGTGGTGTGGCTGTGTGTAGCCCCATCCTCGGTGGTTTGAAAGGCGCGGGCGGTTGTGGCGCAGGTTTGGGGCTGCTCCGCACAGGCTGTCGGACGTTGGGCGGTAGCAAGCGCGGGAGGCGCGGCGCGGCGGCGCGCAGAGTGGCGGCCGCTCTCTCGGCCGTCCGCGCCCGCCCGCGACACTGGCTGGGCCTTGTGATTGATATCCTGGATATCATGATCATCAAGGGCGCTCGCCTGCACGTCACGGCTGGTACGCGGCCAAAGATGTCCTCCGACCACGTACCGGTCATATTTGACCTCGACGCCGACGCTCTCCCAAGACAGCGGAGAGGGCTCGACATACGAGACATCAGCTGGGACGAGTTCCGCAACGCCGTCGCCGATTCCCTTGAGGCCACACCGGACGCGGCGGAACACGGAGCAGACGCAGCACTTCAACACATCAGGCAGTCGATAGTTGACGCCGCGGCAGCGGCCACGCCTGTCAGAGACGACGCCAACATCGACTGCCGGCCACACCCTCTGCCACGACACATCCGGGAGGCTATAGTGCAAAAGAACCGCCTACAGCGCGAGTGGCAGAGGACAAGAAATCGAGCCACAAAGCGCGAATTAAATAGATTGTGCCGGCATATCAAGGCCGATGTAGACACGCACCGCAATCAGGAGTGGGCGCGCAAGGTGGAGCAACTAAACATCGATGACGGCTCGGCGTGGAAAGCCGTAAAAGGCTACCTGCGCCGTATGCAACGGATTCCGCCGCTGCAAGTGGGAGCTGAATTCGTGAGCGAGCCGAACGCGAAGGCAGAAGCCCTAGCGGACGCGTTCGCCGCGAATTTCACTCCGGTCGACGACCCGATAGACGCCGCCCACATCCAGATGGTAGAAGAACGCCTCCCCGTCTTCCTCGATGCGGAGTATGACGAGGTAGAAGACGCCATTCCGCCGATCTCAGCCGACGAAGTCAAGCTGCAACTTCGCCACCTAAATGCTAAAAAAGCAGGTGGACCAGATGACGTAACGAACATAATGCTGAAGCAGCTACCAGACACGGCAGCCGACGTCCTCGCGTCAACCTTCAACCAGGTGCTGCTCAGCAAACAGTTCCCGTCGTGCTGGAAGCATGCTGAAATAATAGCCCTCCCCAAGCCAGGGAAGGACATTCGAAGGGCGAAAAACTACAGGCCAATCAGCCTGCTTCCAGCACTTTCGAAAATATTCGAACGCCTGTATCTGGTCCGCCTGCGGGCGATCATCGAGGCAGAACAACTCCTACCAAACGAACAGTTTGGCTTCAGGAGTCAACACGCCACGACACACCAGCTGCTGCGCCTAACAGAGGAGGCGTTCGGTGCCATCGACCGACGCGAGTATTTCGGCGCTCTCCTGCTCGACGTGTCGCGTGCCTTCGACTCCGTGTGGCATCGGGGCCTCCTGTTCAAACTATTTGACCTGGGCGTCCCGGTGTCGCACGTGAAGCTCTTACAGAGCTACCTCGAGGGCAGAACGTTCCACGTCAGAGCAGACAGTGGAATCTCCACGGAGCGTCGTATACTCGCGGGTGTACCTCAAGGCTCGGTCGTTGGGCCAACGCTCTACTCTCTGTACACGGCCGACCCACCGCGCACAGCCCACGTCAACCTGGCGCTATATGCGGACGACACGGCCGTGTACAGCCGCAGCAGATGCGTCGAGGCGTTGCAGCGGAAACTTCAGACGGCCACCGACGCCCTCACTGACTGGGCGAAAAAATGGCGCCTGGCTTACAATGGGGAGAAGTCCCAGGCCATCGTCATTGCGACGAGACACGTCAAGGACGACGCGCCCACAGTCTCGGTCCGAGGCGTCCCGGTCCCGTGGAACGGTACTGCGAAGTACCTGGGCGTCACACTGGACCGGCACCTCACCTGGAGGCCACACGTGGAGAGCATCAGGGGCAAAGCACTGGGTAGACTAAGACTCCTCTACCCACTGCTAAACCCCACTACGACGCTGCCTGCCTGCGTCGGCCTCACACTATATAAGTCCGCAATTCGACCTCTCCTCGAATACGCGGCGGTAGTGTGGGGCAACACGGCGCAAACTAACCTGGAGCGGCTGCAAAAACTGCAGAACAGGGCTCTCAGGTTAGCTCTTCACCTCCCAAGGGACTTCCCGACGGAGGACACTCACGTGGTCGCAGACATCGTACCGCTACGCAGGCGGTTCGAAGAAGCGGCCACAAACTTCTACAACAAAGCGGGTACATCCACCAACCCGCTGATAAGGAATCTGGGACAACGTCCACACTGGCGACGCACACTCCGCTGGCCGGACCTGCTGAGACGGCCAGCAGACGTTGCCGCCCTACCAGATTAGAAGACATTGCTACGTAACAAGTAGCGCCTAGCCACATCTGCTGCGGAAAAAAAAAAAAAAAAAAAAAAAAAAAAAAAAAAAAAACCGCAGCAAGCATCAATTATCAAATTGCCCACGAAGCAGGGCAGCATAGACACCCAAAAGCTTCTCTCTAAGAAAAACCTGGAAGGACACTGATGTCCCACTTGTTGAAGGAAGGGTAGAGCGATTCTACCAGAACTTCACCCACACACCAGTAGTGTCAACCTGGAGGACACTACACCATGATGCGACAGCGATTCTCTGCTCTGCTGCTGTGCTGTGCTTGCGTGCCTGCCGTCCCGCTCGCTCTCGCTGTGTGTTACGCGCGTCGTCGAAATGGCAGATCAGGCGGCTACGAACGAGACTGCTGCGGCACCCGCCGCCACCGGCACTACGAAGAAGGCCAAGTCTGCGTCGTCTGCGAAGAAGCCGCGCGCCAAGCCTGCGCACCCGCGCACCTCTGAGATGGTGACGGCCGCCATCAAGAGTCTGAAGGAGCGCGGCGGGTCGTCGCTGCAGGCGATCAAGAAGTACATAGCCGCGCACTACAAGCTGGACGCGGAGAAGCTGGCGCCGTTTATCAAGAAGTACCTCAAGTCGGCCGTCGTGGCGGGCGAGCTGGTGCAGACGAAGGGGAAGGGCGCGTCCGGCTCGTTCAAGCTTGCCGGCGCCGGCGGCGGGGGGGCGGCCGAGGGCGGCAAGGCTCGTGCTGGCGGTGCCAAGAAGAAGCGCGCCGCTCCGGCCAGCAAGGAGAAGAAGGGCGCCCGTGCGGCCGGCGCAAAGAAGGCTGGTGGCGTGAAGGCGGCGACCGGTCGGAAGGCGGGCGCCGCCAAGAAGGCGTCTGCGGCGTCGGCCGCTCCCGCGGGTGCGAAGAAGGCGGCTGCGGCCAAGCCGGCCAAGGCCAAGTCGCCGTCGAAGGCGAAGAAGGCCGCCAAGGTTCCGACGAAGAAGCCGAAGGCGCCGCGCCCGAAGAAGGCGACGACGCCGTCTAAGGCGAAGGCTTCGCCCAAGAAGAAGAAGTAGAGTAGAGGAGAAAGAGATGGGAAAGGAAGGGTTTGGCGCTTGACTCCGTCGTCCCCACCCCCCGTCGTCGTCTAGTGGCGCGCAAGAGACGCGCGGCCCAAAACGGCCCTTCTCAGGGCCATCAAAGCACGTCGGGGAAGGTTTTGATTGTCGTGTTGCGTTTGGTGTGGGTGTCTGTCTGTATGCCCGTGGGGATGCTGTTTGCGTGCCGTGGTGGTTGGATTGCGGGGGTCGGTGGCGGGTGTGGGCGGCGGTAGCGGTAAGCGGTGTTGTTGTTGTCGTGGTTGATTGTCGCCGTGTTTGTGGCGGCGGCCGACGGTTGGTTTTCTGTCACGTTGTTTTGTTTGAATACGTTGGTTGGCTTGCCTGCGTTCGTTCTTCTCGGATGTCTGTCTTGTCGAGTCGTGTCTGGTCTTTGTTTTGTTCCTTTGTGTGTGTTATGTTTTGCAACGGGGGGCACGTTGAGAGATGTGGAAGGAGTCGGTGGCGTGTAGAGCGAGCGAGCGCGCCTGCCTGGCCGTTGGCCGTCGGAGTGGAGTGCGGGTTTTTTTTGTTTTCGAAACGAAAGCGGCGGCCGGCCAGCCACCCGTGCGGTGTGACGTCGGCCGTTGGGTATTGTGCGCTTGGAGCGCCGGGGAGGGATGATGTGTGATTGTTGCGCGCTGCTAGCAGGCAGGCAGAGTGAGCGGGTGTGGCGGACGGACGGGAAGTGGCGGTGTTTGTTTTTGGGTTGCGGGGCGAGAGGCAGGCGACCGACAAAGTTTGCTCGCGACGGAGAGATGTTAGTGGCCCTGAAAAGGGCCGTTTTTGTTTGTGCGGTGCGGTGCCGCGGCGCGGTTTAGGCGCGCTCGCCGCGGATGCGGCGCGCGAGCTGGATGTCCTTGGGCATGATGGTGACGCGCTTGGCGTGGATTGCGCACAGGTTGGTGTCTTCGAAGAGGCCGACGAGGTAGGCCTCGCTGGCCTCCTGCAGGGCCATGACTGCGGAGCTCTGGAAGCGCAGGTCGGTCTTGAAGTCCTGGGCGATCTCGCGCACTAGGCGCTGGAATGGCAGCTTGCGGATGAGCAGCTCTGTGCTCTTCTGGTAGCGCCTGATTTCTCGCAGGGCGACGGTGCCCGGCCTGTAGCGGTGGGGCTTCTTGACGCCTCCGGTGGCGGGCGCGCTCTTCCTCGCCGCCTTGGTGGCGAGCTGTTTGCGCGGCGCCTTTCCGCCGGTGGACTTGCGGGCCGTTTGCTTTGTGCGGGCCATAGCGGTAGCGGTAGCGGTAGCGGAGCGGCGTGCGTGGAGGTTAGGTGCGGCGCGGCGTCCGGTGCTGCCTTGACAACGGGCCCGCGCGCCTCCGTGCTGCGCTTATATGCCCTCGGTTGCGCGTGGTGGGGGGAGGGCGGGCCAGAGTCTATATAGGGGGGCGGCGGGCGCGCTGGGCGCAGACCGTAGCCGACTCGCCAGCCGCTGCAGCTGCTGTTTGTGCACGTTTTGCTTTGCCCGAGGAAGGAAGGATGACAGGCCGCGGCAAGGGAGGAAAGGGGCTCGGCAAGGGTGGCGCCAAGCGGCACCGCAAGGTGTTGCGCGACAACATCCAGGGCATCACGAAGCCCGCCATCCGCCGCCTGGCTCGCAGGGGCGGCGTGAAGCGCATCTCTGGTCTGATCTACGAGGAGACCCGCGGGGTGCTGAAGGTGTTCCTGGAGAACGTGATCCGCGACGCGGTGACGTACACTGAGCACGCCAAGCGCAAGACTGTGACGGCCATGGACGTGGTGTACGCCCTGAAGAGGCAGGGGCGCACCCTGTACGGTTTCGGCGGTTAGGCTGCGTCGCAGCGGGCGCTGGCCTTCCCGCGGCCGTGCTTGTGGGTGGGAGAGACTAGAAAACGGCCCTTTTCAGGGCCACCACACTGTTCGGAAGTTGAAAAGTGCGAAAGAGTCTGTGTTGTTGCTGCGTGTGTGCGCTGTGTTGTTTGTTTGTTTGTTTCTCTCTGTCTTTGTTTCTTTCTTTCCGTTTGAGCGACGTGATGTGACTGGGAGGGGAGAAGGAAAGGAAACGTGTCATGTGGCTGGCTGTGTGTGGAGCTGCTTCGTTTGTGTGTCTTTGTATCGATCGCGACGGAGATGGCGGGCTGTGTGTTGTTGTGCGAGAGGCGGTGATTATTTGCTTGCGTGGTTTGGCTCTGTGTGTTTGTTTGCGGCGGCGTTGGGGTTTCCGAGGCAAGGCGTGTGGGCATAGGCGGCCGGATCAGCTGTTTCGTTCGTGTCGACGGCCGTTGCGCGCGGGAGTGGAGGGCGGTGTGTCGACACGCCTCCCTTTAACAATGGTCATTATTGCTGCCGTTGTCGGTTTGGAAGGCGACTGCGACCGTGCAAAATGTGTGTGTGTGTGTTGGGCCACACGGGCTGTGTGGACGACAAGATGGCGGACGTGCGCCGGCGGCGGCTGTGCTGTGACAGTGCAAAGTTAAAAAACAAAACAAGGTGCGGCGAGGACGACTGAAATTTTGCTTTGGACGTAGGTTTGTGTGGTGGCCCTGAAAAGGGCCGATTGTTGTGGGCCGAGCCGGCAAAGCGCGTTGCGTGCAGGGGAGCACGCGGCGCTGCGATTGCCTGGCCTCCTTTAGGCCTTCTTCTCGGTCTTCTTTGGCAGCAGGACGGCCTGGATGTTGGGCAGGACACCACCCTGTGCGATGGTGACGCCCGACAGGAGCTTGTTGAGCTCCTCGTCGTTGCGGATGGCAAGCTGCAGGTGGCGCGGGATGATGCGCGTCTTCTTGTTGTCGCGGGCCGCGTTTCCGGCCAGCTCGAGCACCTCAGCCGCGAGGTACTCCATGACGGCGGCGAGGTAGACGGGCGCCCCAGCGCCGACGCGCTCTGCGTAGTTTCCCTTGCGCAGGAGGCGGTGGATTCTGCCGACCGGGAACTGGAGCCCAGCCCTGCTTGAGCGGGACTTTGACTTGCCCTTGACTTTGCCTCCCTTTCCGCGTCCGGACATGGCGATGGGCTAGCGACGGTGCACACGAAACGGCAACGAAAACGACCGGTGCGAGCGGCAGCGAGTCGAGCAGCGGAGTGCGTGCCGGCGCACTCACTCACTGTAAAAAACACTGGCAACATCTGCCAGGTGTGGAGGCAGGGTAAGCAGCGTAGCTGCTGTTCCTGCATGAACCTCTCTTTTGACTATGATAACCTAACTCCTTGGATTTTCCTCAGGGAGCGCCTCTGACTAGGGAGGCGCTCTATGTGGCGTCATCGCCTTCGAGGGAGTTTGTTTACTCCCGCAGGAGATCGGGCCAACGTGTAGTCGGCCTGTGGTGGACCTGGCGGCCCAGCCCACGAATCAGGCGGCTGCCAGAGTGTTCTGCAGCGTTGTAGAACCCTCTGGCGATGTGCCGGAAGCGGTCCCGCAGTAGCGGGACGCCTGCTTCCTCGTGCAGTAGCCTCGTAGGATAGCGAGGCGGCTTATGAAGGGCTAGGCGCAGCGCCCTGTTCTGTATGCGCTGAAGCACCGCGATGTGTGTGGCGGCAGCGTTGCCCCACACCACGGCGGCATACTCTAGTATCGGCCGTACCAGGGCCAGATACAGAGTGAGGCCGTGTCTTGGCGGGAGTGTGGAGGAGGGGTTGAGCAGCGGGTACAGCGCACGAAGTCGCCCCACTGCTCGTCCCCTGACGTCACGGACGTGGGGGAGCCACGTCAGGCGGCGATCGAGCGTCACCCCGAGGTACTTTCCTGTCCGCAACCATGGAATGGGGCCTCCCATGATCGTGACTGGCTGCAGGTTCGGAGGTAGCCTTTTCCTGCTGAAGACAATGGCCTGGCTCTTTGCAGCATTAAATTTTAGTCGCCATTTGGTGGACCAGGCCCCCAGGACGTCACATCCGAGCTGGAGGCGACGGCGCATCTCGGCCGCGTTCATGCTGCGGGTGAACAGCGCTGTGTCGTCAGCATAAAGTGCTAACTCCACGCGTGCCACCCGCGGAGCGTCGGCTGTGTAGAGGGAGTACAGCAGGGGGCCGAGTACCGACCCCTGTGGCACTCCCGCGCGGATCTGTCTATCTGTGGAGATGCCACCGTCTGCTCGGACGTGGAAAGTTCGTCCCGAGAGATACGAGCGCAGCAGGACCACGTGTGACGTCGGTACCCCGTGTGCAAAGAGTTTGTACACGAGGCCGTCGTGCCACACGCAGTCGAAGGCCTTGGAGACATCTAGAAGCACCGCCCCGAGGTACTCCCGCGTCTCCAGCGCTCGCATCGCCTGCTCCACCAGGCGCAGCAGCTGTTGGCTGGTGGAATGGCCGCTCCGAAACCCAAATTGCTCCTCCGGGATGAGTTGCTGCTCCGTGGCGTGGCGGAGCAGCCGCCCCACGTACAGCCGCTCAAATACTTTTGAGAGGGACGGGAGCAAGCTGATCGGCCTGTAATTCGCTGCCTGGCGGGGGTCCTTCCCGCTCTTTGGTATGGCGATGACTTCCGCGTGTTTCCACGCGGAAGGGTAGGTGCCAGTGCGAAGAATGCTGTTAAAGATGTCCGCCAGAGTCTGGTGTATCTCCGGCGGCAGCATCTTCAGCAGACTGTTGGTAACCCCGTCCGAGCCACCCGCCTTTTTGGGGTTGAGGCGACGGAGTTGCAGGTCTACTTCCTCCGCCGATATCTCCTCGATCTCGTCGTCGTCGGCCCGCGCAGCGAGGAAGACCGGCAGGCGGTCCTCCACCATGCGGACGTGGTCGACGTCGACGACGCCTTCGGCGGGTTGGAAGTTCTCCGCGAATGTGTCTGCGAGGACACTCGCCTTTGTGTCTGGCTCGCAGACGACGTTTCCCCCCACATGGAGAGGCGGAACGCGTTGGTGTCTCCGGAGGAAGCGCTTGGCGGTCCGCCATGCGCTGCCGTCTGTTGTCGTGAGGGTAGCCACCAGGCCCGCCCAGTCTCGGTTTCTATGGTCTTCAATGGCTGCCCGAATCTCACGCCGCGCCCTGTTGAGGCGGCGTTTCGTTTCCGGCAGCCGTGTGAGTTGCCACTCCCGAAAGAGGCGATTCTTGTCAGTGATCGCCTCCAGGATGTGCGGGGGGAGTTGGCGAGACATCTCGCGCGGCCGTCCTGGCTGCCTGGGGGTGGCCACCTCTGCGGCCGCGAGTGTGTGGCGCGTGAGGAAGTTCAGTGCCCCGTCCGCGCCTTCCACGTACGGGTCAGGCGCTCCCTCGAGGCGGTCTAAGACCTCCGCTCGGAAGCGCGCCTCGTCGATGCCGCGGAAGTTGCGGCGGGCGGGAGGCAGGGACGCGCCGATGACGTCCATGTCGAAGACTACCGGGAGGTGGTCGGACGACAGGGCGTTACGGACGGTGGCAGATGTGAAGTGCCCGACACCTTTCAGTACCGCGATGTCGAGCACGTCAGACTGGCCTCGGTTGGGAAATACCGTATGATCATAAGGCCCCAGCACAATCGCGCCATGCCGTTGCGTGGCGCGGAGGAGGCGGCGGCCACTGGCGTTGGTGAGGCGGGAGTTCCACTGCGTGTGCTTAGCGTTAAGGTCACCCGCAATGAAAATCTTCCCTCGCAACGCCAGTAGGACATCGAAGTCAGCCTCCTGGAGCAGTCCCCTCGGCGGCCTGTAGACCGCGACGAAGGTGATCACCCCTGCCGTAGTGGTAACAGCCACCCCAGTGGCTTCCACAGCGGCAAGGGGCGGAAGCTGGACTTCGTGGTGTTTTAGGGAGGCCCTGATGTAAACGGCCGTCCCTCCGCCGTGGGTCAGCCTGTCGGTGCGGTAACACCGGTAGTTGGCCACATTAACATGCACCCCAGGCTTCAGGAAGGTCTCGCACACGAGGCAGACATCTATTGCCTCGTCGCGCAAGAACTCCCTGAATTCCCCTTGCTGTGGGTACAGACTGTTCGCGTTAAACGCGCAGATTGTGAGGCCGTGGACATGGTTGTTATCCATGGCGGGGTTGGGGAACTACGCCGACCTGGAGGGCCGCCGTGACTGCGGTGACGAGCACCGGCAGTTGCTCGAGCACCTGGCTCAACGATCGCAGAAGCGATCGGAGCTCAGCTGCTGCTTCTGGTGCAGAGGAGACGCCGGATGTCGCTGGGGCGACCTCCGCCACAGGGGCGGTTGGCTGGGGCCTCTCTGGTGGCGTTGACTGCCGCGGGGTGACAGTGTCCGGCTGCAGCCGTGGCGCAGCGCGGGCTGGTTGCCGCTGCTGCGGCGGAGTGTCGGTGACAGTCTGTTGCGCTGCGGCACGGGTGGCACGCCCTCCGCGCCGGCGACGCCTGCGTGGACGGGCAGCCCGCGCGTCAGGCGCGGCCACGAGAGCTGCTGCCCTCTCGGGCGGAGCCGTGGAAGGCGCAGACGTCTGCTGTAATTCTCCATCGTGATGGCCCGAGCGCTGTAGCCCGCTCTTGGTGGCGGCAGCGAAGCTGGTGGTAGGGTGCACCTTTCTAGAAGGAGCACCTCTGCCTCGCTGCTGGTTCCGGCCCCTCTGGAAGGCCGTGCAGCCTCTGTAGCAGGCTACGTGCGGCCCGCCGCAGTTGCAGCAGGTCGGCTTGTCCTCGCGGGGGAGTCCGCAAGATCGGCTCTCAGCATGCCGGCGCAGCCGGGGTGGGGGTGCTTTATGGGCTCGGGTGCGGCGGCCGGTTGCGCGCGCGCCCCATTGGTCGGCGGCCGCAACAGGGCGAGCTGGTAAAGGTGCGGCGGCGGCTGGCGGCGGGTGCCACTGTGTGGGGAGACGCTGACTAGAGCGGAGCGCTTGCTACTGGTGTTGCTGCTGCCGTACGTTGGTTCGAGATGCCGCCCAAGACTAGCGGGAAGGCCGCCAAGAAGGCTGGCAAGGCGCAGAAGAACATTTCGAAGGGCGACAAGAAGAAGAAGCGCAAGAGGAAGGAGAGCTATGCCATCTACATCTACAAGGTGCTGAAGCAGGTGCACCCTGACACGGGCATCTCGTCGAAGGCGATGAGCATCATGAACAGCTTCGTGAACGACATTTTCGAGCGCATTGCGGCCGAGGCTTCTCGCCTGGCGCACTACAACAAGCGCTCGACCATCACGTCCCGCGAGATCCAGACCGCTGTGCGGCTGTTGCTGCCTGGCGAGCTGGCCAAGCACGCCGTGAGCGAGGGCACGAAGGCGGTGACCAAGTACACGAGCTCCAAGTAAGGAGGTGGCTCTGGAATGGAAGGAAGGAAGGAAGGATGGAGAAGGCTCCTCCGTTGCGAGAGCGGCAAAACGGCCCTTTTCAGGGCCACCAACGTGCCTTTTGCGGGAAGGGCGGAATTGTTGTTGTTGTTGTTTGTGTGGACGGCTGTGATGTATGTGTTTCCTTTTTTTTTTGTGGGTGGGGGGGGCGCGTCAAAGCGTGTTGCGCGGGGTACGGCCACGAGGTTGGTCGCCGTGGCGTGGAATGGTGGCACGCCTCGTTGGCGTGGTTTTTGACCCATTGGTGTTGTTGGTGTGTGTGTGTGTGTGTGTGTGTGTTACCCGTCTGCGAGGGGGGACAGTGCGATCGGCGACTTTTGTGTCACCGTAACGACGGCCGTTTGCGGGTTTGTTTTTTTTTTTGCACATCATACATGGCGAGGGTGAAATGTGAAATGTTTTTGTTTGGTTTTTTTTTTTTTTTTGCCGCCCACTATTCCCTTTGCTGTACGCCGAGTTCGACAATGGTGCGACGTAACTGCAGCGTGGAGGTGTGTGAGTGACGTTGAAATGAACGTGCCATTAAGACGCATTGTTGTTGTATTGTACTGTACGTGTACGGCGACACGCACGATGATGTACCATTCGACTCTGATGTTTGATAGCCGTGTCTGACTGATTGCGTACGACGCACGCACACCGATGTCGTCATTCAAGATGCACGCGTGTCCAGTGCAGTACAGTAAGCGCGACGACGGCGGCGGCGGCGGCGGTCGTTTGTTTGGCGAATGTCTGTACACGTGTTTGTCTGTGTCCATCCGGTATGTATTTGTTTGTTTGAAAGTGTTTTGTGTGTCGGTGACGTGGTCCGATCCGTCGCCCCCTGAGTAACTGTCGATCGGCGCGATAGACCGGCGTCACGCAACTGAACCGAAGTCGTGGGCACACCCGTCATACTGTTGTACACCGTCGCGCTGAGAACGGTAACGAAAGGTTGACTTTGATCGGTCGAATGTCTGGGCAGAACGTGAGGAATGAGGCAAGAGTGCAAGGAGGGGGGGCAAAAGAGAGAGGAAGGGAAAAAGGGGAGAAACGCATTCGTAGAGCAACGGAACGTTCCCGTGTCGGAGGCGTATTGGAGCCGCACTGAAATGCGTTTAACGGCGGCGCGGCTGCAAGTGTCTGCCGTGGTGAACGTTACCTTTGACGGCTGCATTGGGCTTTGCCCTTTGCTTTTGCTTTCGCTTTCGCTTTCCCGGATGTACGTAACGTTTGTTGATATGGTTCTGAGGAAGAGTGTATGACAGTGCCGTGCCGTCCATGTTCGTGTGCCCTCCCATTGTGTGTATGCTATTGTCTGTGTACTTGAATGATGTATGTAGGTGTTAGTGGACATGTTTTACCAGTGGGGGGAAATGGATCGTCGATAGTTGCCGTCACTCTGTCACGGTCGAGATGACGCACCCTCCATACAGAAAGGTGTCGAGAAAGTGAGTGTGTGTGCGTGCGTGTGTGTGTGTGTGTGTGTGTGTGTGTGTGTGTGTGCGTGCGTCCGTGAATTGGCAGTGTTTGGAGGTGGGCGTGCCCTGCATGTGGCCCGGAAGGCTGTTCGTTAGGCGGTAGTGTTGTGTGGACAGGGGAGGGGCATGCGTAACGCTGCTGGCATGGCATTTCGGGAGATGGGAGGGGGCAAACGAGGAAACGAGGAGCGGCGGCCAAAGACGGGACGGGGAGGGGCGCGGTGTGGGTGGCTTGCGCCTGTGCTCGGCGTTGTGGTTTGTGCAAAAGAGGAGGAGAAAAACAATGTGAGTTGCCAGGGAGGGGAGCGGTGTTGTGTTGTGGTTGTCGTGGTGTAGCCGCAGACGCGGCTGTCAGTGAACGTGGCGAGACGGACGGATGCGCGGAGGGGCGGGGGCGGCGCATTTCGCCGGTGCCGTGCCGTGCCTGAAAGCCGCGTGGTCGCTGTGTTGTTGGTGGCGTGGGGGCGAGGAGAGTACCGTACGGGTGTGCTTGTGCGCCGGAAATGGCACACTGCGCCCGCCCGTCTTGGAGGCTGATGGCTGTGGTGTGGAAATGGGGCGCGGTGATGTTGAAGCAGTTGAAGAACAGAAAAGAAACCAAGAAAACGGAAGGCGTGATGCGGCGGTGGTGGTGAGAGCGGGAAAAACAAAACAAAAAAAAAACAACAAAAAAAAAAGAAGGAAAAACAACAAGAAAACAAAAAGTCTATCAATATTAAAATGTAAATGGAAATGGAAATGGACCCAGGTATAACCTCCCTGCACAAATAGCAGAGAGTCCGATGATAATAAAAATGTGCCAGAATGTTAACGTCCCTACAAAACAAACCCAACGATAATATTAATGAAAGAGTGAACCGTATGTAACATTGCAACAGACATAATGAAACCTGATAAATTGTATAAGGGCAGCAGCGTTGACCTTTGGCCCTGTATTCAGAATAAAAAGAGCCAAAGATCGTTACCCCAATGAAAAAGACACTGAAACACGTATGTAACATAGTAGCGATGGCGAGACATTGTAGCATCTGTGACCAGAGAGTTTGCGCTGGACTGCGCGAGTGTTGCGAGCGGTTCTCAGTCAGTCAGTCAGTCAGTCAGTCAGTAGTCGTTGCGAGTCCGTAGCTCTGTGTAGTTGAGGGCTGTACTCTGTCAGTAGTCGTCGCGTGCAGTACGCCAATAGTCGTCATGCAGAGCGGTCGGTCAGTAGTAGCAGCCGAGTGCGGTTGTGTGATGTAGGCGGTCGGCAACACTGGTCAAGATGGTGAATAAGGTATACTGTTAATTAATATAATCATTAGATAATGAAAAATTGTATTTATTGTAATTATTCTCCAACAAGTTCCCCAATAATAATTTTTATTTCAAAAGCATTTTTCAAACATTTAATTGTTTATTGAACTAAAGAGTTCGTTGCACTTCACATTTCATTCCACTTCTTTGAAGAAAAATGTCACTAAAATCACAAAAAAAGAGAATATTATTATTTGCAATGCAGTTCCTCCAAGCGCTGCGCAACAACCAGAGCAGAAATGTGACATCCATTTATTCGGAGGTAAGACTTTAATTCTGATTGTTTTGCACAGGGCCAAAGACCGATATTTCGGTTTAATTGAAGTTTCTTGTCACTGAACGGACTTTTTTAAATGTTGTGTGAAGACTTTATATTTGAGTCAGATTGCGAATTTCACATTTGTGTTGCCATTTTCAATACCTCTCATTGTGGGCGAGGTTACAATTAGCGCAATGTCCATTAGCATCCGTAAATAACATTGTCCATTATTTTAAATTTTGCTGGGAGGTTACAACACACACACAAAAAAAAAAAAAAACAAAAAATTGCATTTATATCCGCTCCTCAATTGTAGATACCCCTTACACAGCTGTGTGCAATGAATGAGTGCTGGCTGGTAATTAATTGCACTCCTTGGAGGGAAATGCCATAGGAAGTAGTCTTTAAAAAGTGAATGTTTTTCGTTAAGAGACAAAAGTTACTTTAGAAAAAAAGTAATAGTGGGGCTTTTGTTGTTGAACAAAATAAGTACAATGAACATACGTTATCAGATTTGCGCAATGCAGCGTCACACCACCGTTTGATTATAACACAATAGACTATACATCGTCCCGAACCGTGACCAGAGTCGCGAGACGAGCAGAGCACGCCGCCGACGCCCGCTCAGTACAACCGTCCACCCGCTACTACTGTCGACCGACTACTACCTCTCCCGACTCGCGCTACAATATATATATATAACAACTGTTCCTGGCGACCCGGTGCGTGCCACTACTGTCGTCTGGCGCGGTCCAAGCGCCGACTAGCAGCGATAAAGAACTCTCTGGTCAGACAGAGATGCTGTCATGCCTCGCCATCGCTCTGGTAATGAATACATACGTGTTGCAGCGTGCGTACCACCGGAACACGCAGTGGCGGAGCCAAAGACTGTGTTGTCGAGGTCGAGTGCGAGCGGGAAGAGAGGCAGCGTCGGCACGGAGATGCAAGCGAGCGCGAGACGCACGGGGGCTGCGGCGTGGCGCGTTTGCGGTCGGCGCCTTTGGTGGCAACGGCCGGGACAAGCAGCGGTGTATGGTGTGGTGCGGGGCGGACAGGGGCGGAGGCGGCGCGACGACGGCATGGGGGCGAAAACGGGACGGGGGACGGCGGATGTTGAGAGGCGTCACGCGCGGACAGGACACAGACACAGAGACACACAGATTGGAAAGGGAGGGTGCGCGGTAGTAGTTGGGAATGTGCGTACCGTGCGGGATGGGAGTGGGCGAGGAACACGGTCGTGGCCCCTGTTTTGGGTGCGTGTGATGACGTCGGTGTGTTGTGGGAAGGGAAGGTGCTGTGGCGGCGGCGCGTAATGGGCGTAGGCCGAAAAGAGAAAGGAACGTGGGCAGTGTGTTGGCAAGCGTCGGTTCGACTGCGACGTTGATGGGCAGGGCAGGGCAGGGCAAGGTTTAATGGTGGTAGGAGTAGGCGTGTGGGCGCAAAAAATCTGCCGCTGCAGGCGGTGCCGTAACCGCCATGGCGGGAAGGAGAGAGGGCCAAAGAAAGAAAGAAAGAAAGAAAGAAAGAAAGAAAGAAAGAAAGAAAGAAGAAAACAAAAAAAAAAAAAAAAAAAAAGGAGGGGGGGGCGAAAGTGGAGAGGCGGTGGTGTGAGAAGGGCGGGGGCGGAAGGAAGGCAGGAAGGACAAGAGGCGAGGCGACGGCTTGCTTTGTGTATCGGTCGGTCTCTGGCTATGCTTCGTGTTCTGCAGCAGGGTCGGTGCGCGGCGTGGCTCGCGGCAGTGGGAACGCCTGGTGGCTGGACGGCCAGCAATGCGGTTGGATGGGCGGCCACAGCACCGCACCTGTGCCCGAGGAGGAGACGCTGGCGGCGGGCCCTGAGGTGAGGCCGGCTCGGCTGGGGCTGTGGATGTGTAGGTGTGCGCCGCTGCTGCAACAACGAGTAAAACGCGAGAAGAAGGGATGGCGGTAGAGAGAAGAAAAAACAAAAAAGGTCGTGTTGTGTTGATGCGCAGGCAGACGCGTACAGAGGGACGAGCCCGGTCTGCAGCAGGGTGTGGCCGTGCCGAGTGCAGAGCAGCGGCGGCTCGGTTCGGTTCGGCCCGGCCCGGCGGGCCGCGCTGTTGTCGCGGACGTGAGCGCCCCCTGGCGGGTGGCCGGAGGCGGCGCGGCGTGTTGGACGTGTGGCTGGTGGCAGTGCACAATTTGCGAGTGGCCGGCGGTGTGGTGTGGCGGTTGGCGCGTCGGGCGGCGGAGAGGTATGTGTTGCGGGCGCCCTTTGCTGCGCTGCGTCGTTGCGTGTGCCGTACAGGGCGGGCGCTTGTCGACTGTGTGGGCGGTGTGGCGAATTGGCGTGAAACGGCTGCCGAGAGGTGTGTGGTAGCGAGCCGGTCGGTGGTGTCAGTGCGAAGGGGAATGTGCGTGCGTGTTTGGCGGTTTCGGTGTGCTTTTTGCGGCGTGAGAGTGGGAATTAGTGGGGCCGGCTGTTGTGTTGGTTCCTTGTGTCTTGTGTCGCGTAGCTTGATGGCAACGTGGAAGGACGCCGGTTTCGTTTTCGTTTCGAGCCTTGCGTGTGGTTGTCGACGTTGACTGGTTGGCGTGTGCCGATGCACGTGCATGTGTGGGTCGCGAGTGCGTTTTTGGCTGGCTGTGTGTGTGTGTGTGTGTGTGTGTGTGTGTTTTGGGGGGGAAGGGGGAGGCGGTGGTGAAAGTGCAGTCGTCGGGTGGGGCTGGGGCTGGGGCTGTGCGTCGTGGCGGAAAGGTGGTAGGTTGCGGGAAGCGAGCCCGTCGTTGACGGTGTCGCGTGAGTTGTGAATCGAGTGGGGCGCGGGGCGCGGGACAGGAGCAGCGTGCCGCTGCGTCGTGGTCGTCAGCAGAGGCTGTGCGTGTGCTTGTCCTTTTTGTGGGCGGTTCGTGCGAGGCGTTTTTGTTTTGTGTTGCCCTAGTTGTTAGTTTATTTTGTTTGTGTTTGTTATTTTGAGACGACGACTGGTTGGTGGCGTGCGCGCGAAGTGGCGGTGTGCGCTTCCCGTGTCGTTTGTGTTGTTTTGTTTTTGTTTTGTTTTTGTGTGGTTTTTTTTTGCACTGGGCCCCGGGGGGTGGGTGCGTGTGTGTCGATTGCCGGCTGGCGAAAGGTGCGCCATCGGCGGGGTGGGTCGCCGGCACAAGTAGAGGCGGCGGCGTTGTTGCTGTTGTTGTGTGGTGTTTGTTTTGTTCGGCTGTGTCGGCGAGCTGTGTTGCGGTGCGTGTGAATGGTGGTGCAAAAGTGCTGGCGTTGGGGCTGCGGCTGCGACTGCGACGGCGGCGAGCCGCGGGCGCGCCATTGATAGTGGTGTTGTGAACAGCGGCTGTGTACGGTAGTGGTGTTGTTGTAGCACGACGTGCATCCGGGCCGGCGCGGAAAGCGCAGTTGCGGGCGGTTGCCCTTCGGTGCCAGCCATGTCGCGTGAGCGGCGGGTTGCTTCTGGTGTCGACACGTGGTGCTCTGGGTTGTTGTGTGGTGCCGTTTGGCCGGTGGGGGTGGTTCGCGTGTGTCTCGTTCGCGCTCGGTATCTGGTCGTGGTCGTGCTGCTCCCCCGTCTGTCGGCGGTTTTCGACGTCGTCTGTACGTTTTTTGTTCGTTTGCGGCGTGCCTGCCGACGTCGTCCCGTCGCGACCTTTCAACCGAAAGTGTGGCGCCCGAAGGTGAACGAACGTAACCCTGACCTCGGCGCTTTACGCTGAGCCGAGCGAACCGAACCGAACCTAACCTGTGGTGTGGCGAGGTGAGCTCAGCCTGTGAGCCCCTAACGTCTACGTACGGTAAGCTGTCCGGCTCACGCCTCACGTTTGAACGCTTTTTTAACCTACGTTTGACGCTTCTTAACCTAGCACTGACCCCTTAACCTAACGTGTAACCTAACCTAACCTAGCCTCTGACGCCTGACGTGTTTGAATGCTTAACCTAAGTTTGACGCTTAACCTAACCCAAGTCCCCTTAACCTAACCCACGCCCACCTAACCTAACCTAACCTAGACGTGTAAACGTAATGTGTAACGCGTAACGTGTAAGGTCGGCTGGCGTGTGTGCTTGACGGCAGATTGGGTTGGTCTGTAGATTCGGATTGCGGTTTGCCTCGGTCGAGGGGTTGGGTCGGAAGCGGCGAGGGGCGGCGGCGCCTGTTGCGCAGGCGGCGTCCGTTTGCGGCGGGCAATTGTTGAGAAACGGCTGTGAATGTTGGCGGGCGAGAGGAGGAGGACGGCGCGCGATGTGGCCCGACGGCTGCGGGCCGATCGGGAAACGGCGGGAGGGCGACGGAAGGCGATGGGGCGGCGGAGGCGCGTTTGCACGGCCGTCATCGCCGCACGCCTCGGCTTGTGTGGCTGTGGCGCCGGCCGCGCTGGCCGGGCTGCCGCGGCGACGGTGTGGGAGTTTTGCCGAAGGTTTGGCCATTGTGGCGGGTCGTCGGCTGGGGCTGTGGGGGCGGCATTTGGGCGGGGGCGGCGATTCTCGGCGGGCCGACCCAGGCTGTAGCGCGCGGTAGCTGCAGTTTGGCCGTGGTTTGCGGCGCTGCCGTGGCGACTGGTTGGCGACTGTGGTGTGGCTGTGTGTAGCCCCATCCTCGGTGGTTTGAAAGGCGCGGGCGGTTGTGGCGCAGGTTTGGGGCTGCTCCGCACAGGCTGTCGGACGTTGGGCGGTAGCAAGCGCGGGAGGCGCGGCGCGGCGGCGCGCAGAGTGGCGGCCGCTCTCTCGGCCGTCCGCGCCCGCCCGCGACACTGGCTGGGCCTTGTGATTCTCTGCTCTGCTGCTGTGCTGTGCTTGCGTGCCTGCCGTCCCGCTCGCTCTCGCTGTGTGTTACGCGCGTCGTCGAAATGGCAGATCAGGCGGCTACGAACGAGACTGCTGCGGCACCCGCCGCCACCGGCACTACGAAGAAGGCCAAGTCTGCGTCGTCTGCGAAGAAGCCGCGCGCCAAGCCTGCGCACCCGCGCACCTCTGAGATGGTGACGGCCGCCATCAAGAGTCTGAAGGAGCGCGGCGGGTCGTCGCTGCAGGCGATCAAGAAGTACATAGCCGCGCACTACAAGCTGGACGCGGAGAAGCTGGCGCCGTTTATCAAGAAGTACCTCAAGTCGGCCGTCGTGGCGGGCGAGCTGGTGCAGACGAAGGGGAAGGGCGCGTCCGGCTCGTTCAAGCTTGCCGGCGCCGGCGGCGGGGGGGCGGCCGAGGGCGGCAAGGCTCGTGCTGGCGGTGCCAAGAAGAAGCGCGCCGCTCCGGCCAGCAAGGAGAAGAAGGGCGCCCGTGCGGCCGGCGCAAAGAAGGCTGGTGGCGTGAAGGCGGCGACCGGTCGGAAGGCGGGCGCCGCCAAGAAGGCGTCTGCGGCGTCGGCCGCTCCCGCGGGTGCGAAGAAGGCGGCTGCGGCCAAGCCGGCCAAGGCCAAGTCGCCGTCGAAGGCGAAGAAGGCCGCCAAGGTTCCGACGAAGAAGCCGAAGGCGCCGCGCCCGAAGAAGGCGACGACGCCGTCTAAGGCGAAGGCTTCGCCCAAGAAGAAGAAGTAGAGTAGAGGAGAAAGAGATGGGAAAGGAAGGGTTTGGCGCTTGACTCCGTCGTCCCCACCCCCCGTCGTCGTCTAGTGGCGCGCAAGAGACGCGCGGCCCAAAACGGCCCTTCTCAGGGCCATCAAAGCACGTCGGGGAAGGTTTTGATTGTCGTGTTGCGTTTGGTGTGGGTGTCTGTCTGTATGCCCGTGGGGATGCTGTTTGCGTGCCGTGGTGGTTGGATTGCGGGGGTCGGTGGCGGGTGTGGGCGGCGGTAGCGGTAAGCGGTGTTGTTGTTGTCGTGGTTGATTGTCGCCGTGTTTGTGGCGGCGGCCGACGGTTGGTTTTCTGTCACGTTGTTTTGTTTGAATACGTTGGTTGGCTTGCCTGCGTTCGTTCTTCTCGGATGTCTGTCTTGTCGAGTCGTGTCTGGTCTTTGTTTTGTTCCTTTGTGTGTGTTATGTTTTGCAACGGGGGGCACGTTGAGAGATGTGGAAGGAGTCGGTGGCGTGTAGAGCGAGCGAGCGCGCCTGCCTGGCCGTTGGCCGTCGGAGTGGAGTGCGGGTTTTTTTTGTTTTCGAAACGAAAGCGGCGGCCGGCCAGCCACCCGTGCGGTGTGACGTCGGCCGTTGGGTATTGTGCGCTTGGAGCGCCGGGGAGGGATGATGTGTGATTGTTGCGCGCTGCTAGCAGGCAGGCAGAGTGAGCGGGTGTGGCGGACGGACGGGAAGTGGCGGTGTTTGTTTTTGGGTTGCGGGGCGAGAGGCAGGCGACCGACAAAGTTTGCTCGCGACGGAGAGATGTTAGTGGCCCTGAAAAGGGCCGTTTTTGTTTGTGCGGTGCGGTGCCGCGGCGCGGTTTAGGCGCGCTCGCCGCGGATGCGGCGCGCGAGCTGGATGTCCTTGGGCATGATGGTGACGCGCTTGGCGTGGATTGCGCACAGGTTGGTGTCTTCGAAGAGGCCGACGAGGTAGGCCTCGCTGGCCTCCTGCAGGGCCATGACTGCGGAGCTCTGGAAGCGCAGGTCGGTCTTGAAGTCCTGGGCGATCTCGCGCACTAGGCGCTGGAATGGCAGCTTGCGGATGAGCAGCTCTGTGCTCTTCTGGTAGCGCCTGATTTCTCGCAGGGCGACGGTGCCCGGCCTGTAGCGGTGGGGCTTCTTGACGCCTCCGGTGGCGGGCGCGCTCTTCCTCGCCGCCTTGGTGGCGAGCTGTTTGCGCGGCGCCTTTCCGCCGGTGGACTTGCGGGCCGTTTGCTTTGTGCGGGCCATAGCGGTAGCGGTAGCGGTAGCGGAGCGGCGTGCGTGGAGGTTAGGTGCGGCGCGGCGTCCGGTGCTGCCTTGACAACGGGCCCGCGCGCCTCCGTGCTGCGCTTATATGCCCTCGGTTGCGCGTGGTGGGGGGAGGGCGGGCCAGAGTCTATATAGGGGGGCGGCGGGCGCGCTGGGCGCAGACCGTAGCCGACTCGCCAGCCGCTGCAGCTGCTGTTTGTGCACGTTTTGCTTTGCCCGAGGAAGGAAGGATGACAGGCCGCGGCAAGGGAGGAAAGGGGCTCGGCAAGGGTGGCGCCAAGCGGCACCGCAAGGTGTTGCGCGACAACATCCAGGGCATCACGAAGCCCGCCATCCGCCGCCTGGCTCGCAGGGGCGGCGTGAAGCGCATCTCTGGTCTGATCTACGAGGAGACCCGCGGGGTGCTGAAGGTGTTCCTGGAGAACGTGATCCGCGACGCGGTGACGTACACTGAGCACGCCAAGCGCAAGACTGTGACGGCCATGGACGTGGTGTACGCCCTGAAGAGGCAGGGGCGCACCCTGTACGGTTTCGGCGGTTAGGCTGCGTCGCAGCGGGCGCTGGCCTTCCCGCGGCCGTGCTTGTGGGTGGGAGAGACTAGAAAACGGCCCTTTTCAGGGCCACCACACTGTTCGGAAGTTGAAAAGTGCGAAAGAGTCTGTGTTGTTGCTGCGTGTGTGCGCTGTGTTGTTTGTTTGTTTGTTTCTCTCTGTCTTTGTTTCTTTCTTTCCGTTTGAGCGACGTGATGTGACTGGGAGGGGAGAAGGAAAGGAAACGTGTCATGTGGCTGGCTGTGTGTGGAGCTGCTTCGTTTGTGTGTCTTTGTATCGATCGCGACGGAGATGGCGGGCTGTGTGTTGTTGTGCGAGAGGCGGTGATTATTTGCTTGCGTGGTTTGGCTCTGTGTGTTTGTTTGCGGCGGCGTTGGGGTTTCCGAGGCAAGGCGTGTGGGCATAGGCGGCCGGATCAGCTGTTTCGTTCGTGTCGACGGCCGTTGCGCGCGGGAGTGGAGGGCGGTGTGTCGACACGCCTCCCTTTAACAATGGTCATTATTGCTGCCGTTGTCGGTTTGGAAGGCGACTGCGACCGTGCAAAATGTGTGTGTGTGTGTTGGGCCACACGGGCTGTGTGGACGACAAGATGGCGGACGTGCGCCGGCGGCGGCTGTGCTGTGACAGTGCAAAGTTAAAAAACAAAACAAGGTGCGGCGAGGACGACTGAAATTTTGCTTTGGACGTAGGTTTGTGTGGTGGCCCTGAAAAGGGCCGATTGTTGTGGGCCGAGCCGGCAAAGCGCGTTGCGTGCAGGGGAGCACGCGGCGCTGCGATTGCCTGGCCTCCTTTAGGCCTTCTTCTCGGTCTTCTTTGGCAGCAGGACGGCCTGGATGTTGGGCAGGACACCACCCTGTGCGATGGTGACGCCCGACAGGAGCTTGTTGAGCTCCTCGTCGTTGCGGATGGCAAGCTGCAGGTGGCGCGGGATGATGCGCGTCTTCTTGTTGTCGCGGGCCGCGTTTCCGGCCAGCTCGAGCACCTCAGCCGCGAGGTACTCCATGACGGCGGCGAGGTAGACGGGCGCCCCGGCGCCGACGCGCTCTGCGTAGTTTCCCTTGCGCAGGAGGCGGTGGATTCTGCCGACCGGGAACTGGAGCCCAGCCCTGCTTGAGCGGGACTTTGACTTGCCCTTGACTTTGCCTCCCTTTCCGCGTCCGGACATGGCGATGGGCTAGCGACGGTGCACACGAAACGGCAACGAAAACGACCGGTGCGAGCGGCAGCGAGTCGAGCAGCGGAGTGCGTGCCGGCGCACTCACTCACTCACTCAAAATCACAGACATCATCTGTCTGGAGATGGGGGAGGCTAAGCAGCGTGGCTGCTGTTCCTCCTTTATCAGCGCTGTTGTCATCTTTGTGGCCTCTCGGTGGAATTGGCCTCTGGCTACCTCGCTGAGTTTAATCGAGCGAAGTAGTCGGCTGCTGCTTGATCTTCTGGGGCAGGCTGTCGCCTGCCGGAGCGAAACTCTTCTTGCACCCACTTCGCTGTGACCTCAGTGATGTGGTCCCAGTCCGAAGGGGTGAAGATGGGGTGGCTGTTCAGCAGTTTGAGTTCCTTCCGTGTTACCGCGTCGTGCAACATGCCACGCGAGTGGCGAAGGTCGCACGGTACGTGCGGAAGGGGTGGCTTCGCGTGCGCCGGCGTGAAGGGGTACGGATTGTCCCCGTGAGGGTACGTCCCGTCCTTCAGCGACGCCACGATCTTCTTCAGGAAGGGCTGCACACTCCGCTCGTCAGGGAGCGGGAGGGGCAGTCCTTCGGTTTCCGCCTCTTCTTCATCCTGCGAAGAAGCGGTCGGCAAGTCTTCGTCGGATGGTTCTTCTTCTGCCTCTGTCTCCAGGCGGGGAGACGGTGCAGGTGTCCCGACGTCCACTTCCATGCGACACGCCGCCTGCATTGCTGCAGGAGGCGAGTCGGTGGACGTCTGCGTGGCGGCATCTACCAGCAGTGGCCGCCTCACAGGGGCGGGGGGAGCTGGCACAGGCGGCGACTTCTTGAGAAGCCGCAGCTCCTCCCGCAGCTGTTGAAGCTGCCGGTGGACGGCCACGAGCTCGTCCTTCGTTGCGGCCCTTTCGGCCGCGATGGCTGCTTGCAGGTCGGCCAGCGCTTGGTCGGTTGCCGCTTCGACGCGGCACGACGGGCGCCCCTCGCCGGAGCGGGGAGGCAGTGCGGCCGCCTTGGCGGCAGGCACCTCAGAGCTTGCTGTGGTGTGCTGCCGGCGGTAGCTGCAGCTGCGCGAGTTGGCGGCGTGAGGTCCGCCGCAATTCACGCATCTGTTGGCTGCTCCACGTGGTTTGGGGCAGTTTCGGGTGTCGTGTGCCGCCGCGCATTTCAAACACGCGGCTGCGTTCCTGCAGACACCCGCCACATGCCCCAGCTGCTGGCACCTGTAGCACTGCACATGTTGCAGTGATCGCCGCTTGTGCTTCGGCTTCTGTGGTCGCCTGCGGCCGCGGGAGCTCCCCAAAGCACTGATGAGATGCTCCAGCGCGGCTGCTAGCTTGTTCCCCTTGCGTCCTGCCATAGCTTGTGGTTGGAACGAACAAAGGCGTGCGCGAGCGACGTAACAGTGCGAGCCGTAGCGAGTCCAGCAGCGGAGTCGCGTGCGTGCCGGCGCAGCCGGGGTGGGGGTGCTTTATGGGCTCGGGTGCGGCGGCCGGTTGCGCGCGCGCCCCATTGGTCGGCGGCCGCAACAGGGCGAGCTGGTAAAGGTGCGGCGGCACAGGTCGTCTCTCCCCCACAAACCACACCCCTCCCCATCCCAACCCAACCTGAAACAAAGAAGGCAGAGACAACGCCACTGCCCTCAACATCAAAGGCTACAAATGTACAACCACCAAGGGCCATACCAGCCCAAGCCATACCCACCGAATCCGCCCAAGCCACAGCTGCACCAGCAGATTCCAACAACACTACTAACATCGTCAGTGGCCAGACCACTGCACAGGAAAGTTCTGTTCAGATCGAACAAGAACAGCCACTCCAGTTCCTATCAAAGATTTGGGCGCTCATTAAGTCCCTCATTTCACCAGCCGTCCTTGAAGGCATAACCCAGCTATGCACCAAAGTAGCTGCAGCCCCAGACTTAATTTCAACAATCACAATACTCGCCACCAACATCCTACCACTGCTTTCCAATGGCAAATGAAGATGAGAAGCAACATATCACCATCGCCATCTGGAATGCAGATGGCATCTATCACGACAGGTTCGAGCTCGAGATGTTCTTGGACGATCATGGAATCGATGTGGCTCTCCTCAGTGAGACCCATCTCACCCCTGACGACACCTTTCAGGTCCGCAACTATCAACTAATTAGGACGGACCGTCCTAACAGGCAAGGTGGCGGTACAGGTATCCTAATAAAACGGCGCATATGCCATCGCCAGGTACCTGTACCAAGACTGATTAACACAGAGGCAACAGCGGTAGAGGTTGTTCTCAACAACCGCCCCACACACCTGGTGGCAGTATACCATCCACCGAGCACAACACTATTTCCCCACGACCTGGACGGTCTCCTGAATGGCAGTCACAATACAATAGTAGGAGGGGACCTGAACGCCAAGCACAGGGCATGGGGTTGCCGCACCACGAACACCAGTGGAAATCGGTTATTAAGGTATCTTGATAACCATCCAGCAGTGCAGGTTGTCTCTCCAGACGAGCCTACTCACTTCCCGTATGATTCAAGGTGTCGACCAGACATACTTGACATATTTTTACTAAAAAATATCAATCTAGCAACCACTACAGAAGTTGTCAACAGTCTTAACTCAGATCACAGCCCTGTGGTACTCAGATTTGAGGGAGATCAGGACGTTCCCAACAACAGAGTACACACAACACTGTACACTGACTGGGAGAGGTACAAGCAACTGGTTGCCTCACACATCCCAGACCATGCACCAGACATGCCAACCCACGCGGAAATAGATCTAGCCATAGAGGAGTTTACCAACATTATCAAGGCGTGTGGAAAGGCTGCCACCACCAAAATCACACATAACAATGGGCGATCCAACCTGCCCCCAGATCTAGCACAGCTAATATCGGACAAAAACCGCACGCGTAAAAGATGGCAGACCTTCCGAGACCCTCAGGATAGGAGACGCATGACCCAGATGGGCCATGAAATACAGACAAGACTGAAACTCCTGAGATGTTCCAGGTGGGAACAAAGTCTTCAGGCAGCTGAGAGAAATCCGGAAAAGTTCTGGGGGATAATAAAAGCTAGGCGGCAACCCCACAAAGCCAACAGACCACTACACGGGCAGAACGGGTTGGTTTACACACCAGAGGACAAAGCGACTGCCATGTCAAACACCCTCGAGCTCCAATTCCAGGAGAATGTCATAGAGGACGACGAGGACGAAGCAGATGCCCTGGAACAGCGGGTGGAACGACACCTCCATCGCAGACTTCGCGCCAGGTCCGACACGACCTTCGAACTGACCAGCGAGCGTGTAGTTGCAGCTATCATCAGGCGAATCGGCACTGCAAAAGCCCCTGGTCCTGACAACATCAAACCACCCTTCCTTAAGGCCCTCCCCCAACCTGCAATCTCCCATCTCACTGCCATCCTAAATAATTGTCTTACAACTCAGTATTTCCCTTCAACCTGGAAGGTTGCTAAAGTAATTTCAATCCCAAAACCAAATAAAGATCACCTATTCCCTCAAAACCATCGACCAATCTCCCTGCTCAACCATCTATCAAAATTACTTGAAATCCTCATCCAAAACTCCCTACTACAATTCCTATCCGCCAACAACATCCTTATCGCCGAGCAATTTGGATTTCGTGCTGGGCATAGCACAACACAACAAGCCATTCGTCTGGTGGAGCACATCTGCACAGAGAAGAGCCAGGGCAATAGCACAGCTGCCATTTTCCTGGACATTGAAAAAGCGTTCGACCGGGTTTGGCATGGCGGTCTGCTATACAAACTGTCGAAGATGAACTGCCCACTTCACCTGCTTAAAATAGTCCACTCTTTCCTGGTGGAAAGAAAATTCTACTCTACAGTTGATCGAGCAAACAGCGAGCTAAAACAAATAGAAGCGGGTGTCCCACAGGGATCTGTGCTTGGCCCCCTCCTATATCTACTATACACAAACGATCTGCCGAAGGAGCCGGGCGGCAACATTGCCCTATATGCAGATGATACTGCATTATACCACAGTGGCAGAAACATCAACTATTTAGCCTACCGCCTACAACGACACCTAGACAAAGTGACAAAGTGGTGCAATCTATGGAAGATAAAGATAAACGCAGACAAATGCCAGACTATCTTATTCAGCCACAAAATCAAACGCCCCATAGTGAACATCACGCACAACAACCAGGTACTACCCTGGAGAGAAGTAGTTACCTACCTCGGGCTAAAACTGGATAAGAATCTGACATTTGTGCATCACATTAAAGAGGCCAGAAACAAGGGCTCCGCCCGGCTCTTTCAGTTATATCCTCTCCTTAAAGGCAGGGGACTCACAATACCTGCCAAGCTCAAAATTTGGAAAACGATCATCCTGCCAGCCATGCTCTACGGTTCAGAAGCGTGGAGTATGGCAGCAGACACCAACCTTAAACAGTTGGAAATCATCCAGAACAAAGCCTTCCGTATAGTTGCAGACGCTCCATGGTTCTCGAGCAATGAGGAGATCAGAGCAATGTTAGGACAGCCATCATTTTATCACCTCATAAAACAAAAATCATTAAAATTCTACGAATCATCCAATGCATCACCACACCAACTCATCAACTCTCTGGGAAGGGATGAAAACCCTGGCCAGAGAGCACCAATCGCCACCATCCATCGCCAATTCAGGCGTTAGTCATATAAATTCATGTGCAAACATACATTTACACCATCATCGCTGCCGCCTCCACAACCATCATCTATCCAGGGGAAAACCGACCCCTAGCCAATACCATATATAACCCTGAATCCGCACCATAAAGGAACACCTCGTAAGACAGAGCGTTTCAAGGACGCTGGTTCTTCAAGTACACCATGGGTATAGACCCAGCCATTTCATGTCGGCGGGTGCCACTGTGTGGGGAGACGCTGACTAGAGCGGAGCGCTTGCTACTGGTGTTGCTGCTGCCGTACGTTGGTTCGAGATGCCGCCCAAGACTAGCGGGAAGGCCGCCAAGAAGGCTGGCAAGGCGCAGAAGAACATTTCGAAGGGCGACAAGAAGAAGAAGCGCAAGAGGAAGGAGAGCTATGCCATCTACATCTACAAGGTGCTGAAGCAGGTGCACCCTGACACGGGCATCTCGTCGAAGGCGATGAGCATCATGAACAGCTTCGTGAACGACATTTTCGAGCGCATTGCGGCCGAGGCTTCTCGCCTGGCGCACTACAACAAGCGCTCGACCATCACGTCCCGCGAGATCCAGACCGCTGTGCGGCTGTTGCTGCCTGGCGAGCTGGCCAAGCACGCCGTGAGCGAGGGCACGAAGGCGGTGACCAAGTACACGAGCTCCAAGTAAGGAGGTGGCTCTGGAATGGAAGGAAGGAAGGAAGGATGGAGAAGGCTCCTCCGTTGCGAGAGCGGCAAAACGGCCCTTTTCAGGGCCACCAACGTGCCTTTTGCGGGAAGGGCGGAATTGTTGTTGTTGTTGTTTGTGTGGACGGCTGTGATGTATGTGTTTCCTTTTTTTTTTGTGGGTGGGGGGGGCGCGTCAAAGCGTGTTGCGCGGGGTACGGCCACGAGGTTGGTCGCCGTGGCGTGGAATGGTGGCACGCCTCGTTGGCGTGGTTTTTGACCCATTGGTGTTGTTGGTGTGTGTGTGTGTGTGTGTGTGTGTTACCCGTCTGCGAGGGGGGACAGTGCGATCGGCGACTTTTGTGTCACCGTAACGACGGCCGTTTGCGGGTTTGTTTTTTTTTTTGCACATCATACATGGCGAGGGTGAAATGTGAAATGTTTTTGTTTGGTTTTTTTTTTTTTTTTGCCGCCCACTATTCCCTTTGCTGTACGCCGAGTTCGACAATGGTGCGACGTAACTGCAGCGTGGAGGTGTGTGAGTGACGTTGAAATGAACGTGCCATTAAGACGCATTGTTGTTGTATTGTACTGTACGTGTACGGCGACACGCACGATGATGTACCATTCGACTCTGATGTTTGATAGCCGTGTCTGACTGATTGCGTACGACGCACGCACACCGATGTCGTCATTCAAGATGCACGCGTGTCCAGTGCAGTACAGTAAGCGCGACGACGGCGGCGGCGGCGGCGGTCGTTTGTTTGGCGAATGTCTGTACACGTGTTTGTCTGTGTCCATCCGGTATGTATTTGTTTGTTTGAAAGTGTTTTGTGTGTCGGTGACGTGGTCCGATCCGTCGCCCCCTGAGTAACTGTCGATCGGCGCGATAGACCGGCGTCACGCAACTGAACCGAAGTCGTGGGCACACCCGTCATACTGTTGTACACCGTCGCGCTGAGAACGGTAACGAAAGGTTGACTTTGATCGGTCGAATGTCTGGGCAGAACGTGAGGAATGAGGCAAGAGTGCAAGGAGGGGGGGCAAAAGAGAGAGGAAGGGAAAAAGGGGAGAAACGCATTCGTAGAGCAACGGAACGTTCCCGTGTCGGAGGCGTATTGGAGCCGCACTGAAATGCGTTTAACGGCGGCGCGGCTGCAAGTGTCTGCCGTGGTGAACGTTACCTTTGACGGCTGCATTGGGCTTTGCCCTTTGCTTTTGCTTTCGCTTTCGCTTTCCCGGATGTACGTAACGTTTGTTGATATGGTTCTGAGGAAGAGTGTATGACAGTGCCGTGCCGTCCATGTTCGTGTGCCCTCCCATTGTGTGTATGCTATTGTCTGTGTACTTGAATGATGTATGTAGGTGTTAGTGGACATGTTTTACCAGTGGGGGGAAATGGATCGTCGATAGTTGCCGTCACTCTGTCACGGTCGAGATGACGCACCCTCCGTACAGAAAGGTGTCGAGAAAGTGAGTGTGTGTGCGTGCGTGTGTGTGTGTGTGTGTGTGTGTGTGTGTGTGTGTGCGTGCGTCCGTGAATTGGCAGTGTTTGGAGGTGGGCGTGCCCTGCATGTGGCCCGGAAGGCTGTTCGTTAGGCGGTAGTGTTGTGTGGACAGGGGAGGGGCATGCGTAACGCTGCTGGCATGGCATTTCGGGAGATGGGAGGGGGCAAACGAGGAAACGAGGAGCGGCGGCCAAAGACGGGACGGGGAGGGGCGCGGTGTGGGTGGCTTGCGCCTGTGCTCGGCGTTGTGGTTTGTGCAAAAGAGGAGGAGAAAAACAATGTGAGTTGCCAGGGAGGGGAGCGGTGTTGTGTTGTGGTTGTCGTGGTGTAGCCGCAGACGCGGCTGTCAGTGAACGTGGCGAGACGGACGGATGCGCGGAGGGGCGGGGGCGGCGCATTTCGCCGGTGCCGTGCCGTGCCTGAAAGCCGCGTGGTCGCTGTGTTGTTGGTGGCGTGGGGGCGAGGAGAGTACCGTACGGGTGTGCTTGTGCGCCGGAAATGGCACACTGCGCCCGCCCGTCTTGGAGGCTGATGGCTGTGGTGTGGAAATGGGGCGCGGTGATGTTGAAGCAGTTGAAGAACAGAAAAGAAACCAAGAAAACGGAAGGCGTGATGCGGCGGTGGTGGTGAGAGCGGGAAAAACAAAACAAAAAAAAAACAACAAAAAAAAAAGAAGGAAAAACAACAAGAAAACAAAAAGTCTATCAATATTAAAATGTAAATGGAAATGGAAATGGACCCAGGTATAACCTCCCTGCACAAATAGCAGAGAGTCCGATGATAATAAAAATGTGCCAGAATGTTAACGTCCCTACAAAACAAACCCAACGATAATATTAATGAAAGAGTGAACCGTATGTAACATTGCAACAGACATAATGAAACCTGATAAATTGTATAAGGGCAGCAGCGTTGACCTTTGGCCCTGTATTCAGAATAAAAAGAGCCAAAGATCGTTACCCCAATGAAAAAGACACTGAAACACGTATGTAACATAGTAGCGATGGCGAGACATTGTAGCATCTGTGACCAGAGAGTTTGCGCTGGACTGCGCGAGTGTTGCGAGCGGTTCTCAGTCAGTCAGTCAGTCAGTCAGTCAGTAGTCGTTGCGAGTCCGTAGCTCTGTGTAGTTGAGGGCTGTACTCTGTCAGTAGTCGTCGCGTGCAGTACGCCAATAGTCGTCATGCAGAGCGGTCGGTCAGTAGTAGCAGCCGAGTGCGGTTGTGTGATGTAGGCGGTCGGCAACACTGGTCAAGATGGTGAATAAGGTATACTGTTAATTAATATAATCATTAGATAATGAAAAATTGTATTTATTGTAATTATTCTCCAACAAGTTCCCCAATAATAATTTTTATTTCAAAAGCATTTTTCAAACATTTAATTGTTTATTGAACTAAAGAGTTCGTTGCACTTCACATTTCATTCCACTTCTTTGAAGAAAAATGTCACTAAAATCACAAAAAAAGAGAATATTATTATTTGCAATGCAGTTCCTCCAAGCGCTGCGCAACAACCAGAGCAGAAATGTGACATCCATTTATTCGGAGGTAAGACTTTAATTCTGATTGTTTTGCACAGGGCCAAAGACCGATATTTCGGTTTAATTGAAGTTTCTTGTCACTGAACGGACTTTTTTAAATGTTGTGTGAAGACTTTATATTTGAGTCAGATTGCGAATTTCACATTTGTGTTGCCATTTTCAATACCTCTCATTGTGGGCGAGGTTACAATTAGCGCAATGTCCATTAGCATCCGTAAATAACATTGTCCATTATTTTAAATTTTGCTGGGAGGTTACAACACACACACAAAAAAAAAAAAAACAAAAAATTGCATTTATATCCGCTCCTCAATTGTAGATACCCCTTACACAGCTGTGTGCAATGAATGAGTGCTGGCTGGTAATTAATTGCACTCCTTGGAGGGAAATGCCATAGGAAGTAGTCTTTAAAAAGTGAATGTTTTTCGTTAAGAGACAAAAGTTACTTTAGAAAAAAAGTAATAGTGGGGCTTTTGTTGTTGAACAAAATAAGTACAATGAACATACGTTATCAGATTTGCGCAATGCAGCGTCACACCACCGTTTGATTATAACACAATAGACTATACATCGTCCCGAACCGTGACCAGAGTCGCGAGACGAGCAGAGCACGCCGCCGACGCCCGCTCAGTACAACCGTCCACCCGCTACTACTGTCGACCGACTACTACCTCTCCCGACTCGCGCTACAATATATATATATAACAACTGTTCCTGGCGACCCGGTGCGTGCCACTACTGTCGTCTGGCGCGGTCCAAGCGCCGACTAGCAGCGATAAAGAACTCTCTGGTCAGACAGAGATGCTGTCATGCCTCGCCATCGCTCTGGTAATGAATACATACGTGTTGCAGCGTGCGTACCACCGGAACACGCAGTGGCGGAGCCAAAGACTGTGTTGTCGAGGTCGAGTGCGAGCGGGAAGAGAGGCAGCGTCGGCACGGAGATGCAAGCGAGCGCGAGACGCACGGGGGCTGCGGCGTGGCGCGTTTGCGGTCGGCGCCTTTGGTGGCAACGGCCGGGACAAGCAGCGGTGTATGGTGTGGTGCGGGGCGGACAGGGGCGGAGGCGGCGCGACGACGGCATGGGGGCGAAAACGGGACGGGGGACGGCGGATGTTGAGAGGCGTCACGCGCGGACAGGACACAGACACAGAGACACACAGATTGGAAAGGGAGGGTGCGCGGTAGTAGTTGGGAATGTGCGTACCGTGCGGGATGGGAGTGGGCGAGGAACACGGTCGTGGCCCCTGTTTTGGGTGCGTGTGATGACGTCGGTGTGTTGTGGGAAGGGAAGGTGCTGTGGCGGCGGCGCGTAATGGGCGTAGGCCGAAAAGAGAAAGGAACGTGGGCAGTGTGTTGGCAAGCGTCGGTTCGACTGCGACGTTGATGGGCAGGGCAGGGCAGGGCAGGGCAGGGCAAGGTTTAATGGTGGTAGGAGTAGGCGTGTGGGCGCAAAAAATCTGCCGCTGCAGGCGGTGCCGTAACCGCCATGGCGGGAAGGAGAGAGGGCCAAAGAAAGAAAGAAAGAAAGAAAGAAAGAAAGAAAGAAAGAAGAAAACAAAAAAAAAAAAAAAAAAAAGGAGGGGGGGGCGAAAGTGGAGAGGCGGTGGTGTGAGAAGGGCGGGGGCGGAAGGAAGGCAGGAAGGACAAGAGGCGAGGCGACGGCTTGCTTTGTGTATCGGTCGGTCTCTGGCTATGCTTCGTGTTCTGCAGCAGGGTCGGTGCGCGGCGTGGCTCGCGGCAGTGGGAACGCCTGGTGGCTGGACGGCCAGCAATGCGGTTGGATGGGCGGCCACAGCACCGCACCTGTGCCCGAGGAGGAGACGCTGGCGGCGGGCCCTGAGGTGAGGCCGGCTCGGCTGGGGCTGTGGATGTGTAGGTGTGCGCCGCTGCTGCAACAACGAGTAAAACGCGAGAAGAAGGGATGGCGGTAGAGAGAAGAAAAAACAAAAAAGGTCGTGTTGTGTTGATGCGCAGGCAGACGCGTACAGAGGGACGAGCCCGGTCTGCAGCAGGGTGTGGCCGTGCCGAGTGCAGAGCAGCGGCGGCTCGGTTCGGTTCGGCCCGGCCCGGCGGGCCGCGCTGTTGTCGCGGACGTGAGCGCCCCCTGGCGGGTGGCCGGAGGCGGCGCGGCGTGTTGGACGTGTGGCTGGTGGCAGTGCACAATTTGCGAGTGGCCGGCGGTGTGGTGTGGCGGTTGGCGCGTCGGGCGGCGGAGAGGTATGTGTTGCGGGCGCCCTTTGCTGCGCTGCGTCGTTGCGTGTGCCGTACAGGGCGGGCGCTTGTCGACTGTGTGGGCGGTGTGGCGAATTGGCGTGAAACGGCTGCCGAGAGGTGTGTGGTAGCGAGCCGGTCGGTGGTGTCAGTGCGAAGGGGAATGTGCGTGCGTGTTTGGCGGTTTCGGTGTGCTTTTTGCGGCGTGAGAGTGGGAATTAGTGGGGCCGGCTGTTGTGTTGGTTCCTTGTGTCTTGTGTCGCGTAGCTTGATGGCAACGTGGAAGGACGCCGGTTTCGTTTTCGTTTCGAGCCTTGCGTGTGGTTGTCGACGTTGACTGGTTGGCGTGTGCCGATGCACGTGCATGTGTGGGTCGCGAGTGCGTTTTTGGCTGGCTGTGTGTGTGTGTGTGTGTGTGTGTGTGTGTGTGTGTTTTGGGGGGGAAGGGGGAGGCGGTGGTGAAAGTGCAGTCGTCGGGTGGGGCTGGGGCTGGGGCTGTGCGTCGTGGCGGAAAGGTGGTAGGTTGCGGGAAGCGAGCCCGTCGTTGACGGTGTCGCGTGAGTTGTGAATCGAGTGGGGCGCGGGGCGCGGGACAGGAGCAGCGTGCCGCTGCGTCGTGGTCGTCAGCAGAGGCTGTGCGTGTGCTTGTCCTTTTTGTGGGCGGTTCGTGCGAGGCGTTTTTGTTTTGTGTTGCCCTAGTTGTTAGTTTATTTTGTTTGTGTTTGTTATTTTGAGACGACGACTGGTTGGTGGCGTGCGCGCGAAGTGGCGGTGTGCGCTTCCCGTGTCGTTTGTGTTGTTTTGTTTTTGTTTTGTTTTTGTGTGGTTTTTTTTTGCACTGGGCCCCGGGGGGTGGGTGCGTGTGTGTCGATTGCCGGCTGGCGAAAGGTGCGCCATCGGCGGGGTGGGTCGCCGGCACAAGTAGAGGCGGCGGCGTTGTTGCTGTTGTTGTGTGGTGTTTGTTTTGTTCGGCTGTGTCGGCGAGCTGTGTTGCGGTGCGTGTGAATGGTGGTGCAAAAGTGCTGGCGTTGGGGCTGCGGCTGCGACTGCGACGGCGGCGAGCCGCGGGCGCGCCATTGATAGTGGTGTTGTGAACAGCGGCTGTGTACGGTAGTGGTGTTGTTGTAGCACGACGTGCATCCGGGCCGGCGCGGAAAGCGCAGTTGCGGGCGGTTGCCCTTCGGTGCCAGCCATGTCGCGTGAGCGGCGGGTTGCTTCTGGTGTCGACACGTGGTGCTCTGGGTTGTTGTGTGGTGCCGTTTGGCCGGTGGGGGTGGTTCGCGTGTGTCTCGTTCGCGCTCGGTATCTGGTCGTGGTCGTGCTGCTCCCCCGTCTGTCGGCGGTTTTCGACGTCGTCTGTACGTTTTTTGTTCGTTTGCGGCGTGCCTGCCGACGTCGTCCCGTCGCGACCTTTCAACCGAAAGTGTGGCGCCCGAAGGTGAACGAACGTAACCCTGACCTCGGCGCTTTACGCTGAGCCGAGCGAACCGAACCGAACCTAACCTGTGGTGTGGCGAGGTGAGCTCAGCCTGTGAGCCCCTAACGTCTACGTACGGTAAGCTGTCCGGCTCACGCCTCACGTTTGAACGCTTTTTTAACCTACGTTTGACGCTTCTTAACCTAGCACTGACCCCTTAACCTAACGTGTAACCTAACCTAACCTAGCCTCTGACGCCTGACGTGTTTGAATGCTTAACCTAAGTTTGACGCTTAACCTAACCCAAGTCCCCTTAACCTAACCCACGCCCACCTAACCTAACCTAACCTAGACGTGTAAACGTAATGTGTAACGCGTAACGTGTAAGGTCGGCTGGCGTGTGTGCTTGACGGCAGATTGGGTTGGTCTGTAGATTCGGATTGCGGTTTGCCTCGGTCGAGGGGTTGGGTCGGAAGCGGCGAGGGGCGGCGGCGCCTGTTGCGCAGGCGGCGTCCGTTTGCGGCGGGCAATTGTTGAGAAACGGCTGTGAATGTTGGCGGGCGAGAGGAGGAGGACGGCGCGCGATGTGGCCCGACGGCTGCGGGCCGATCGGGAAACGGCGGGAGGGCGACGGAAGGCGATGGGGCGGCGGAGGCGCGTTTGCACGGCCGTCATCGCCGCACGCCTCGGCTTGTGTGGCTGTGGCGCCGGCCGCGCTGGCCGGGCTGCCGCGGCGACGGTGTGGGAGTTTTGCCGAAGGTTTGGCCATTGTGGCGGGTCGTCGGCTGGGGCTGTGGGGGCGGCATTTGGGCGGGGGCGGCGATTCTCGGCGGGCCGACCCAGGCTGTAGCGCGCGGTAGCTGCAGTTTGGCCGTGGTTTGCGGCGCTGCCGTGGCGACTGGTTGGCGACTGTGGTGTGGCTGTGTGTAGCCCCATCCTCGGTGGTTTGAAAGGCGCGGGCGGTTGTGGCGCAGGTTTGGGGCTGCTCCGCACAGGCTGTCGGACGTTGGGCGGTAGCAAGCGCGGGAGGCGCGGCGCGGCGGCGCGCAGAGTGGCGGCCGCTCTCTCGGCCGTCCGCGCCCGCCCGCGACACTGGCTGGGCCTTGTGATTCTCTGCTCTGCTGCTGTGCTGTGCTTGCGTGCCTGCCGTCCCGCTCGCTCTCGCTGTGTGTTACGCGCGTCGTCGAAATGGCAGATCAGGCGGCTACGAACGAGACTGCTGCGGCACCCGCCGCCACCGGCACTACGAAGAAGGCCAAGTCTGCGTCGTCTGCGAAGAAGCCGCGCGCCAAGCCTGCGCACCCGCGCACCTCTGAGATGGTGACGGCCGCCATCAAGAGTCTGAAGGAGCGCGGCGGGTCGTCGCTGCAGGCGATCAAGAAGTACATAGCCGCGCACTACAAGCTGGACGCGGAGAAGCTGGCGCCGTTTATCAAGAAGTACCTCAAGTCGGCCGTCGTGGCGGGCGAGCTGGTGCAGACGAAGGGGAAGGGCGCGTCCGGCTCGTTCAAGCTTGCCGGCGCCGGCGGCGGGGGGGCGGCCGAGGGCGGCAAGGCTCGTGCTGGCGGTGCCAAGAAGAAGCGCGCCGCTCCGGCCAGCAAGGAGAAGAAGGGCGCCCGTGCGGCCGGCGCAAAGAAGGCTGGTGGCGTGAAGGCGGCGACCGGTCGGAAGGCGGGCGCCGCCAAGAAGGCGTCTGCGGCGTCGGCCGCTCCCGCGGGTGCGAAGAAGGCGGCTGCGGCCAAGCCGGCCAAGGCCAAGTCGCCGTCGAAGGCGAAGAAGGCCGCCAAGGTTCCGACGAAGAAGCCGAAGGCGCCGCGCCCGAAGAAGGCGACGACGCCGTCTAAGGCGAAGGCTTCGCCCAAGAAGAAGAAGTAGAGTAGAGGAGAAAGAGATGGGAAAGGAAGGGTTTGGCGCTTGACTCCGTCGTCCCCACCCCCCGTCGTCGTCTAGTGGCGCGCAAGAGACGCGCGGCCCAAAACGGCCCTTCTCAGGGCCATCAAAGCACGTCGGGGAAGGTTTTGATTGTCGTGTTGCGTTTGGTGTGGGTGTCTGTCTGTATGCCCGTGGGGATGCTGTTTGCGTGCCGTGGTGGTTGGATTGCGGGGGTCGGTGGCGGGTGTGGGCGGCGGTAGCGGTAAGCGGTGTTGTTGTTGTCGTGGTTGATTGTCGCCGTGTTTGTGGCGGCGGCCGACGGTTGGTTTTCTGTCACGTTGTTTTGTTTGAATACGTTGGTTGGCTTGCCTGCGTTCGTTCTTCTCGGATGTCTGTCTTGTCGAGTCGTGTCTGGTCTTTGTTTTGTTCCTTTGTGTGTGTTATGTTTTGCAACGGGGGGCACGTTGAGAGATGTGGAAGGAGTCGGTGGCGTGTAGAGCGAGCGAGCGCGCCTGCCTGGCCGTTGGCCGTCGGAGTGGAGTGCGGGTTTTTTTTGTTTTCGAAACGAAAGCGGCGGCCGGCCAGCCACCCGTGCGGTGTGACGTCGGCCGTTGGGTATTGTGCGCTTGGAGCGCCGGGGAGGGATGATGTGTGATTGTTGCGCGCTGCTAGCAGGCAGGCAGAGTGAGCGGGTGTGGCGGACGGACGGGAAGTGGCGGTGTTTGTTTTTGGGTTGCGGGGCGAGAGGCAGGCGACCGACAAAGTTTGCTCGCGACGGAGAGATGTTAGTGGCCCTGAAAAGGGCCGTTTTTGTTTGTGCGGTGCGGTGCCGCGGCGCGGTTTAGGCGCGCTCGCCGCGGATGCGGCGCGCGAGCTGGATGTCCTTGGGCATGATGGTGACGCGCTTGGCGTGGATTGCGCACAGGTTGGTGTCTTCGAAGAGGCCGACGAGGTAGGCCTCGCTGGCCTCCTGCAGGGCCATGACTGCGGAGCTCTGGAAGCGCAGGTCGGTCTTGAAGTCCTGGGCGATCTCGCGCACTAGGCGCTGGAATGGCAGCTTGCGGATGAGCAGCTCTGTGCTCTTCTGGTAGCGCCTGATTTCTCGCAGGGCGACGGTGCCCGGCCTGTAGCGGTGGGGCTTCTTGACGCCTCCGGTGGCGGGCGCGCTCTTCCTCGCCGCCTTGGTGGCGAGCTGTTTGCGCGGCGCCTTTCCGCCGGTGGACTTGCGGGCCGTTTGCTTTGTGCGGGCCATAGCGGTAGCGGTAGCGGTAGCGGAGCGGCGTGCGTGGAGGTTAGGTGCGGCGCGGCGTCCGGTGCTGCCTTGACAACGGGCCCGCGCGCCTCCGTGCTGCGCTTATATGCCCTCGGTTGCGCGTGGTGGGGGGAGGGCGGGCCAGAGTCTATATAGGGGGGCGGCGGGCGCGCTGGGCGCAGACCGTAGCCGACTCGCCAGCCGCTGCAGCTGCTGTTTGTGCACGTTTTGCTTTGCCCGAGGAAGGAAGGATGACAGGCCGCGGCAAGGGAGGAAAGGGGCTCGGCAAGGGTGGCGCCAAGCGGCACCGCAAGGTGTTGCGCGACAACATCCAGGGCATCACGAAGCCCGCCATCCGCCGCCTGGCTCGCAGGGGCGGCGTGAAGCGCATCTCTGGTCTGATCTACGAGGAGACCCGCGGGGTGCTGAAGGTGTTCCTGGAGAACGTGATCCGCGACGCGGTGACGTACACTGAGCACGCCAAGCGCAAGACTGTGACGGCCATGGACGTGGTGTACGCCCTGAAGAGGCAGGGGCGCACCCTGTACGGTTTCGGCGGTTAGGCTGCGTCGCAGCGGGCGCTGGCCTTCCCGCGGCCGTGCTTGTGGGTGGGAGAGACTAGAAAACGGCCCTTTTCAGGGCCACCACACTGTTCGGAAGTTGAAAAGTGCGAAAGAGTCTGTGTTGTTGCTGCGTGTGTGCGCTGTGTTGTTTGTTTGTTTGTTTCTCTCTGTCTTTGTTTCTTTCTTTCCGTTTGAGCGACGTGATGTGACTGGGAGGGGAGAAGGAAAGGAAACGTGTCATGTGGCTGGCTGTGTGTGGAGCTGCTTCGTTTGTGTGTCTTTGTATCGATCGCGACGGAGATGGCGGGCTGTGTGTTGTTGTGCGAGAGGCGGTGATTATTTGCTTGCGTGGTTTGGCTCTGTGTGTTTGTTTGCGGCGGCGTTGGGGTTTCCGAGGCAAGGCGTGTGGGCATAGGCGGCCGGATCAGCTGTTTCGTTCGTGTCGACGGCCGTTGCGCGCGGGAGTGGAGGGCGGTGTGTCGACACGCCTCCCTTTAACAATGGTCATTATTGCTGCCGTTGTCGGTTTGGAAGGCGACTGCGACCGTGCAAAATGTGTGTGTGTGTGTTGGGCCACACGGGCTGTGTGGACGACAAGATGGCGGACGTGCGCCGGCGGCGGCTGTGCTGTGACAGTGCAAAGTTAAAAAACAAAACAAGGTGCGGCGAGGACGACTGAAATTTTGCTTTGGACGTAGGTTTGTGTGGTGGCCCTGAAAAGGGCCGATTGTTGTGGGCCGAGCCGGCAAAGCGCGTTGCGTGCAGGGGAGCACGCGGCGCTGCGATTGCCTGGCCTCCTTTAGGCCTTCTTCTCGGTCTTCTTTGGCAGCAGGACGGCCTGGATGTTGGGCAGGACACCACCCTGTGCGATGGTGACGCCCGACAGGAGCTTGTTGAGCTCCTCGTCGTTGCGGATGGCAAGCTGCAGGTGGCGCGGGATGATGCGCGTCTTCTTGTTGTCGCGGGCCGCGTTTCCGGCCAGCTCGAGCACCTCAGCCGCGAGGTACTCCATGACGGCGGCGAGGTAGACGGGCGCCCCGGCGCCGACGCGCTCTGCGTAGTTTCCCTTGCGCAGGAGGCGGTGGATTCTGCCGACCGGGAACTGGAGCCCAGCCCTGCTTGAGCGGGACTTTGACTTGCCCTTGACTTTGCCTCCCTTTCCGCGTCCGGACATGGCGATGGGCTAGCGACGGTGCACACGAAACGGCAACGAAAACGACCGGTGCGAGCGGCAGCGAGTCGAGCAGCGGAGTGCGTGCCGGCGCAGCCGACCGACTACTGCATTTGTGCTATCCTCTCTTTCGAGGAGAGCATGTGTGGTGGAGGGTGTTGTCCTCTGGGACATTTCCTCCTCTATGCTTTGTGTGTGGTTTGTCTTTGCTGTCATGTATGTCATGTTATGGTGCAGTGTTTTTGGTGTTGCTGTGCTGCCTTTTAGGCTGTGTTAGTTAGCATGCTTTTTGGTCGTCTGTGTCTGTCCAGTGTTGTGTCGTACTGTCCCAAGTATTTTATTAGTCTGTTGTCAGATCTGGCCGTGTTTTCGTAAAAACTTTCGGCCAGTTCTATGAAGCGCTCGTGGAGCGTTTGTATTCCAGCCGCTTCATGTAGGTCAGCAGTGGGGAAGCGGAAGGGAAGGTGTAGCGCCCTTTTGAGCGCGCGGTTTTGTACTGACTGAAGTTTGCGGAGGTGCCAGTGCGCCGCGTATCCCCAGACAGGGCAAGCGTACTCCATTAGTGGACGTATCAGTGAGCAGTAGGTTCTGACTCCTATGTCAGCCGCTAGGGTGCTTTGGGTGTTTAGGATAGGATACAACATTTGCATCCTACCACTAGCTTTGCGGCGCAAGTCCTCGATGTGAGCCCTCCAGGTGAGCCTGGTGTCGAGGGTGACTCCAAGGTACCTGGCGGTTCGTCGCCATGGGAGTTCTTGGCCGTTCAGCTTAAGCAGTAGCGGCTGACGGGCGGGAGCCCGCTTGCCCAGTTTGCGGGTGATCATGATGGCTTGGGTTTTCTGTTCGTTGAGGGTGATGCGCCACTTTTTAGCCCAGCGGCCGGTCTCGTCCAGCGCTGTTTGCAATCTTCGCGTAACCCTGTCTCTGTTCGGGTTACGCGTGAAGAACGCTGTGTCGTCGGCGTACTGGGCAGTGTGCACCAGCGGTACGGTCGGGAGGTCGGCAGTGTACAGGTTGTACAGTACCGGGCCCAGTACCGACCCCTGGGGCACGCCCGCCCTGATGCGCCGTTTTGTTGAAAGCGACGACTCGATCCTAACGGAGAAAGTCCTTTGGGAGAGATAGCTCGCGAGTAGCTTCACTATCGGACCTGGGAAGCCTTGGGAGTATAGCTTGTAGAGAAGCCCGGTGTGCCAGACAGAGTCAAAGGCAGCGGCTACGTCAAGTAGCACTACCCCGCAGTAACTTTTGCGATTGAAGCTTTCAGTAGCTGCTTCAACGACCCTCATTAGTTGCTGGGGCGCGGAGTGTTCCTGCCTGAAACCGAACTGAAAGTCAGGCAGGATTTGTTGTATTCTGACGTGGTCGAGAATGGGAATAAGTAGCAGGCGTTCGTAGATTTTGCTAAGGGTTGGCAAAAGGCTGATAGGTCGGTGGTTCTGCGGGATAACCGGGTCTTTACCGGGTTTCGCGATCGCGACGACTTCTGCGTGTTTCCAGCACCTTGGAAACTTGCGGGAACGCGTGATCTCATTAAAGATATTTGCGATGTGGGCTACGGCAGGGGGTGGGAGGTGTTTCACTACTACGTTGTTGAGCTGGTCGTGGCCAGGGGCTCTTTTGTTGGGTAGGGACCTGATTACTCTGTTCACGTCGTCGGGTGTGAAGAGCGGTGTGTTTTCGTCGTCGTCATCGGCGTCGTCCGCCGCGAGGAATGTGGCGAGCTGACGTCGAACAACGGCTTCATGGTCCCTGTCCTGCGCCTCTGCGGGGCGGAACTGTTTTTCAAAGGCATCTGCCAGGGCATTTGCCTTATCTGCGGTGCTAAAGACAAGTCCGCGCTCGCCGTGCAGAGGTGGCAGTCTGGCGCGTCTTTTGGTGATCTGCTTGGTCGCCTGCCAGAGGCTATTGTCGTCCACGCGGAGGGCCGAAAGTCGCGCCGACCATTGCTGGTTGCGGTGCTCAGTGAGTGCGACCTTGAGCTCTCTTTGTAGGCGGTTCAGTAGCCTCCTAGTTACGGGGTTCTTTGTGAGCTTCCACTCTTTGGCGATCCTATTTTTGTTTCTAATTTGGGCAAGCAGGTGCGGCGGGAGTTGCTTAACTGGGGGAGGGCCGTCCGGAGGCCGTGGTGTGGCCTCCTTTGCTGCTTGCAGGATCGTGCTGGTGAGATCTTTAAGCGCCTGTTCTGCAGAATCTGCAGTTGGAGGCGGGGCCTGGGCAATTACTGAAGTTACGTCAACTTTGAATTGCTCCCAGTTAGTGCGCTTGTATGAGGTGTGTTGTTGCTGGAGAGGTACCCAGTCTCCTATGTCGACCTCGAGAATCACGGGATTGTGATCGGAAGACATTCGGTTAACCGATTGCGCGGTCACAAATCCCGTTATTCTTTTGGTGAGCGCTATGTCGAGGACGTCCGCCCTTCCCCCGTTTCTGGGGAAGTGGGTGGGCTCCTCTGGACCCCATATGTGAAAGTGGTGGGTGCGCGCGAGTCGTTGCAGTTGACGACCAGCTCTGTTTGAGTTTCGCGAGTGCCAGTCTGCGTGCTTGGCGTTCAGGTCGCCGCCAATGAAGAGTTTTCCTCTGATTTGTCCTAGGGCTGCTATGTCGTCCTCTTCCAGAGTGTAGGAGGGAGGGCGATATGCTGCAACGACAGTGAGGGGCCCTGTGACAGTGGCAATCTCTATTGCCGCTGTTTCTATTTGCCTAGTTGCTGGTGGGTGGACCTGATGATGGGGGATTCCTCGTTTGACGTATGTTGCTACCCCGCCTCCAGCGGTGGGCCGGTCGGTCCTATAGCAGTTGTAGTTGGGTGCCGACACCCTTACACCCGGTTTTAGGTGTGTCTCGGCCACCATACATACGTCTATGTTTTCATCGCGTAGGAACTCGCGGAACTCGTTGTTTTGTCCGACGATACCGTTTGCGTTGAAGACGCACATTCTGAGTCCTTGGATGTGGGGTCGTCTATCCATCACTTGGGGGAGGATTTCTCTGCTGTAGTCGCATTGTTATGCGACCCTTGGAGCACCAAATTGATGGCGGTTAGAATTTGGGCGTTCTGTTGCCTGATTTCGTGGAGCAGTTGCGTTAGGAGGCCTAACGTTTGCTCCACAACTCCTGACGGCCGTAGGGCATTTGCACTCTCTTCAGAAGTGCTGGGCTGAGGGCCTTGTGGCGAGCACTCAGCTGCCGCTACTGGCTGCAGACTGGACTTACGAGTTTGAGGGGAGGAGGCTTCCCTGGACGTTTCTCCGTTAGCGGGGATCGGCTGCTGGGCTAAGTGTATTGTGGGAGTCGTTTGTTGACTCCTGTCAGTACCTGCCACTGTCGCGTAGCTTGCGCTACCTCGCGGTCTCGAACGGGTAGTTGTTGGTCGCGTATGTGGATTGGCCGGCGCTCTCGAGTGCGTAGGTGGATTGGCCGGCGCTCTCGAGTTCGTAGGACCGCCGCCACGGTTGGTTTTCTGTGAGGCGGGGGGCTTGGTGCTTTGTGCGCGTAGGCGGTACTCTTTTTGTACACGGCAGCCTTGGTAGAAGGCGCCGTGTCCAGATTCGCCGCATAGGGCGCACTTGCTTTTCGGATCGCCTCTCTCTAAGGAGCACTCGGATGTGGGGTGCCCTTCTGCGCATTTCATGCACCGAGTTGGCATGTCGCAGTGCTTGGCAACGTGCCCTAATCCTTGGCAGTTGTAGCACTGCACGTTGCCACTTTTCCTGCGTAGTGGTTCGACTGTGACAGGCACTGACAGGACGTGTGTAATGTGTTTCTGCCTGTTTTGAGGGGTGTCAGGTAAATTGGTTTGATACAGTGGCCATTTGTTACCACTGTATACTTCCCTCATGTGGGTGACGTGCTTTATGGGCTCGGGTGCGGCGGCCGGTTGCGCGCGCGCCCCATTGGTCGGCGGCCGCAACAGGGCGAGCTGGTAAAGGTGCGGCGGCGGCTGGCGGCGGGTGCCACTGTGTGGGGAGACGCTGACTAGAGCGGAGCGCTTGCTACTGGTGTTGCTGCTGCCGTACGTTGGTTCGAGATGCCGCCCAAGACTAGCGGGAAGGCCGCCAAGAAGGCTGGCAAGGCGCAGAAGAACATTTCGAAGGGCGACAAGAAGAAGAAGCGCAAGAGGAAGGAGAGCTATGCCATCTACATCTACAAGGTGCTGAAGCAGGTGCACCCTGACACGGGCATCTCGTCGAAGGCGATGAGCATCATGAACAGCTTCGTGAACGACATTTTCGAGCGCATTGCGGCCGAGGCTTCTCGCCTGGCGCACTACAACAAGCGCTCGACCATCACGTCCCGCGAGATCCAGACCGCTGTGCGGCTGTTGCTGCCTGGCGAGCTGGCCAAGCACGCCGTGAGCGAGGGCACGAAGGCGGTGACCAAGTACACGAGCTCCAAGTAAGGAGGTGGCTCTGGAATGGAAGGAAGGAAGGAAGGATGGAGAAGGCTCCTCCGTTGCGAGAGCGGCAAAACGGCCCTTTTCAGGGCCACCAACGTGCCTTTTGCGGGAAGGGCGGAATTGTTGTTGTTGTTGTTTGTGTGGACGGCTGTGATGTATGTGTTTCCTTTTTTTTTTGTGGGTGGGGGGGGCGCGTCAAAGCGTGTTGCGCGGGGTACGGCCACGAGGTTGGTCGCCGTGGCGTGGAATGGTGGCACGCCTCGTTGGCGTGGTTTTTGACCCATTGGTGTTGTTGGTGTGTGTGTGTGTGTGTGTGTGTGTGTGTGTTACCCGTCTGCGAGGGGGGACAGTGCGATCGGCGACTTTTGTGTCACCGTAACGACGGCCGTTTGCGGGTTTGTTTTTTTTTTTGCACATCATACATGGCGAGGGTGAAATGTGAAATGTTTTTGTTTGGTTTTTTTTTTTTTTTTGCCGCCCACTATTCCCTTTGCTGTACGCCGAGTTCGACAATGGTGCGACGTAACTGCAGCGTGGAGGTGTGTGAGTGACGTTGAAATGAACGTGCCATTAAGACGCATTGTTGTTGTATTGTACTGTACGTGTACGGCGACACGCACGATGATGTACCATTCGACTCTGATGTTTGATAGCCGTGTCTGACTGATTGCGTACGACGCACGCACACCGATGTCGTCATTCAAGATGCACGCGTGTCCAGTGCAGTACAGTAAGCGCGACGACGGCGGCGGCGGCGGCGGTCGTTTGTTTGGCGAATGTCTGTACACGTGTTTGTCTGTGTCCATCCGGTATGTATTTGTTTGTTTGAAAGTGTTTTGTGTGTCGGTGACGTGGTCCGATCCGTCGCCCCCTGAGTAACTGTCGATCGGCGCGATAGACCGGCGTCACGCAACTGAACCGAAGTCGTGGGCACACCCGTCATACTGTTGTACACCGTCGCGCTGAGAACGGTAACGAAAGGTTGACTTTGATCGGTCGAATGTCTGGGCAGAACGTGAGGAATGAGGCAAGAGTGCAAGGAGGGGGGGCAAAAGAGAGAGGAAGGGAAAAAGGGGAGAAACGCATTCGTAGAGCAACGGAACGTTCCCGTGTCGGAGGCGTATTGGAGCCGCACTGAAATGCGTTTAACGGCGGCGCGGCTGCAAGTGTCTGCCGTGGTGAACGTTACCTTTGACGGCTGCATTGGGCTTTGCCCTTTGCTTTTGCTTTCGCTTTCGCTTTCCCGGATGTACGTAACGTTTGTTGATATGGTTCTGAGGAAGAGTGTATGACAGTGCCGTGCCGTCCATGTTCGTGTGCCCTCCCATTGTGTGTATGCTATTGTCTGTGTACTTGAATGATGTATGTAGGTGTTAGTGGACATGTTTTACCAGTGGGGGGAAATGGATCGTCGATAGTTGCCGTCACTCTGTCACGGTCGAGATGACGCACCCTCCGTACAGAAAGGTGTCGAGAAAGTGAGTGTGTGTGCGTGCGTGTGTGTGTGTGTGTGTGTGTGTGTGTGTGTGTGTGCGTGCGTCCGTGAATTGGCAGTGTTTGGAGGTGGGCGTGCCCTGCATGTGGCCCGGAAGGCTGTTCGTTAGGCGGTAGTGTTGTGTGGACAGGGGAGGGGCATGCGTAACGCTGCTGGCATGGCATTTCGGGAGATGGGAGGGGGCAAACGAGGAAACGAGGAGCGGCGGCCAAAGACGGGACGGGGAGGGGCGCGGTGTGGGTGGCTTGCGCCTGTGCTCGGCGTTGTGGTTTGTGCAAAAGAGGAGGAGAAAAACAATGTGAGTTGCCAGGGAGGGGAGCGGTGTTGTGTTGTGGTTGTCGTGGTGTAGCCGCAGACGCGGCTGTCAGTGAACGTGGCGAGACGGACGGATGCGCGGAGGGGCGGGGGCGGCGCATTTCGCCGGTGCCGTGCCGTGCCTGAAAGCCGCGTGGTCGCTGTGTTGTTGGTGGCGTGGGGGCGAGGAGAGTACCGTACGGGTGTGCTTGTGCGCCGGAAATGGCACACTGCGCCCGCCCGTCTTGGAGGCTGATGGCTGTGGTGTGGAAATGGGGCGCGGTGATGTTGAAGCAGTTGAAGAACAGAAAAGAAACCAAGAAAACGGAAGGCGTGATGCGGCGGTGGTGGTGAGAGCGGGAAAAACAAAACAAAAAAAAAACAACAAAAAAAAAGAAGGAAAAACAACAAGAAAACAAAAAGTCTATCAATATTAAAATGTAAATGGAAATGGAAATGGACCCAGGTATAACCTCCCTGCACAAATAGCAGAGAGTCCGATGATAATAAAAATGTGCCAGAATGTTAACGTCCCTACAAAACAAACCCAACGATAATATTAATGAAAGAGTGAACCGTATGTAACATTGCAACAGACATAATGAAACCTGATAAATTGTATAAGGGCAGCAGCGTTGACCTTTGGCCCTGTATTCAGAATAAAAAGAGCCAAAGATCGTTACCCCAATGAAAAAGACACTGAAACACGTATGTAACATAGTAGCGATGGCGAGACATTGTAGCATCTGTGACCAGAGAGTTTGCGCTGGACTGCGCGAGTGTTGCGAGCGGTTCTCAGTCAGTCAGTCAGTCAGTCAGTCAGTAGTCGTTGCGAGTCCGTAGCTCTGTGTAGTTGAGGGCTGTACTCTGTCAGTAGTCGTCGCGTGCAGTACGCCAATAGTCGTCATGCAGAGCGGTCGGTCAGTAGTAGCAGCCGAGTGCGGTTGTGTGATGTAGGCGGTCGGCAACACTGGTCAAGATGGTGAATAAGGTATACTGTTAATTAATATAATCATTAGATAATGAAAAATTGTATTTATTGTAATTATTCTCCAACAAGTTCCCCAATAATAATTTTTATTTCAAAAGCATTTTTCAAACATTTAATTGTTTATTGAACTAAAGAGTTCGTTGCACTTCACATTTCATTCCACTTCTTTGAAGAAAAATGTCACTAAAATCACAAAAAAAGAGAATATTATTATTTGCAATGCAGTTCCTCCAAGCGCTGCGCAACAACCAGAGCAGAAATGTGACATCCATTTATTCGGAGGTAAGACTTTAATTCTGATTGTTTTGCACAGGGCCAAAGACCGATATTTCGGTTTAATTGAAGTTTCTTGTCACTGAACGGACTTTTTTAAATGTTGTGTGAAGACTTTATATTTGAGTCAGATTGCGAATTTCACATTTGTGTTGCCATTTTCAATACCTCTCATTGTGGGCGAGGTTACAATTAGCGCAATGTCCATTAGCATCCGTAAATAACATTGTCCATTATTTTAAATTTTGCTGGGAGGTTACAACACACACACAAAAAAAAAAAAAAACAAAAAATTGCATTTATATCCGCTCCTCAATTGTAGATACCCCTTACACAGCTGTGTGCAATGAATGAGTGCTGGCTGGTAATTAATTGCACTCCTTGGAGGGAAATGCCATAGGAAGTAGTCTTTAAAAAGTGAATGTTTTTCGTTAAGAGACAAAAGTTACTTTAGAAAAAAAGTAATAGTGGGGCTTTTGTTGTTGAACAAAATAAGTACAATGAACATACGTTATCAGATTTGCGCAATGCAGCGTCACACCACCGTTTGATTATAACACAATAGACTATACATCGTCCCGAACCGTGACCAGAGTCGCGAGACGAGCAGAGCACGCCGCCGACGCCCGCTCAGTACAACCGTCCACCCGCTACTACTGTCGACCGACTACTACCTCTCCCGACTCGCGCTACAATATATATATATAACAACTGTTCCTGGCGACCCGGTGCGTGCCACTACTGTCGTCTGGCGCGGTCCAAGCGCCGACTAGCAGCGATAAAGAACTCTCTGGTCAGACAGAGATGCTGTCATGCCTCGCCATCGCTCTGGTAATGAATACATACGTGTTGCAGCGTGCGTACCACCGGAACACGCAGTGGCGGAGCCAAAGACTGTGTTGTCGAGGTCGAGTGCGAGCGGGAAGAGAGGCAGCGTCGGCACGGAGATGCAAGCGAGCGCGAGACGCACGGGGGCTGCGGCGTGGCGCGTTTGCGGTCGGCGCCTTTGGTGGCAACGGCCGGGACAAGCAGCGGTGTATGGTGTGGTGCGGGGCGGACAGGGGCGGAGGCGGCGCGACGACGGCATGGGGGCGAAAACGGGACGGGGGACGGCGGATGTTGAGAGGCGTCACGCGCGGACAGGACACAGACACAGAGACACACAGATTGGAAAGGGAGGGTGCGCGGTAGTAGTTGGGAATGTGCGTACCGTGCGGGATGGGAGTGGGCGAGGAACACGGTCGTGGCCCCTGTTTTGGGTGCGTGTGATGACGTCGGTGTGTTGTGGGAAGGGAAGGTGCTGTGGCGGCGGCGCGTAATGGGCGTAGGCCGAAAAGAGAAAGGAACGTGGGCAGTGTGTTGGCAAGCGTCGGTTCGACTGCGACGTTGATGGGCAGGGCAGGGCAGGGCAGGGCAGGGCAAGGTTTAATGGTGGTAGGAGTAGGCGTGTGGGCGCAAAAAATCTGCCGCTGCAGGCGGTGCCGTAACCGCCATGGCGGGAAGGAGAGAGGGCCAAAGAAAGAAAGAAAGAAAGAAAGAAAGAAAGAAAGAAAGAAAGAAAGAAGAAAACAAAAAAAAAAAAAAAAAAAAGGAGGGGGGGGCGAAAGTGGAGAGGCGGTGGTGTGAGAAGGGCGGGGGCGGAAGGAAGGCAGGAAGGACAAGAGGCGAGGCGACGGCTTGCTTTGTGTATCGGTCGGTCTCTGGCTATGCTTCGTGTTCTGCAGCAGGGTCGGTGCGCGGCGTGGCTCGCGGCAGTGGGAACGCCTGGTGGCTGGACGGCCAGCAATGCGGTTGGATGGGCGGCCACAGCACCGCACCTGTGCCCGAGGAGGAGACGCTGGCGGCGGGCCCTGAGGTGAGGCCGGCTCGGCTGGGGCTGTGGATGTGTAGGTGTGCGCCGCTGCTGCAACAACGAGTAAAACGCGAGAAGAAGGGATGGCGGTAGAGAGAAGAAAAAACAAAAAAGGTCGTGTTGTGTTGATGCGCAGGCAGACGCGTACAGAGGGACGAGCCCGGTCTGCAGCAGGGTGTGGCCGTGCCGAGTGCAGAGCAGCGGCGGCTCGGTTCGGTTCGGCCCGGCCCGGCGGGCCGCGCTGTTGTCGCGGACGTGAGCGCCCCCTGGCGGGTGGCCGGAGGCGGCGCGGCGTGTTGGACGTGTGGCTGGTGGCAGTGCACAATTTGCGAGTGGCCGGCGGTGTGGTGTGGCGGTTGGCGCGTCGGGCGGCGGAGAGGTATGTGTTGCGGGCGCCCTTTGCTGCGCTGCGTCGTTGCGTGTGCCGTACAGGGCGGGCGCTTGTCGACTGTGTGGGCGGTGTGGCGAATTGGCGTGAAACGGCTGCCGAGAGGTGTGTGGTAGCGAGCCGGTCGGTGGTGTCAGTGCGAAGGGGAATGTGCGTGCGTGTTTGGCGGTTTCGGTGTGCTTTTTGCGGCGTGAGAGTGGGAATTAGTGGGGCCGGCTGTTGTGTTGGTTCCTTGTGTCTTGTGTCGCGTAGCTTGATGGCAACGTGGAAGGACGCCGGTTTCGTTTTCGTTTCGAGCCTTGCGTGTGGTTGTCGACGTTGACTGGTTGGCGTGTGCCGATGCACGTGCATGTGTGGGTCGCGAGTGCGTTTTTGGCTGGCTGTGTGTGTGTGTGTGTGTGTGTGTGTGTGTGTGTGTTTTGGGGGGGAAGGGGGAGGCGGTGGTGAAAGTGCAGTCGTCGGGTGGGGCTGGGGCTGGGGCTGTGCGTCGTGGCGGAAAGGTGGTAGGTTGCGGGAAGCGAGCCCGTCGTTGACGGTGTCGCGTGAGTTGTGAATCGAGTGGGGCGCGGGGCGCGGGACAGGAGCAGCGTGCCGCTGCGTCGTGGTCGTCAGCAGAGGCTGTGCGTGTGCTTGTCCTTTTTGTGGGCGGTTCGTGCGAGGCGTTTTTGTTTTGTGTTGCCCTAGTTGTTAGTTTATTTTGTTTGTGTTTGTTATTTTGAGACGACGACTGGTTGGTGGCGTGCGCGCGAAGTGGCGGTGTGCGCTTCCCGTGTCGTTTGTGTTGTTTTGTTTTTGTTTTGTTTTTGTGTGGTTTTTTTTTGCACTGGGCCCCGGGGGGTGGGTGCGTGTGTGTCGATTGCCGGCTGGCGAAAGGTGCGCCATCGGCGGGGTGGGTCGCCGGCACAAGTAGAGGCGGCGGCGTTGTTGCTGTTGTTGTGTGGTGTTTGTTTTGTTCGGCTGTGTCGGCGAGCTGTGTTGCGGTGCGTGTGAATGGTGGTGCAAAAGTGCTGGCGTTGGGGCTGCGGCTGCGACTGCGACGGCGGCGAGCCGCGGGCGCGCCATTGATAGTGGTGTTGTGAACAGCGGCTGTGTACGGTAGTGGTGTTGTTGTAGCACGACGTGCATCCGGGCCGGCGCGGAAAGCGCAGTTGCGGGCGGTTGCCCTTCGGTGCCAGCCATGTCGCGTGAGCGGCGGGTTGCTTCTGGTGTCGACACGTGGTGCTCTGGGTTGTTGTGTGGTGCCGTTTGGCCGGTGGGGGTGGTTCGCGTGTGTCTCGTTCGCGCTCGGTATCTGGTCGTGGTCGTGCTGCTCCCCCGTCTGTCGGCGGTTTTCGACGTCGTCTGTACGTTTTTTGTTCGTTTGCGGCGTGCCTGCCGACGTCGTCCCGTCGCGACCTTTCAACCGAAAGTGTGGCGCCCGAAGGTGAACGAACGTAACCCTGACCTCGGCGCTTTTACGCTGAGCCGAGCGAACCGAACCGAACCTAACCTGTGGTGTGGCGAGGTGAGCTCAGCCTGTGAGCCCCTAACGTCTACGTACGGTAAGCTGTCCGGCTCACGCCTCACGTTTGAACGCTTTTTTAACCTACGTTTGACGCTTCTTAACCTAGCACTGACCCCTTAACCTAACGTGTAACCTAACCTAACCTAGCCTCTGACGCCTGACGTGTTTGAATGCTTAACCTAAGTTTGACGCTTAACCTAACCCAAGTCCCCTTAACCTAACCCACGCCCACCTAACCTAACCTAACCTAGACGTGTAAACGTAATGTGTAACGCGTAACGTGTAAGGTCGGCTGGCGTGTGTGCTTGACGGCAGATTGGGTTGGTCTGTAGATTCGGATTGCGGTTTGCCTCGGTCGAGGGGTTGGGTCGGAAGCGGCGAGGGGCGGCGGCGCCTGTTGCGCAGGCGGCGTCCGTTTGCGGCGGGCAATTGTTGAGAAACGGCTGTGAATGTTGGCGGGCGAGAGGAGGAGGACGGCGCGCGATGTGGCCCGACGGCTGCGGGCCGATCGGGAAACGGCGGGAGGGCGACGGAAGGCGATGGGGCGGCGGAGGCGCGTTTGCACGGCCGTCATCGCCGCACGCCTCGGCTTGTGTGGCTGTGGCGCCGGCCGCGCTGGCCGGGCTGCCGCGGCGACGGTGTGGGAGTTTTGCCGAAGGTTTGGCCATTGTGGCGGGTCGTCGGCTGGGGCTGTGGGGGCGGCATTTGGGCGGGGGCGGCGATTCTCGGCGGGCCGACCCAGGCTGTAGCGCGCGGTAGCTGCAGTTTGGCCGTGGTTTGCGGCGCTGCCGTGGCGACTGGTTGGCGACTGTGGTGTGGCTGTGTGTAGCCCCATCCTCGGTGGTTTGAAAGGCGCGGGCGGTTGTGGCGCAGGTTTGGGGCTGCTCCGCACAGGCTGTCGGACGTTGGGCGGTAGCAAGCGCGGGAGGCGCGGCGCGGCGGCGCGCAGAGTGGCGGCCGCTCTCTCGGCCGTCCGCGCCCGCCCGCGACACTGGCTGGGCCTTGTGATTCTCTGATCGGTCTCCGAGCAGCCGAGCTGTGTGCACACGCGGGGGGTGCGCTACGAACTTTTAAGTTTGAAGTGCTCCCACTGCGTGTTAAAAAAGCAATTGTGTCCTGATAGGGCCGTCTTACTAGTGATAGGCGAGATCCTCCGGGATAGCCGGATGGGCTAGGAATGTTTAGCATAGGGAATGAAGAGGCACCAGGGCCTCCTCACCAGGCAGTCGACCGACAGGTGGCCGACTCCCTGGGCGGGGTACGTCCGCGCGCCTTCAGGCACAGATCAAGAAGCAGGGCAAGGCCTAGTTCCGCGAGTAGGTCTGAGTCTCTCCATCGTACCGTCGAAAGACACTACCACACGAGCGCCGAGAGGGAACTGACAACAGGTACGACGCCCACCATGGAACAGGCAATGCTCCAAACCATCGAAAAACTACGAAGGGAAAGTTCGGAACGCCCGAAAACCCTGGAAACAGCCAAGACAACTGCCCCCAACGGGGGAAAAACCACTACGGCTACAACTGAAGCCGGAGCCGCTGCCATTGAAGCGGAAAAGCGCAAGATGGCCGCCGCAGCTGCTGCCGCCGCGGAAGAGACCAAGATGGCCGCCGGCGCTATAACACCAACCGAACGACACCAAATTGATATCAGAGACATATATAGCACCAACCAGCAAAGCCAGCATGAAACAAACCACCTAGTGGGAGCGGAAGGAAGAAAAACGGAACATTATGCGTCATCGAGCGAGGACGAAGAAATGGACCAAGACACGCCACAAATAGATCAAAACACGTACCAAATGCAACAAATGGAGCTATACGAAGATAACGAGGGCTTCAGAGTGCCAAGAAAAACAATCAAGAGGAAAAACTCCGCTGAAACCGACTCCCAAAACAAGCAGTTCACAATCGAAACGAGGAACAGATTTGACACCTTGCAGAATACCCAAAACCTGCAAACAGGGAACGGTACACCACAAGAGACGCCTCAACAGAGCCAAAACCCGACAACATCGCAGAGAATAACGCCGAAAAAGCCCAGGGTACCTCCCATAACCATACAGTATGCAGGCCACTACCTGACATTAAACGCAGCACTGAAAAAAGAAATGGAAGGACCCATTAGGGTGATACACAAAGGAAAGTCAATAAAGTACCACTTTGAGTCGGTCAGAGACCAAAGAACAGCACTGGCCTTCTTCAGACGCCACCAAATCGGAAATTACACCCACCAGCTTCAAGAAGACAGACAGCTGAAAGTAGTCATCAAAGGTCTGCCTGACACAGTCACAGAAGACGAACTCAACGCTGACTTAAGATACAACAACTTCCACCCGAATAATGTACACCAGTACAAGAAAAGGATTCCTGAAACAAGGGAGCTTAAACCCATGGACGTGTTCTGCATATCACTAGACAAAAAACCTGAAAACCAGAACATCTACAACCTGAGATACCTACTTGACACAAAAGTAACAATTGAGACTTACAAAAACAGAGATGGACCGCCACAGTGTAAGAAGTGCCAAGGATTTTTTCACACAGCGGGATACTGTGGCATGCCCACCAGATGCGCAAGATGTGGAGGTGATCACAGAGCAAAAGATTGCCAGCTACCAACAAATGCCATCCCACACTGCATCAACTGTGGAGAAGACGGGCATGCAGCGTCCCACAGAGGCTGCAGGGCTTATCAGGAAGCAGCAGAAGCGTACGGAAGAGAAAACCAACAACACCTGCAAAGACAAACAAGACAACAACAACAACAGATAAGACCGACAGCAATGCCAACACCAGCAGAGGCACAACAAAGAGGGAGAAGAAGAGCATGGGGCAACATTAACACACAAGGAGCAGAACAAACAACAGGAAACCAAGGGATGATGGAAGGAGTCAAGGGCTTCATTGACGAAGTTAAATCCATCTGGGCATCCTTCAACTGGAGACAAGTACTGAACACAGCACGATCAACACTACAAGAAGTAAACTCAGCACCTGACGCCATGTCAAAATTGATGGCTATCGCTGGAGGAGCGATGAAAATTTTCGAAATCTTTAATGGAAATTAACAGGAGAGGACAAAAACTACTGCGCATCTGCAACTTCAACGCATGTGGTATCAAAAACAAAAAGGACCTCCTCAACGAATTCATTGAGCAAAACAAAATAGATGTGCTAATAGTCACAGAGACCCACTTACGTCCATCCCAAAGCTGCAAACTGAGGAACATGATATGTCACCGCACGGATAGAGTAAACAGGATGGGTGGAGGAACTGCCATATACCTCAGACAAAACATAATACATCACCCAGAGCCAACCCCTCCAATGACAGCTCTGGAGGCAACACTGGTGAACATAGAGACGTCCAATGGCAAACTGCTACTAGTAGCAGCATACCTCAGCCCAAGAGCGAACCTGGAAGAAAATGATTTAACACAGATCTTCGATAACCACGACCGCATACTACTGGCAGGCGACCTAAATGCGAAGCACGAAGCGTGGAATGCACACAGGAGCAACGCTAGAGGAGAAGCACTACACAACCTGGAAGAAAGGCTCCAAGCCGTCGTCACAGCCCCCCTAGAAGCGACCTATATACCCTTCAACAGCAGACACCAACCAGACGTCCTGGATATATTCATGGTCAAGAACATGGATCCAGATATGGAAATGCAGGTTAAAAACAGCCTAACATCAGACCATCTTCCAGTAATCACTCAATTAGGCGAGACAATAGAACCCCCACCACAAAGTCAAAAAATAACAACAGACTGGAACCAATTCAGCCGCTGGCTGAATAACAACGTTAACCCCACTGCCCCACTCAACAATGAACAGCAAATTGACGAGGTGATTGGTACCCTCGCGGACCAGATCAAAAACGCGCAAAGAAAGGCCACAACCAAAATGACATTCGTGGAAGGAAAGAACAGCGAGCTCCCACCGTTGATCCAAGACCTCAAGTACCTCAAAAACAGAGCGAGGAAGCGATGGATTCGAGACAGAAACCCAGAAGACAGAAGAGAGGTGAATAGACTCACGCGTGAAATACACAAAAGAGTGCTAGAATGGAAGGCGGAAAAGTGGGAGGACCGCATGAGTGAGCTAACACTCAGAGGAGGAGAGGACTGGAAGCTGATCAAAAGCCTAAAGAACCCTAAACCAAGAAAGTCAGCACTAATGGACGGAAACACCGTAGTATTTGACGCACTACGACAAGCAGAGCTCTTCGCCCAGACCTATGAGGAGCAAAACAAGATAGAAGAGGAGGGTAACCCAACACTAGAAGAGATAGAATTCGCCAGACACATCAACCAGGAGGCTGACGCAATCAAAAACATACCAGCAGATGATAGGCCAGAACTGACGACACCAACAGAGGTCCGGAGAATAATAGCAAGACTAGGAACACGCTCAGCACCTGGACCAGACAACATCACAAACGAACAGCTGAAACAAATCCCACGAAAACCGCTGGTGCTACTAACACGCATCATAAATGCGTGCATGATGCTAAACTACTTTCCAGATGCGTGGAAAATCAGCAAGATAGTACCGATCCCCAAGGCAGAGAAAGATCTAAAGAAGCCCGAGAACCACCGCCCGATTAGCCTACTCTGCACCATGTCGAAGCTTCTAGAACGTGTGCTGCTCCCGCGAATAAGACAACCCCTCCTGGATGGGAACGTCATCAGGAGAGAACAGTTCGCTTACCAACAAACGTTATCAGCGGAGCTCCAGCTGCTAAGAATCACAGAGGAGATCACAAAAGCAATGAACCTGGCAAAGTACACAGCAGCACTAATGCTGGACGTCGAAAAAGCATACGACAAGGTGTGGAGGAACAATCTGCTGGTGAAGCTAAAAGAAGATACCGACATACCCAGGTGCTACTTACGCATGATCAACAGCTTCATGACAAACAGACGATTTTTTGTAAAAATAAATGGGCAAAGATCTGAAACCAAGACCTTGGAGGAAGGGATTCCTCAGGGATCGGTACTGTCTCCCACCCTCTTCACAGTGTACGTGAATGACATTCCAAAAACAGAGGATACAGTACTGGCCCAATTCGCCGATGACACGGCAATACTGACAAGCCACAGAAGACTAGACACCACAATGAGACGACTACAAGAACAAACTAACCTAACTGAAAAGTGGGCAAAGCTAAATAAAATAAAAATTAACGCAGAAAAGACCAAAGCCATCCTGTTCACAAGACGCAGACCGGACATACAAGACAGAATACAACTCAACGGACATAGAATCAACTGGACAAACAAAGTAAAATATCTAGGAGTCACACTTGACAAGAAAATGTTATTCACAGACCACATCAAGGAGAAGAAGATGAAAATTACAAGGGCAATCCACGCTATCTACCCACTTCTGACAAGCAAAGAAATGACAACCCGGACTAAGTTGCGGATTTACAAGGCAATAATACAGCCGGCCATCCTGTACGGGTGCTCCGCATGGGGCATCACGTGCAAGACGAACATCAAGAAACTGCAGACACTCCAGAACAGGTGCCTAAAACTCACCCTACACGCACCTCCATGGACCAGCACAGAGGCAATCCACAGGGAGCTCGAGATGCCACGAATAGCTGAACAAATCGAAGAAGCCACCAGGAAACTGGTGACAAAGATAGAGAGACTCAGACCCACGAACAACAGGCTTGAAGACATCGCCACGGTGGAACCAACCGCCTGGCACAAAGTCAAGGTACCTCTATCAATCATTAGGAACCAACAATAGTAAGCACCTACAGAGGAACCGATGAGAGTGAAGAAAGAACACAAACAAGTAGAACACAAGAAACAATACTCAAGCCCATGAACCACCATTAAATGAGGACCACAAAAGGGCGAAAGTGTCCACAGTGAGTCCCAAAGCGCTGAAAAAGGAGACCCCATTATTTGTTCTTGCTAATAAATAAATGGAGCCCCCAATTAAGAAAAACCTATCCTGCACACACGGGGGACCAAGCTCCTAAGGAGCTAGAACCCCAGCCATCGCACGAACAAAAAAAAAAAAAAAAAAAAAAAAAAAAAAAAAAAAAAAAAAAAAAAAAAGTGATTCTCTGCTCTGCTGCTGTGCTGTGCTTGCGTGCCTGCCGTCCCGCTCGCTCTCGCTGTGTGTTACGCGCGTCGTCGAAATGGCAGATCAGGCGGCTACGAACGAGACTGCTGCGGCACCCGCCGCCACCGGCACTACGAAGAAGGCCAAGTCTGCGTCGTCTGCGAAGAAGCCGCGCGCCAAGCCTGCGCACCCGCGCACCTCTGAGATGGTGACGGCCGCCATCAAGAGTCTGAAGGAGCGCGGCGGGTCGTCGCTGCAGGCGATCAAGAAGTACATAGCCGCGCACTACAAGCTGGACGCGGAGAAGCTGGCGCCGTTTATCAAGAAGTACCTCAAGTCGGCCGTCGTGGCGGGCGAGCTGGTGCAGACGAAGGGGAAGGGCGCGTCCGGCTCGTTCAAGCTTGCCGGCGCCGGCGGCGGGGGGGCGGCCGAGGGCGGCAAGGCTCGTGCTGGCGGTGCCAAGAAGAAGCGCGCCGCTCCGGCCAGCAAGGAGAAGAAGGGCGCCCGTGCGGCCGGCGCAAAGAAGGCTGGTGGCGTGAAGGCGGCGACCGGTCGGAAGGCGGGCGCCGCCAAGAAGGCGTCTGCGGCGTCGGCCGCTCCCGCGGGTGCGAAGAAGGCGGCTGCGGCCAAGCCGGCCAAGGCCAAGTCGCCGTCGAAGGCGAAGAAGGCCGCCAAGGTTCCGACGAAGAAGCCGAAGGCGCCGCGCCCGAAGAAGGCGACGACGCCGTCTAAGGCGAAGGCTTCGCCCAAGAAGAAGAAGTAGAGTAGAGGAGAAAGAGATGGGAAAGGAAGGGTTTGGCGCTTGACTCCGTCGTCCCCACCCCCCGTCGTCGTCTAGTGGCGCGCAAGAGACGCGCGGCCCAAAACGGCCCTTCTCAGGGCCATCAAAGCACGTCGGGGAAGGTTTTGATTGTCGTGTTGCGTTTGGTGTGGGTGTCTGTCTGTATGCCCGTGGGGATGCTGTTTGCGTGCCGTGGTGGTTGGATTGCGGGGGTCGGTGGCGGGTGTGGGCGGCGGTAGCGGTAAGCGGTGTTGTTGTTGTCGTGGTTGATTGTCGCCGTGTTTGTGGCGGCGGCCGACGGTTGGTTTTCTGTCACGTTGTTTTGTTTGAATACGTTGGTTGGCTTGCCTGCGTTCGTTCTTCTCGGATGTCTGTCTTGTCGAGTCGTGTCTGGTCTTTGTTTTGTTCCTTTGTGTGTGTTATGTTTTGCAACGGGGGGCACGTTGAGAGATGTGGAAGGAGTCGGTGGCGTGTAGAGCGAGCGAGCGCGCCTGCCTGGCCGTTGGCCGTCGGAGTGGAGTGCGGGTTTTTTTTGTTTTCGAAACGAAAGCGGCGGCCGGCCAGCCACCCGTGCGGTGTGACGTCGGCCGTTGGGTATTGTGCGCTTGGAGCGCCGGGGAGGGATGATGTGTGATTGTTGCGCGCTGCTAGCAGGCAGGCAGAGTGAGCGGGTGTGGCGGACGGACGGGAAGTGGCGGTGTTTGTTTTTGGGTTGCGGGGCGAGAGGCAGGCGACCGACAAAGTTTGCTCGCGACGGAGAGATGTTAGTGGCCCTGAAAAGGGCCGTTTTTGTTTGTGCGGTGCGGTGCCGCGGCGCGGTTTAGGCGCGCTCGCCGCGGATGCGGCGCGCGAGCTGGATGTCCTTGGGCATGATGGTGACGCGCTTGGCGTGGATTGCGCACAGGTTGGTGTCTTCGAAGAGGCCGACGAGGTAGGCCTCGCTGGCCTCCTGCAGGGCCATGACTGCGGAGCTCTGGAAGCGCAGGTCGGTCTTGAAGTCCTGGGCGATCTCGCGCACTAGGCGCTGGAATGGCAGCTTGCGGATGAGCAGCTCTGTGCTCTTCTGGTAGCGCCTGATTTCTCGCAGGGCGACGGTGCCCGGCCTGTAGCGGTGGGGCTTCTTGACGCCTCCGGTGGCGGGCGCGCTCTTCCTCGCCGCCTTGGTGGCGAGCTGTTTGCGCGGCGCCTTTCCGCCGGTGGACTTGCGGGCCGTTTGCTTTGTGCGGGCCATAGCGGTAGCGGTAGCGGTAGCGGAGCGGCGTGCGTGGAGGTTAGGTGCGGCGCGGCGTCCGGTGCTGCCTTGACAACGGGCCCGCGCGCCTCCGTGCTGCGCTTATATGCCCTCGGTTGCGCGTGGTGGGGGGAGGGCGGGCCAGAGTCTATATAGGGGGGCGGCGGGCGCGCTGGGCGCGTCAGACGAGTTGTGGCAGCCGTAGCGTGCAGGTCACTGTAGCGCGGCGCTCTGCTACTACGGGAGAGTGAGCGACGAGATCGTACTGCGCGCGGGTGGCAAATTGTCGTGTTGCTGTTTTAACGGCAAAAAAAGCAAATTGTCAAACCCTCGCGCAGTATGGTTAAGATGAGCAGCGTAGGACGTGATGTCGCGAGAGGCGGCAACTCGACGACAGAAGAAGCAGTTTCCCCCGCTCCCGCCCTGTACATCAAGTGCAAGGAGGTCGAGTGGGTAGAACTATACGATGAGATGGGGCAGAGCTGCGACAAGGAGGTCGTCGTAGAGTCCGTCGACTCCGACGCCACCATCAAGCTCCAGGCCGCTGACTGGAACGACTACAGGGCCCTGAAGGCCCTTGTGGCCGCTCACACGGTGGACGCCCCGGAAAGAGGTGCGATGGGTCAAAAGACTCGTCGCAAAGAAGTAACCAAGGCGCTTCTGAGGGGACTACCTTGGATCCTGACGGAGCGAGCAGTGGAAGAAGGACTGCGCCGCCAGGGTTTTGTTGGGGCAACCGTCAGGTTGCACAACAGAACCAATAGGACGAAGCCGCCTCTGTTTATTGTCGCCACACCAGCGGCGGACAACGGCAGGGACGTTCTTGACATCCGGAAGCTGTTGGGCTTCCACGTGCAGCCGGAGACTCTCCCCCCCCACCTGGACATGAAGCCGCAGTGTTTCAAGTGCCAGGAGGAAGGGCATGTGGCAAAGCACTGCCGCAACGCCGCCAGGTGCGTCAAGTGCGGGCGTCACCATGACACCCGCACCTGTACCAGCACCAAAGCCGTCAAACCGACGTGCGCCCGCTGCGGCGGTGAGCACGTCGCCAGCTGGCGCGGATGTCAGGCCTTCAACGGCCCAAATCCCGCCACTGCTAAGAAGACTGCGGCCCAGACAAAGAGGCGACGCCGCAGGAGAAGGAGACAACGTTCTGCAGCTGCGGCGAGCAACGGAGGGACAGAAACAGCGAGAGGAGGAGGCAACGCCGCGGGAACAACGGCGGCACCCGGAGGAGATTCGAGGACGGCCACCGCTCACGTGCGGCCGCCTTCCCCCGCCGCCTGGGGCAAGGGCGGTGGAGGGGGGCGGCGGTGCGACGCAGCGAGGGGGAAGACGGCGGCGACAGTTGGTCCCGACATCGACTCGGCCCTCCAGGAGGCGGAATCACGATTCCGCATGGTCCTCCATGCAGAGATGGAGGCCGCCTGCCTCACTCTCCGTGAACACCTCCGCAGCAATACCAGCAAGGGGACGCAGGCGCTGCAGACGGATCAGCAGCACAAAGACGACGGGCCGACAACACCGGCAACAGATGCAGCACACCCCAGGCGTGACCAGGCCACACAAACGGCCTGGCCGAAGAAGTTGACCATCGGTCGAGCCATACAGGTCTCGTCAGAAGGCACGGGAGCACTGGGAGCACGTCAGGACCAAAGCGTCCAAACCAAGGAGTTCGTCAACCACTGGGGAAACCTAGTGGACAGCGAAATCCTGGACGACACCATCCCAAACGTGGCCGACCGAGACGAATACCAAATGAGCTTCCTGCAAAGCAGGGAGCTCATAAGAAGAAAGGAGGAAGCCCTAGAAGAGCAGTTCCGAAGACGGAGAGACGAGCAAGAGGCGGAGCGTGACAGAAGACGCGAAGCCCGCCGTGATCGCCAGCGGCAACGCTGGCAACACGGAAAATAAAGAGAAGGCAAGACACAAGCAGTTCTGGCCGAGTTTTGCAGGTTTTCCTTGGCCGCTAAGGTAAATACCGGAACTGTCCCCTATAAACTCCTGCAAATAAATTCCCAATTGGGAGAAATGCCCCCCCCCTTCCTTGCACCCCAGCAAAAAAGAATAAACAGAGCCAAAGCAGAATAACCAAACCAAATGGCTGAAAAGAGCATTGCGCGCTCTCAAGCAGCCCGCCCTTCTCCATCTGAGAAGGGAATGAAAAGTGCAAAAAAAAAAAAAAAAAAAAAAAAAAAAAAAAAAAAAAAAAAAAAAAAAAAAAAGCGCTGGGCGCAGACCGTAGCCGACTCGCCAGCCGCTGCAGCTGCTGTTTGTGCACGTTTTGCTTTGCCCGAGGAAGGAAGGATGACAGGCCGCGGCAAGGGAGGAAAGGGGCTCGGCAAGGGTGGCGCCAAGCGGCACCGCAAGGTGTTGCGCGACAACATCCAGGGCATCACGAAGCCCGCCATCCGCCGCCTGGCTCGCAGGGGCGGCGTGAAGCGCATCTCTGGTCTGATCTACGAGGAGACCCGCGGGGTGCTGAAGGTGTTCCTGGAGAACGTGATCCGCGACGCGGTGACGTACACTGAGCACGCCAAGCGCAAGACTGTGACGGCCATGGACGTGGTGTACGCCCTGAAGAGGCAGGGGCGCACCCTGTACGGTTTCGGCGGTTAGGCTGCGTCGCAGCGGGCGCTGGCCTTCCCGCGGCCGTGCTTGTGGGTGGGAGAGACTAGAAAACGGCCCTTTTCAGGGCCACCACACTGTTCGGAAGTTGAAAAGTGCGAAAGAGTCTGTGTTGTTGCTGCGTGTGTGCGCTGTGTTGTTTGTTTGTTTGTTTCTCTCTGTCTTTGTTTCTTTCTTTCCGTTTGAGCGACGTGATGTGACTGGGAGGGGAGAAGGAAAGGAAACGTGTCATGTGGCTGGCTGTGTGTGGAGCTGCTTCGTTTGTGTGTCTTTGTATCGATCGCGACGGAGATGGCGGGCTGTGTGTTGTTGTGCGAGAGGCGGTGATTATTTGCTTGCGTGGTTTGGCTCTGTGTGTTTGTTTGCGGCGGCGTTGGGGTTTCCGAGGCAAGGCGTGTGGGCATAGGCGGCCGGATCAGCTGTTTCGTTCGTGTCGACGGCCGTTGCGCGCGGGAGTGGAGGGCGGTGTGTCGACACGCCTCCCTTTAACAATGGTCATTATTGCTGCCGTTGTCGGTTTGGAAGGCGACTGCGACCGTGCAAAATGTGTGTGTGTGTGTTGGGCCACACGGGCTGTGTGGACGACAAGATGGCGGACGTGCGCCGGCGGCGGCTGTGCTGTGACAGTGCAAAGTTAAAAAACAAAACAAGGTGCGGCGAGGACGACTGAAATTTTGCTTTGGACGTAGGTTTGTGTGGTGGCCCTGAAAAGGGCCGATTGTTGTGGGCCGAGCCGGCAAAGCGCGTTGCGTGCAGGGGAGCACGCGGCGCTGCGATTGCCTGGCCTCCTTTAGGCCTTCTTCTCGGTCTTCTTTGGCAGCAGGACGGCCTGGATGTTGGGCAGGACACCACCCTGTGCGATGGTGACGCCCGACAGGAGCTTGTTGAGCTCCTCGTCGTTGCGGATGGCAAGCTGCAGGTGGCGCGGGATGATGCGCGTCTTCTTGTTGTCGCGGGCCGCGTTTCCGGCCAGCTCGAGCACCTCAGCCGCGAGGTACTCCATGACGGCGGCGAGGTAGACGGGCGCCCCGGCGCCGACGCGCTCTGCGTAGTTTCCCTTGCGCAGGAGGCGGTGGATTCTGCCGACCGGGAACTGGAGCCCAGCCCTGCTTGAGCGGGACTTTGACTTGCCCTTGACTTTGCCTCCCTTTCCGCGTCCGGACATGGCGATGGGCTAGCGACGGTGCACACGAAACGGCAACGAAAACGACCGGTGCGAGCGGCAGCGAGTCGAGCAGCGGAGTGCGTGCCGGCGCAGCTCTCTGCTTCTCTCTTTTATTCCTCTACCTTTAGAGGGTGTGCTGGTGGAGGTTGTTGTCACATTAGGACATTTCCTCCTCTTTTCTTTTGTGTTGTTTTTGTTTCTTTGCTTTTGTTGGTTGCTGTTCGTTGAGAGTTTTCTTTAGTTGTTCTTTTTCTGCTACTGCAGGAGTAGCGACTTGGGTCTGTTATATCTCTGCCTATGGGGTTCGTATTGCCCAAGGGTGTTGATTAATTCGTTTTCTGACTTCCGCGCCGTGGCGTAGAACACTTCTGCCAGGGCGCGGAATCTTGTGGTGATTGGCTCTATGTCTGCGGCTTCGTGCAAATCTGCCGTGGGGAAGCGCGTGGGGACGTGTAGGGCTCGTCTTAACGCTCTGTTTTGAGTCTTTTGTAAGCGATCTATCGTCGATCTGGCTGCGTAGCCCCATACAGGGCACGCATATTCCAGTATCGGTCGAATTAGACTTCGATAGATCGCTACTCCTGTTGCGGGGTCGAGGGAACTGGTGCTGTTCAAGACAGGGTACAGAATCTGCATCCTGGCGTGAGCCTTTCTGCGAAGCTCCTCTATGTGGCACTTCCATGTCAGGCGTCTGTCAAGTGTGACACCGAGGTACTTCGCAGAATTTCTCCATGGCAAATTCTGCCCCTGCAATCTCAGCAGTTGGTATGGTCTTCTTGGGGGTCGGCGTTTCCCATAGCGTCTGGTGAGCAGCATGGCTTGTGTTTTCTCAGAGTTAATTGAGATGCGCCACTGCTTTGCCCAGTTTTCCGTCCTGTTTAGGGCGGTTTGCAGACGCCTTGTAACCAGGTTCCTGTTTGTCGAGCAGGAGAAGAATGCAGTGTCGTCTGCGTACTGTGCAGTGTTTACATGCTGAGTCGTAGGGATGTCAGCAGTGTAGACACTGTAGAGGACGGGTCCCAGGACTGAGCCCTGGGGCACGCCTGCACTGATTCTTCTCCTGGTCGACAGGGATCCATCGATCTTGACTGAGAAAGTCCTACCGGAGAGATAGTTTTTAACGATTTTGACTATCTTTCCGGGGAAGCCTAGGGTGTACATCTTGTGTAATATCCCGGTGTGCCAGACTGAGTCGAAGGCTTTTGCTACGTCTAACAAGACAAGCCCGCAGTAGCCCTTTCGGTTGAAGCTGTCTGTGGCTGCTTCAACCACCCTCATGATTTGCTGGGGGGCGGAGTGTCTTTGCCTAAATCCGAATTGGAATTTCGGCAGAATCTGCTCTCTTGTGATATAGTCCTGTATGGGGGTTAGTAGGAGGCGCTCGTAAAGTTTACTGAGGGTAGGCAGTAGACTAATTGGTCTATAGTGTTGCGGGAACACCGGGTCTTTTCCTGGTTTCGCGATCGCAATAACTTCTGCGTGCTTCCACTGCGCCGGGAATTTTTGTGATCGCGTCAGTTCATTAACTATATCGGTCAGGTGGGTGATTGCCAGAGGCGGGAGGAGTTTCAGCAATTCATTTGTGACCTGGTCGTGACCCGGTGTTTTCCTGGTGGGCAGGGACTTGATGCAGCGCGCCACATCTTCAGTATTGAAGAGTGGCGTGTAGTCATCTTCGTCGTCTGCTTCCAGGAACACGGCCAGTTCTCTGCGGACTGTTGCGACGTGTTCTCTGTCCTGTACTTCTGCTGGTCTGAACTGTTTTTCGAACACGTCGGCTAGTGCGTTAGCTTTGTCGATGGGGCTGAACTGCAGTCCGCGTTCGCCATGGAGTGGTGGCATTTTTGCGCGTCTTTTTGTGTACTGTTTGGTGGCTTGCCATAAACTATTGTCGTCTAGTTTGAGAGCTGAGAGCCTTGCCGACCATTGTTGGTTGCGGTACTCATTGAGATCGGCTTTCAGCTCTCTCTGTAGCCTATTGAGTAGCCTCCGTGTATCCCTATTTCTGGTGAGCTTCCACTCTTTGGCGATCCTGTTTTTGTGCCGTATTTGCGCAAGCAAGTGCGGGGGGAGTTGCCTGGAGCGGGGGGGCCCCGCAGGAGGCGGTGTGGCTCCCTCAGCAGCTTGTAGGATCGCTCTTGTGAGGTCGTCTAGTGCCTGTTCTGCTGTCTCTGCAGTTGGAGGCGGGGTCTGGGCAAGTTCAGCTGCTACTGCATTGCTGAATTGCTCCTTATTGATGCGCTTGTATGTCGCATGCCGTTGTGGGCTAGAGAGCCATTCTCCCATGTCGACCTCGAAAATCACGGGATTGTGGTCCGACGACATTCTGTTTACCGATGTCGCGGATACAAAGCCCACCAGATTCTTTGTGATGGCTATGTCGAGGACGTCCGGTCTTCCTCCGTTCTTTGGGAAGTGTGTCGGTTCCTCTGGGCCCCATATTTGTAACTGGTGTGTGCGCGCGAGTCGTTGCAGTTGTTGACCAGCTTGATTTCGGCGTCTCGAGTTCCAGTCCGCGTGCTTGGCATTTAGGTCCCCTGCTATTAGTAGTTTGCCTCTAATGCGACTTAGTGCAGCTATGTCGTCCTCTTCTAGTCTTTGGGAAGGGGGGCGATACACTGCAACGACTGTTAGGGGGCCAGTTACTGTAGCCACTTCGATTGCCGCTGTTTCTATTTCTGCTGTATTGGGGGGGTATATTTGATGGTGTCTGATACCTTTTTTGACATATACCGCTACCCCGCCTCCGTGAGTGGGTCGGTCGTTTCTGTAACAAATGTAGTTTGGTACAGAAACTCTTAGTCCTGGTTTGAGGAATGTTTCTCCCACTAGGCATATGTCAACTTTTTCTTCCTGTATGAATTCTCTAAACTCCGTGGGTTGGCGAGTAAGGTTGTCTGCGTTAAACGCGCATATTTTGAGACCTTGTATATTAGGTCTCCTATCCATGGTGGGGGACAATTTTTCCTGTGGCTGCCGCTGCTACAGGCGACTGCTGTGCTGCCGATCTGAGGTCGGCGGGGAGCTGCGTCAATGTTGCTAGAATGCCCACTAGCTGGGTCATCTGTGCCTGTAGCAGTCGGATGGACGACGCGAGTTGCTGGATTGCAGCAGACTCGACTGCTTCTCGCGGACTGGTTTGTGGATGGCGTGGTGGACTGACTTCCCTAGGGCTTCCATCAGCTTGAGGAACCTGTTTACTGGTGTGTGGTGGTGGTGGTAGGTGGTTCGGCGGGTCGGGTGGGTCACCGGTAAGTGCACGGGAATATTTGGTAGATGCGAAGACCTGTGTTCTTACTGTGTCCTGGTCGGCGGCCGCAACAGGGCGAGCTGGTAAAGGTGCGGCGGCGGCTGGCGGCGGGTGCCACTGTGTGGGGAGACGCTGACTAGAGCGGAGCGCTTGCTACTGGTGTTGCTGCTGCCGTACGTTGGTTCGAGATGCCGCCCAAGACTAGCGGGAAGGCCGCCAAGAAGGCTGGCAAGGCGCAGAAGAACATTTCGAAGGGCGACAAGAAGAAGAAGCGCAAGAGGAAGGAGAGCTATGCCATCTACATCTACAAGGTGCTGAAGCAGGTGCACCCTGACACGGGCATCTCGTCGAAGGCGATGAGCATCATGAACAGCTTCGTGAACGACATTTTCGAGCGCATTGCGGCCGAGGCTTCTCGCCTGGCGCACTACAACAAGCGCTCGACCATCACGTCCCGCGAGATCCAGACCGCTGTGCGGCTGTTGCTGCCTGGCGAGCTGGCCAAGCACGCCGTGAGCGAGGGCACGAAGGCGGTGACCAAGTACACGAGCTCCAAGTAAGGAGGTGGCTCTGGAATGGAAGGAAGGAAGGAAGGATGGAGAAGGCTCCTCCGTTGCGAGAGCGGCAAAACGGCCCTTTTCAGGGCCACCAACGTGCCTTTTGCGGGAAGGGCGGAATTGTTGTTGTTGTTGTTTGTGTGGACGGCTGTGATGTATGTGTTTCCTTTTTTTTTTGTGGGTGGGGGGGGGCGCGTCAAAGCGTGTTGCGCGGGGTACGGCCACGAGGTTGGTCGCCGTGGCGTGGAATGGTGGCACGCCTCGTTGGCGTGGTTTTTGACCCATTGGTGTTGTTGGTGTGTGTGTGTGTGTGTGTGTGTGTGTGTTACCCGTCTGCGAGGGGGGACAGTGCGATCGGCGACTTTTGTGTCACCGTAACGACGGCCGTTTGCGGGTTTGTTTTTTTTTTTGCACATCATACATGGCGAGGGTGAAATGTGAAATGTTTTTGTTTGGTTTTTTTTTTTTTTTTGCCGCCCACTATTCCCTTTGCTGTACGCCGAGTTCGACAATGGTGCGACGTAACTGCAGCGTGGAGGTGTGTGAGTGACGTTGAAATGAACGTGCCATTAAGACGCATTGTTGTTGTATTGTACTGTACGTGTACGGCGACACGCACGATGATGTACCATTCGACTCTGATGTTTGATAGCCGTGTCTGACTGATTGCGTACGACGCACGCACACCGATGTCGTCATTCAAGATGCACGCGTGTCCAGTGCAGTACAGTAAGCGCGACGACGGCGGCGGCGGCGGCGGTCGTTTGTTTGGCGAATGTCTGTACACGTGTTTGTCTGTGTCCATCCGGTATGTATTTGTTTGTTTGAAAGTGTTTTGTGTGTCGGTGACGTGGTCCGATCCGTCGCCCCCTGAGTAACTGTCGATCGGCGCGATAGACCGGCGTCACGCAACTGAACCGAAGTCGTGGGCACACCCGTCATACTGTTGTACACCGTCGCGCTGAGAACGGTAACGAAAGGTTGACTTTGATCGGTCGAATGTCTGGGCAGAACGTGAGGAATGAGGCAAGAGTGCAAGGAGGGGGGGCAAAAGAGAGAGGAAGGGAAAAAGGGGAGAAACGCATTCGTAGAGCAACGGAACGTTCCCGTGTCGGAGGCGTATTGGAGCCGCACTGAAATGCGTTTAACGGCGGCGCGGCTGCAAGTGTCTGCCGTGGTGAACGTTACCTTTGACGGCTGCATTGGGCTTTGCCCTTTGCTTTTGCTTTCGCTTTCGCTTTCCCGGATGTACGTAACGTTTGTTGATATGGTTCTGAGGAAGAGTGTATGACAGTGCCGTGCCGTCCATGTTCGTGTGCCCTCCCATTGTGTGTATGCTATTGTCTGTGTACTTGAATGATGTATGTAGGTGTTAGTGGACATGTTTTACCAGTGGGGGGAAATGGATCGTCGATAGTTGCCGTCACTCTGTCACGGTCGAGATGACGCACCCTCCGTACAGAAAGGTGTCGAGAAAGTGAGTGTGTGTGCGTGCGTGTGTGTGTGTGTGTGTGTGTGTGTGTGTGTGTGTGCGTGCGTCCGTGAATTGGCAGTGTTTGGAGGTGGGCGTGCCCTGCATGTGGCCCGGAAGGCTGTTCGTTAGGCGGTAGTGTTGTGTGGACAGGGGAGGGGCATGCGTAACGCTGCTGGCATGGCATTTCGGGAGATGGGAGGGGGCAAACGAGGAAACGAGGAGCGGCGGCCAAAGACGGGACGGGGAGGGGCGCGGTGTGGGTGGCTTGCGCCTGTGCTCGGCGTTGTGGTTTGTGCAAAAGAGGAGGAGAAAAACAATGTGAGTTGCCAGGGAGGGGAGCGGTGTTGTGTTGTGGTTGTCGTGGTGTAGCCGCAGACGCGGCTGTCAGTGAACGTGGCGAGACGGACGGATGCGCGGAGGGGCGGGGGCGGCGCATTTCGCCGGTGCCGTGCCGTGCCTGAAAGCCGCGTGGTCGCTGTGTTGTTGGTGGCGTGGGGGCGAGGAGAGTACCGTACGGGTGTGCTTGTGCGCCGGAAATGGCACACTGCGCCCGCCCGTCTTGGAGGCTGATGGCTGTGGTGTGGAAATGGGGCGCGGTGATGTTGAAGCAGTTGAAGAACAGAAAAGAAACCAAGAAAACGGAAGGCGTGATGCGGCGGTGGTGGTGAGAGCGGGAAAAACAAAACAAAAAAAAAACAACAAAAAAAAAAGAAGGAAAAACAACAAGAAAACAAAAAGTCTATCAATATTAAAATGTAAATGGAAATGGAAATGGACCCAGGTATAACCTCCCTGCACAAATAGCAGAGAGTCCGATGATAATAAAAATGTGCCAGAATGTTAACGTCCCTACAAAACAAACCCAACGATAATATTAATGAAAGAGTGAACCGTATGTAACATTGCAACAGACATAATGAAACCTGATAAATTGTATAAGGGCAGCAGCGTTGACCTTTGGCCCTGTATTCAGAATAAAAAGAGCCAAAGATCGTTACCCCAATGAAAAAGACACTGAAACACGTATGTAACATAGTAGCGATGGCGAGACATTGTAGCATCTGTGACCAGAGAGTTTGCGCTGGACTGCGCGAGTGTTGCGAGCGGTTCTCAGTCAGTCAGTCAGTCAGTCAGTCAGTAGTCGTTGCGAGTCCGTAGCTCTGTGTAGTTGAGGGCTGTACTCTGTCAGTAGTCGTCGCGTGCAGTACGCCAATAGTCGTCATGCAGAGCGGTCGGTCAGTAGTAGCAGCCGAGTGCGGTTGTGTGATGTAGGCGGTCGGCAACACTGGTCAAGATGGTGAATAAGGTATACTGTTAATTAATATAATCATTAGATAATGAAAAATTGTATTTATTGTAATTATTCTCCAACAAGTTCCCCAATAATAATTTTTATTTCAAAAGCATTTTTCAAACATTTAATTGTTTATTGAACTAAAGAGTTCGTTGCACTTCACATTTCATTCCACTTCTTTGAAGAAAATTGTCACTAAAATCACAAAAAAAGAGAATATTATTATTTGCAATGCAGTTCCTCCAAGCGCTGCGCAACAACCAGAGCAGAAATGTGACATCCATTTATTCGGAGGTAAGACTTTAATTCTGATTGTTTTGCACAGGGCCAAAGACCGATATTTCGGTTTAATTGAAGTTTCTTGTCACTGAACGGACTTTTTTAAATGTTGTGTGAAGACTTTATATTTGAGTCAGATTGCGAATTTCACATTTGTGTTGCCATTTTCAATACCTCTCATTGTGGGCGAGGTTACAATTAGCGCAATGTCCATTAGCATCCGTAAATAACATTGTCCATTATTTTAAATTTTGCTGGGAGGTTACAACACACACACAAAAAAAAAAAAAAACAAAAAATTGCATTTATATCCGCTCCTCAATTGTAGATACCCCTTACACAGCTGTGTGCAATGAATGAGTGCTGGCTGGTAATTAATTGCACTCCTTGGAGGGAAATGCCATAGGAAGTAGTCTTTAAAAAGTGAATGTTTTTCGTTAAGAGACAAAAGTTACTTTAGAAAAAAAGTAATAGTGGGGCTTTTGTTGTTGAACAAAATAAGTACAATGAACATACGTTATCAGATTTGCGCAATGCAGCGTCACACCACCGTTTGATTATAACACAATAGACTATACATCGTCCCGAACCGTGACCAGAGTCGCGAGACGAGCAGAGCACGCCGCCGACGCCCGCTCAGTACAACCGTCCACCCGCTACTACTGTCGACCGACTACTACCTCTCCCGACTCGCGCTACAATATATATATATAACAACTGTTCCTGGCGACCCGGTGCGTGCCACTACTGTCGTCTGGCGCGGTCCAAGCGCCGACTAGCAGCGATAAAGAACTCTCTGGTCAGACAGAGATGCTGTCATGCCTCGCCATCGCTCTGGTAATGAATACATACGTGTTGCAGCGTGCGTACCACCGGAACACGCAGTGGCGGAGCCAAAGACTGTGTTGTCGAGGTCGAGTGCGAGCGGGAAGAGAGGCAGCGTCGGCACGGAGATGCAAGCGAGCGCGAGACGCACGGGGGCTGCGGCGTGGCGCGTTTGCGGTCGGCGCCTTTGGTGGCAACGGCCGGGACAAGCAGCGGTGTATGGTGTGGTGCGGGGCGGACAGGGGCGGAGGCGGCGCGACGACGGCATGGGGGCGAAAACGGGACGGGGGACGGCGGATGTTGAGAGGCGTCACGCGCGGACAGGACACAGACACAGAGACACACAGATTGGAAAGGGAGGGTGCGCGGTAGTAGTTGGGAATGTGCGTACCGTGCGGGATGGGAGTGGGCGAGGAACACGGTCGTGGCCCCTGTTTTGGGTGCGTGTGATGACGTCGGTGTGTTGTGGGAAGGGAAGGTGCTGTGGCGGCGGCGCGTAATGGGCGTAGGCCGAAAAGAGAAAGGAACGTGGGCAGTGTGTTGGCAAGCGTCGGTTCGACTGCGACGTTGATGGGCAGGGCAGGGCAGGGCAGGGCAGGGCAAGGTTTAATGGTGGTAGGAGTAGGCGTGTGGGCGCAAAAAATCTGCCGCTGCAGGCGGTGCCGTAACCGCCATGGCGGGAAGGAGAGAGGGCCAAAGAAAGAAAGAAAGAAAGAAAGAAAGAAAGAAAGAAAGAAAGAAAGAAGAAAACAAAAAAAAAAAAAAAAAAAAGGAGGGGGGGGCGAAAGTGGAGAGGCGGTGGTGTGAGAAGGGCGGGGGCGGAAGGAAGGCAGGAAGGACAAGAGGCGAGGCGACGGCTTGCTTTGTGTATCGGTCGGTCTCTGGCTATGCTTCGTGTTCTGCAGCAGGGTCGGTGCGCGGCGTGGCTCGCGGCAGTGGGAACGCCTGGTGGCTGGACGGCCAGCAATGCGGTTGGATGGGCGGCCACAGCACCGCACCTGTGCCCGAGGAGGAGACGCTGGCGGCGGGCCCTGAGGTGAGGCCGGCTCGGCTGGGGCTGTGGATGTGTAGGTGTGCGCCGCTGCTGCAACAACGAGTAAAACGCGAGAAGAAGGGATGGCGGTAGAGAGAAGAAAAAACAAAAAAGGTCGTGTTGTGTTGATGCGCAGGCAGACGCGTACAGAGGGACGAGCCCGGTCTGCAGCAGGGTGTGGCCGTGCCGAGTGCAGAGCAGCGGCGGCTCGGTTCGGTTCGGCCCGGCCCGGCGGGCCGCGCTGTTGTCGCGGACGTGAGCGCCCCCTGGCGGGTGGCCGGAGGCGGCGCGGCGTGTTGGACGTGTGGCTGGTGGCAGTGCACAATTTGCGAGTGGCCGGCGGTGTGGTGTGGCGGTTGGCGCGTCGGGCGGCGGAGAGGTATGTGTTGCGGGCGCCCTTTGCTGCGCTGCGTCGTTGCGTGTGCCGTACAGGGCGGGCGCTTGTCGACTGTGTGGGCGGTGTGGCGAATTGGCGTGAAACGGCTGCCGAGAGGTGTGTGGTAGCGAGCCGGTCGGTGGTGTCAGTGCGAAGGGGAATGTGCGTGCGTGTTTGGCGGTTTCGGTGTGCTTTTTGCGGCGTGAGAGTGGGAATTAGTGGGGCCGGCTGTTGTGTTGGTTCCTTGTGTCTTGTGTCGCGTAGCTTGATGGCAACGTGGAAGGACGCCGGTTTCGTTTTCGTTTCGAGCCTTGCGTGTGGTTGTCGACGTTGACTGGTTGGCGTGTGCCGATGCACGTGCATGTGTGGGTCGCGAGTGCGTTTTTGGCTGGCTGTGTGTGTGTGTGTGTGTGTGTGTGTGTGTGTGTGTTTTGGGGGGGAAGGGGGAGGCGGTGGTGAAAGTGCAGTCGTCGGGTGGGGCTGGGGCTGGGGCTGTGCGTCGTGGCGGAAAGGTGGTAGGTTGCGGGAAGCGAGCCCGTCGTTGACGGTGTCGCGTGAGTTGTGAATCGAGTGGGGCGCGGGGCGCGGGACAGGAGCAGCGTGCCGCTGCGTCGTGGTCGTCAGCAGAGGCTGTGCGTGTGCTTGTCCTTTTTGTGGGCGGTTCGTGCGAGGCGTTTTTGTTTTGTGTTGCCCTAGTTGTTAGTTTATTTTGTTTGTGTTTGTTATTTTGAGACGACGACTGGTTGGTGGCGTGCGCGCGAAGTGGCGGTGTGCGCTTCCCGTGTCGTTTGTGTTGTTTTGTTTTTGTTTTGTTTTTGTGTGGTTTTTTTTTGCACTGGGCCCCGGGGGGTGGGTGCGTGTGTGTCGATTGCCGGCTGGCGAAAGGTGCGCCATCGGCGGGGTGGGTCGCCGGCACAAGTAGAGGCGGCGGCGTTGTTGCTGTTGTTGTGTGGTGTTTGTTTTGTTCGGCTGTGTCGGCGAGCTGTGTTGCGGTGCGTGTGAATGGTGGTGCAAAAGTGCTGGCGTTGGGGCTGCGGCTGCGACTGCGACGGCGGCGAGCCGCGGGCGCGCCATTGATAGTGGTGTTGTGAACAGCGGCTGTGTACGGTAGTGGTGTTGTTGTAGCACGACGTGCATCCGGGCCGGCGCGGAAAGCGCAGTTGCGGGCGGTTGCCCTTCGGTGCCAGCCATGTCGCGTGAGCGGCGGGTTGCTTCTGGTGTCGACACGTGGTGCTCTGGGTTGTTGTGTGGTGCCGTTTGGCCGGTGGGGGTGGTTCGCGTGTGTCTCGTTCGCGCTCGGTATCTGGTCGTGGTCGTGCTGCTCCCCCGTCTGTCGGCGGTTTTCGACGTCGTCTGTACGTTTTTTGTTCGTTTGCGGCGTGCCTGCCGACGTCGTCCCGTCGCGACCTTTCAACCGAAAGTGTGGCGCCCGAAGGTGAACGAACGTAACCCTGACCTCGGCGCTTTACGCTGAGCCGAGCGAACCGAACCGAACCTAACCTGTGGTGTGGCGAGGTGAGCTCAGCCTGTGAGCCCCTAACGTCTACGTACGGTAAGCTGTCCGGCTCACGCCTCACGTTTGAACGCTTTTTTAACCTACGTTTGACGCTTCTTAACCTAGCACTGACCCCTTAACCTAACGTGTAACCTAACCTAACCTAGCCTCTGACGCCTGACGTGTTTGAATGCTTAACCTAAGTTTGACGCTTAACCTAACCCAAGTCCCCTTAACCTAACCCACGCCCACCTAACCTAACCTAACCTAGACGTGTAAACGTAATGTGTAACGCGTAACGTGTAAGGTCGGCTGGCGTGTGTGCTTGACGGCAGATTGGGTTGGTCTGTAGATTCGGATTGCGGTTTGCCTCGGTCGAGGGGTTGGGTCGGAAGCGGCGAGGGGCGGCGGCGCCTGTTGCGCAGGCGGCGTCCGTTTGCGGCGGGCAATTGTTGAGAAACGGCTGTGAATGTTGGCGGGCGAGAGGAGGAGGACGGCGCGCGATGTGGCCCGACGGCTGCGGGCCGATCGGGAAACGGCGGGAGGGCGACGGAAGGCGATGGGGCGGCGGAGGCGCGTTTGCACGGCCGTCATCGCCGCACGCCTCGGCTTGTGTGGCTGTGGCGCCGGCCGCGCTGGCCGGGCTGCCGCGGCGACGGTGTGGGAGTTTTGCCGAAGGTTTGGCCATTGTGGCGGGTCGTCGGCTGGGGCTGTGGGGGCGGCATTTGGGCGGGGGCGGCGATTCTCGGCGGGCCGACCCAGGCTGTAGCGCGCGGTAGCTGCAGTTTGGCCGTGGTTTGCGGCGCTGCCGTGGCGACTGGTTGGCGACTGTGGTGTGGCTGTGTGTAGCCCCATCCTCGGTGGTTTGAAAGGCGCGGGCGGTTGTGGCGCAGGTTTGGGGCTGCTCCGCACAGGCTGTCGGACGTTGGGCGGTAGCAAGCGCGGGAGGCGCGGCGCGGCGGCGCGCAGAGTGGCGGCCGCTCTCTCGGCCGTCCGCGCCCGCCCGCGACACTGGCTGGGCCTTGTGATTCTCTGCTCTGCTGCTGTGCTGTGCTTGCGTGCCTGCCGTCCCGCTCGCTCTCGCTGTGTGTTACGCGCGTCGTCGAAATGGCAGATCAGGCGGCTACGAACGAGACTGCTGCGGCACCCGCCGCCACCGGCACTACGAAGAAGGCCAAGTCTGCGTCGTCTGCGAAGAAGCCGCGCGCCAAGCCTGCGCACCCGCGCACCTCTGAGATGGTGACGGCCGCCATCAAGAGTCTGAAGGAGCGCGGCGGGTCGTCGCTGCAGGCGATCAAGAAGTACATAGCCGCGCACTACAAGCTGGACGCGGAGAAGCTGGCGCCGTTTATCAAGAAGTACCTCAAGTCGGCCGTCGTGGCGGGCGAGCTGGTGCAGACGAAGGGGAAGGGCGCGTCCGGCTCGTTCAAGCTTGCCGGCGCCGGCGGCGGGGGGGCGGCCGAGGGCGGCAAGGCTCGTGCTGGCGGTGCCAAGAAGAAGCGCGCCGCTCCGGCCAGCAAGGAGAAGAAGGGCGCCCGTGCGGCCGGCGCAAAGAAGGCTGGTGGCGTGAAGGCGGCGACCGGTCGGAAGGCGGGCGCCGCCAAGAAGGCGTCTGCGGCGTCGGCCGCTCCCGCGGGTGCGAAGAAGGCGGCTGCGGCCAAGCCGGCCAAGGCCAAGTCGCCGTCGAAGGCGAAGAAGGCCGCCAAGGTTCCGACGAAGAAGCCGAAGGCGCCGCGCCCGAAGAAGGCGACGACGCCGTCTAAGGCGAAGGCTTCGCCCAAGAAGAAGAAGTAGAGTAGAGGAGAAAGAGATGGGAAAGGAAGGGTTTGGCGCTTGACTCCGTCGTCCCCACCCCCCGTCGTCGTCTAGTGGCGCGCAAGAGACGCGCGGCCCAAAACGGCCCTTCTCAGGGCCATCAAAGCACGTCGGGGAAGGTTTTGATTGTCGTGTTGCGTTTGGTGTGGGTGTCTGTCTGTATGCCCGTGGGGATGCTGTTTGCGTGCCGTGGTGGTTGGATTGCGGGGGTCGGTGGCGGGTGTGGGCGGCGGTAGCGGTAAGCGGTGTTGTTGTTGTCGTGGTTGATTGTCGCCGTGTTTGTGGCGGCGGCCGACGGTTGGTTTTCTGTCACGTTGTTTTGTTTGAATACGTTGGTTGGCTTGCCTGCGTTCGTTCTTCTCGGATGTCTGTCTTGTCGAGTCGTGTCTGGTCTTTGTTTTGTTCCTTTGTGTGTGTTATGTTTTGCAACGGGGGGCACGTTGAGAGATGTGGAAGGAGTCGGTGGCGTGTAGAGCGAGCGAGCGCGCCTGCCTGGCCGTTGGCCGTCGGAGTGGAGTGCGGGTTTTTTTTGTTTTCGAAACGAAAGCGGCGGCCGGCCAGCCACCCGTGCGGTGTGACGTCGGCCGTTGGGTATTGTGCGCTTGGAGCGCCGGGGAGGGATGATGTGTGATTGTTGCGCGCTGCTAGCAGGCAGGCAGAGTGAGCGGGTGTGGCGGACGGACGGGAAGTGGCGGTGTTTGTTTTTGGGTTGCGGGGCGAGAGGCAGGCGACCGACAAAGTTTGCTCGCGACGGAGAGATGTTAGTGGCCCTGAAAAGGGCCGTTTTTGTTTGTGCGGTGCGGTGCCGCGGCGCGGTTTAGGCGCGCTCGCCGCGGATGCGGCGCGCGAGCTGGATGTCCTTGGGCATGATGGTGACGCGCTTGGCGTGGATTGCGCACAGGTTGGTGTCTTCGAAGAGGCCGACGAGGTAGGCCTCGCTGGCCTCCTGCAGGGCCATGACTGCGGAGCTCTGGAAGCGCAGGTCGGTCTTGAAGTCCTGGGCGATCTCGCGCACTAGGCGCTGGAATGGCAGCTTGCGGATGAGCAGCTCTGTGCTCTTCTGGTAGCGCCTGATTTCTCGCAGGGCGACGGTGCCCGGCCTGTAGCGGTGGGGCTTCTTGACGCCTCCGGTGGCGGGCGCGCTCTTCCTCGCCGCCTTGGTGGCGAGCTGTTTGCGCGGCGCCTTTCCGCCGGTGGACTTGCGGGCCGTTTGCTTTGTGCGGGCCATAGCGGTAGCGGTAGCGGTAGCGGAGCGGCGTGCGTGGAGGTTAGGTGCGGCGCGGCGTCCGGTGCTGCCTTGACAACGGGCCCGCGCGCCTCCGTGCTGCGCTTATATGCCCTCGGTTGCGCGTGGTGGGGGGAGGGCGGGCCAGAGTCTATATAGGGGGGCGGCGGGCGCGCTGGGCGCAGACCGTAGCCGACTCGCCAGCCGCTGCAGCTGCTGTTTGTGCACGTTTTGCTTTGCCCGAGGAAGGAAGGATGACAGGCCGCGGCAAGGGAGGAAAGGGGCTCGGCAAGGGTGGCGCCAAGCGGCACCGCAAGGTGTTGCGCGACAACATCCAGGGCATCACGAAGCCCGCCATCCGCCGCCTGGCTCGCAGGGGCGGCGTGAAGCGCATCTCTGGTCTGATCTACGAGGAGACCCGCGGGGTGCTGAAGGTGTTCCTGGAGAACGTGATCCGCGACGCGGTGACGTACACTGAGCACGCCAAGCGCAAGACTGTGACGGCCATGGACGTGGTGTACGCCCTGAAGAGGCAGGGGCGCACCCTGTACGGTTTCGGCGGTTAGGCTGCGTCGCAGCGGGCGCTGGCCTTCCCGCGGCCGTGCTTGTGGGTGGGAGAGACTAGAAAACGGCCCTTTTCAGGGCCACCACACTGTTCGGAAGTTGAAAAGTGCGAAAGAGTCTGTGTTGTTGCTGCGTGTGTGCGCTGTGTTGTTTGTTTGTTTGTTTCTCTCTGTCTTTGTTTCTTTCTTTCCGTTTGAGCGACGTGATGTGACTGGGAGGGGAGAAGGAAAGGAAACGTGTCATGTGGCTGGCTGTGTGTGGAGCTGCTTCGTTTGTGTGTCTTTGTATCGATCGCGACGGAGATGGCGGGCTGTGTGTTGTTGTGCGAGAGGCGGTGATTATTTGCTTGCGTGGTTTGGCTCTGTGTGTTTGTTTGCGGCGGCGTTGGGGTTTCCGAGGCAAGGCGTGTGGGCATAGGCGGCCGGATCAGCTGTTTCGTTCGTGTCGACGGCCGTTGCGCGCGGGAGTGGAGGGCGGTGTGTCGACACGCCTCCCTTTAACAATGGTCATTATTGCTGCCGTTGTCGGTTTGGAAGGCGACTGCGACCGTGCAAAATGTGTGTGTGTGTGTTGGGCCACACGGGCTGTGTGGACGACAAGATGGCGGACGTGCGCCGGCGGCGGCTGTGCTGTGACAGTGCAAAGTTAAAAAACAAAACAAGGTGCGGCGAGGACGACTGAAATTTTGCTTTGGACGTAGGTTTGTGTGGTGGCCCTGAAAAGGGCCGATTGTTGTGGGCCGAGCCGGCAAAGCGCGTTGCGTGCAGGGGAGCACGCGGCGCTGCGATTGCCTGGCCTCCTTTAGGCCTTCTTCTCGGTCTTCTTTGGCAGCAGGACGGCCTGGATGTTGGGCAGGACACCACCCTGTGCGATGGTGACGCCCGACAGGAGCTTGTTGAGCTCCTCGTCGTTGCGGATGGCAAGCTGCAGGTGGCGCGGGATGATGCGCGTCTTCTTGTTGTCGCGGGCCGCGTTTCCGGCCAGCTCGAGCACCTCAGCCGCGAGGTACTCCATGACGGCGGCGAGGTAGACGGGCGCCCCGGCGCCGACGCGCTCTGCGTAGTTTCCCTTGCGCAGGAGGCGGTGGATTCTGCCGACCGGGAACTGGAGCCCAGCCCTGCTTGAGCGGGACTTTGACTTGCCCTTGACTTTGCCTCCCTTTCCGCGTCCGGACATGGCGATGGGCTAGCGACGGTGCACACGAAACGGCAACGAAAACGACCGGTGCGAGCGGCAGCGAGTCGAGCAGCGGAGTGCGTGCCGGCGCAGCCTCTCTCTCTCTCTCTTCGCACTTGAATTCCTCTTCTTGAGGATGTTAAGGGGGAGTTTGTTGTCGTTAGACATTTACTCCACTGAGATGGGTTGAGGTATGCTGGGACTTTGGGAATAACTGGGACGGTTGTGCGTATTTGGGTTCATGTGAATTGCCTGTCGGAGACAGGCGGTTGGTCACGTGAATTGACAAGTATGCATCGGCTAGGGGCCATTACTTAACTGGCCCTGTCGACGCCTGGTACTGTCAGTCGGCGACTGACAGAGTGGATATTTAATGATGATGAAGATGATGGTGATGGGTGCCGGACACAGTGAGGAAAGGAGTCTTCTAGGTCCTTCTGGCGTCTGGGTATCTCTTCTTGTCCTTCTTCTTCTTCTTGTTGTGGTGATTGTCTGCTTGTGACACTTTAGGATGTGTCACATCCTCCCAGTCGGCGTCTTCAGCGGTCCTCGCCCCTTGTTCCTGGCTTGCGTAGTCTTCTTGTTGCTCTTGTTGTTCTATTGAAACGAAGAGAGCTTCCCACTGGACAGGCGTGAGAGGAGGGCGGGCGTTGTAGGACCTGAGAGTGTCCAAGTGAATGGACACTACCTTCTGCAACTGCGTCTTTGAGAGGGGGCAAGGAGCCTCCTCCGTGATGGTTTGGGTTGCCATGGTCTCAGCCACGACAATCGTCTGTGCGGCTGCGTCTTGTTTTTCCACCCTCGTGGCTTCCTGTATTACTACAGGTTCCACGGGGGCGGCAGTCTGCGTGTCGGCGTCCTTCTTCTGTGCTGGGAGGGGCTGGCTGGCCAGTGCATCACGGAGACTGTGCACCAGCAGCCGAGCCTCGGCCAGCTCGGCTTGGAGTGTTGCCCTCTCTTCCGCCATTGCGGCTTTGAGGGCAGCAATTTCTTCGTCGGCGGCGGCGCGGACCCTGGCGCACGCCTCGCTGACCGCGTCCGGTGGTACTGCCACGTCATCAGCCACCACAGATCCGCTAGAGGCGGGGGGTGGCGAGGACGCAACGGCCTCGGCTGTGTCCGCCTTCTTGGTGATCTTGTGTCTCCGCCCGACTTTGTCATCGCGACTCCAGCTCTTGATGTAGCTGCAGCCGCGGTAATTCGCCGCATGAGGGCCGCCACAATTGGCGCAGCAGCGTGTGGCGTCTTTCTTGGCGCAGTGGCGCGAATCGTGTGCTTGCGCACAACGAAAACACGCCACTGCATTGCGGCAGTACTTGGCAACATGGCCAAGTTTTTGGCAGCGATAGCACTGCTCCTTCCGCTCCGCCGTCTTCGTGCGCTTCCCGTCTTCTGATGCGCCGAGCACGAGGCCCAGCAATTGCAGCAGGGCAGCAGCTTTGCCTCCCTTTCCGCCACGTCCGAACATGCTGGAGAGCTAGCGCTTACGTGCAGCGATTAGCTCAACTCCGCAGCCTGAGCGCCGGCGCAGCCGGGGTGGGGGTGCTTTATGGGCTCGGGTGCGGCGGCCGGTTGCGCGCGCGCCCCATTGGTCGGCGGCCGCAACAGGGCGAGCTGGTAAAGGTGCGGCGGCGGCTGGCGGCGGGTGCCACTGTGTGGGGAGACGCTGACTAGAGCGGAGCGCTTGCTACTGGTGTTGCTGCTGCCGTACGTTGGTTCGAGATGCCGCCCAAGACTAGCGGGAAGGCCGCCAAGAAGGCTGGCAAGGCGCAGAAGAACATTTCGAAGGGCGACAAGAAGAAGAAGCGCAAGAGGAAGGAGAGCTATGCCATCTACATCTACAAGGTGCTGAAGCAGGTGCACCCTGACACGGGCATCTCGTCGAAGGCGATGAGCATCATGAACAGCTTCGTGAACGACATTTTCGAGCGCATTGCGGCCGAGGCTTCTCGCCTGGCGCACTACAACAAGCGCTCGACCATCACGTCCCGCGAGATCCAGACCGCTGTGCGGCTGTTGCTGCCTGGCGAGCTGGCCAAGCACGCCGTGAGCGAGGGCACGAAGGCGGTGACCAAGTACACGAGCTCCAAGTAAGGAGGTGGCTCTGGAATGGAAGGAAGGAAGGAAGGATGGAGAAGGCTCCTCCGTTGCGAGAGCGGCAAAACGGCCCTTTTCAGGGCCACCAACGTGCCTTTTGCGGGAAGGGCGGAATTGTTGTTGTTGTTGTTTGTGTGGACGGCTGTGATGTATGTGTTTCCTTTTTTTTTTGTGGGTGGGGGGGGCGCGTCAAAGCGTGTTGCGCGGGGTACGGCCACGAGGTTGGTCGCCGTGGCGTGGAATGGTGGCACGCCTCGTTGGCGTGGTTTTTGACCCATTGGTGTTGTTGGTGTGTGTGTGTGTGTGTGTGTGTGTGTGTTACCCGTCTGCGAGGGGGGACAGTGCGATCGGCGACTTTTGTGTCACCGTAACGACGGCCGTTTGCGGGTTTGTTTTTTTTTTTGCACATCATACATGGCGAGGGTGAAATGTGAAATGTTTTTGTTTGGTTTTTTTTTTTTTTTGCCGCCCACTATTCCCTTTGCTGTACGCCGAGTTCGACAATGGTGCGACGTAACTGCAGCGTGGAGGTGTGTGAGTGACGTTGAAATGAACGTGCCATTAAGACGCATTGTTGTTGTATTGTACTGTACGTGTACGGCGACACGCACGATGATGTACCATTCGACTCTGATGTTTGATAGCCGTGTCTGACTGATTGCGTACGACGCACGCACACCGATGTCGTCATTCAAGATGCACGCGTGTCCAGTGCAGTACAGTAAGCGCGACGACGGCGGCGGCGGCGGCGGTCGTTTGTTTGGCGAATGTCTGTACACGTGTTTGTCTGTGTCCATCCGGTATGTATTTGTTTGTTTGAAAGTGTTTTGTGTGTCGGTGACGTGGTCCGATCCGTCGCCCCCTGAGTAACTGTCGATCGGCGCGATAGACCGGCGTCACGCAACTGAACCGAAGTCGTGGGCACACCCGTCATACTGTTGTACACCGTCGCGCTGAGAACGGTAACGAAAGGTTGACTTTGATCGGTCGAATGTCTGGGCAGAACGTGAGGAATGAGGCAAGAGTGCAAGGAGGGGGGGCAAAAGAGAGAGGAAGGGAAAAAGGGGAGAAACGCATTCGTAGAGCAACGGAACGTTCCCGTGTCGGAGGCGTATTGGAGCCGCACTGAAATGCGTTTAACGGCGGCGCGGCTGCAAGTGTCTGCCGTGGTGAACGTTACCTTTGACGGCTGCATTGGGCTTTGCCCTTTGCTTTTGCTTTCGCTTTCGCTTTCCCGGATGTACGTAACGTTTGTTGATATGGTTCTGAGGAAGAGTGTATGACAGTGCCGTGCCGTCCATGTTCGTGTGCCCTCCCATTGTGTGTATGCTATTGTCTGTGTACTTGAATGATGTATGTAGGTGTTAGTGGACATGTTTTACCAGTGGGGGGAAATGGATCGTCGATAGTTGCCGTCACTCTGTCACGGTCGAGATGACGCACCCTCCGTACAGAAAGGTGTCGAGAAAGTGAGTGTGTGTGCGTGCGTGTGTGTGTGTGTGTGTGTGTGTGTGTGTGTGTGTGCGTGCGTCCGTGAATTGGCAGTGTTTGGAGGTGGGCGTGCCCTGCATGTGGCCCGGAAGGCTGTTCGTTAGGCGGTAGTGTTGTGTGGACAGGGGAGGGGCATGCGTAACGCTGCTGGCATGGCATTTCGGGAGATGGGAGGGGGCAAACGAGGAAACGAGGAGCGGCGGCCAAAGACGGGACGGGGAGGGGCGCGGTGTGGGTGGCTTGCGCCTGTGCTCGGCGTTGTGGTTTGTGCAAAAGAGGAGGAGAAAAACAATGTGAGTTGCCAGGGAGGGGAGCGGTGTTGTGTTGTGGTTGTCGTGGTGTAGCCGCAGACGCGGCTGTCAGTGAACGTGGCGAGACGGACGGATGCGCGGAGGGGCGGGGGCGGCGCATTTCGCCGGTGCCGTGCCGTGCCTGAAAGCCGCGTGGTCGCTGTGTTGTTGGTGGCGTGGGGGCGAGGAGAGTACCGTACGGGTGTGCTTGTGCGCCGGAAATGGCACACTGCGCCCGCCCGTCTTGGAGGCTGATGGCTGTGGTGTGGAAATGGGGCGCGGTGATGTTGAAGCAGTTGAAGAACAGAAAAGAAACCAAGAAAACGGAAGGCGTGATGCGGCGGTGGTGGTGAGAGCGGGAAAAACAAAACAAAAAAAAAACAACAAAAAAAAAAGAAGGAAAAACAACAAGAAAACAAAAAGTCTATCAATATTAAAATGTAAATGGAAATGGAAATGGACCCAGGTATAACCTCCCTGCACAAATAGCAGAGAGTCCGATGATAATAAAAATGTGCCAGAATGTTAACGTCCCTACAAAACAAACCCAACGATAATATTAATGAAAGAGTGAACCGTATGTAACATTGCAACAGACATAATGAAACCTGATAAATTGTATAAGGGCAGCAGCGTTGACCTTTGGCCCTGTATTCAGAATAAAAAGAGCCAAAGATCGTTACCCCAATGAAAAAGACACTGAAACACGTATGTAACATAGTAGCGATGGCGAGACATTGTAGCATCTGTGACCAGAGAGTTTGCGCTGGACTGCGCGAGTGTTGCGAGCGGTTCTCAGTCAGTCAGTCAGTCAGTCAGTCAGTAGTCGTTGCGAGTCCGTAGCTCTGTGTAGTTGAGGGCTGTACTCTGTCAGTAGTCGTCGCGTGCAGTACGCCAATAGTCGTCATGCAGAGCGGTCGGTCAGTAGTAGCAGCCGAGTGCGGTTGTGTGATGTAGGCGGTCGGCAACACTGGTCAAGATGGTGAATAAGGTATACTGTTAATTAATATAATCATTAGATAATGAAAAATTGTATTTATTGTAATTATTCTCCAACAAGTTCCCCAATAATAATTTTTATTTCAAAAGCATTTTTCAAACATTTAATTGTTTATTGAACTAAAGAGTTCGTTGCACTTCACATTTCATTCCACTTCTTTGAAGAAAAATGTCACTAAAATCACAAAAAAAGAGAATATTATTATTTGCAATGCAGTTCCTCCAAGCGCTGCGCAACAACCAGAGCAGAAATGTGACATCCATTTATTCGGAGGTAAGACTTTAATTCTGATTGTTTTGCACAGGGCCAAAGACCGATATTTCGGTTTAATTGAAGTTTCTTGTCACTGAACGGACTTTTTTAAATGTTGTGTGAAGACTTTATATTTGAGTCAGATTGCGAATTTCACATTTGTGTTGCCATTTTCAATACCTCTCATTGTGGGCGAGGTTACAATTAGCGCAATGTCCATTAGCATCCGTAAATAACATTGTCCATTATTTTAAATTTTGCTGGGAGGTTACAACACACACACAAAAAAAAAAAAAACAAAAAATTGCATTTATATCCGCTCCTCAATTGTAGATACCCCTTACACAGCTGTGTGCAATGAATGAGTGCTGGCTGGTAATTAATTGCACTCCTTGGAGGGAAATGCCATAGGAAGTAGTCTTTAAAAAGTGAATGTTTTTCGTTAAGAGACAAAAGTTACTTTAGAAAAAAAGTAATAGTGGGGCTTTTGTTGTTGAACAAAATAAGTACAATGAACATACGTTATCAGATTTGCGCAATGCAGCGTCACACCACCGTTTGATTATAACATAATAGACTATACATCGTCCCGAACCGTGACCAGAGTCGCGAGACGAGCAGAGCACGCCGCCGACGCCCGCTCAGTACAACCGTCCACCCGCTACTACTGTCGACCGACTACTACCTCTCCCGACTCGCGCTACAATATATATATATAACAACTGTTCCTGGCGACCCGGTGCGTGCCACTACTGTCGTCTGGCGCGGTCCAAGCGCCGACTAGCAGCGATAAAGAACTCTCTGGTCAGACAGAGATGCTGTCATGCCTCGCCATCGCTCTGGTAATGAATACATACGTGTTGCAGCGTGCGTACCACCGGAACACGCAGTGGCGGAGCCAAAGACTGTGTTGTCGAGGTCGAGTGCGAGCGGGAAGAGAGGCAGCGTCGGCACGGAGATGCAAGCGAGCGCGAGACGCACGGGGGCTGCGGCGTGGCGCGTTTGCGGTCGGCGCCTTTGGTGGCAACGGCCGGGACAAGCAGCGGTGTATGGTGTGGTGCGGGGCGGACAGGGGCGGAGGCGGCGCGACGACGGCATGGGGGCGAAAACGGGACGGGGGACGGCGGATGTTGAGAGGCGTCACGCGCGGACAGGACACAGACACAGAGACACACAGATTGGAAAGGGAGGGTGCGCGGTAGTAGTTGGGAATGTGCGTACCGTGCGGGATGGGAGTGGGCGAGGAACACGGTCGTGGCCCCTGTTTTGGGTGCGTGTGATGACGTCGGTGTGTTGTGGGAAGGGAAGGTGCTGTGGCGGCGGCGCGTAATGGGCGTAGGCCGAAAAGAGAAAGGAACGTGGGCAGTGTGTTGGCAAGCGTCGGTTCGACTGCGACGTTGATGGGCAGGGCAGGGCAGGGCAGGGCAGGGCAAGGTTTAATGGTGGTAGGAGTAGGCGTGTGGGCGCAAAAAATCTGCCGCTGCAGGCGGTGCCGTAACCGCCATGGCGGGAAGGAGAGAGGGCCAAAGAAAGAAAGAAAGAAAGAAAGAAAGAAAGAAAGAAAGAAAGAAAGAAGAAAACAAAAAAAAAAAAAAAAAAAAAGGAGGGGGGGGCGAAAGTGGAGAGGCGGTGGTGTGAGAAGGGCGGGGGCGGAAGGAAGGCAGGAAGGACAAGAGGCGAGGCGACGGCTTGCTTTGTGTATCGGTCGGTCTCTGGCTATGCTTCGTGTTCTGCAGCAGGGTCGGTGCGCGGCGTGGCTCGCGGCAGTGGGAACGCCTGGTGGCTGGACGGCCAGCAATGCGGTTGGATGGGCGGCCACAGCACCGCACCTGTGCCCGAGGAGGAGACGCTGGCGGCGGGCCCTGAGGTGAGGCCGGCTCGGCTGGGGCTGTGGATGTGTAGGTGTGCGCCGCTGCTGCAACAACGAGTAAAACGCGAGAAGAAGGGATGGCGGTAGAGAGAAGAAAAAACAAAAAAGGTCGTGTTGTGTTGATGCGCAGGCAGACGCGTACAGAGGGACGAGCCCGGTCTGCAGCAGGGTGTGGCCGTGCCGAGTGCAGAGCAGCGGCGGCTCGGTTCGGTTCGGCCCGGCCCGGCGGGCCGCGCTGTTGTCGCGGACGTGAGCGCCCCCTGGCGGGTGGCCGGAGGCGGCGCGGCGTGTTGGACGTGTGGCTGGTGGCAGTGCACAATTTGCGAGTGGCCGGCGGTGTGGTGTGGCGGTTGGCGCGTCGGGCGGCGGAGAGGTATGTGTTGCGGGCGCCCTTTGCTGCGCTGCGTCGTTGCGTGTGCCGTACAGGGCGGGCGCTTGTCGACTGTGTGGGCGGTGTGGCGAATTGGCGTGAAACGGCTGCCGAGAGGTGTGTGGTAGCGAGCCGGTCGGTGGTGTCAGTGCGAAGGGGAATGTGCGTGCGTGTTTGGCGGTTTCGGTGTGCTTTTTGCGGCGTGAGAGTGGGAATTAGTGGGGCCGGCTGTTGTGTTGGTTCCTTGTGTCTTGTGTCGCGTAGCTTGATGGCAACGTGGAAGGACGCCGGTTTCGTTTTCGTTTCGAGCCTTGCGTGTGGTTGTCGACGTTGACTGGTTGGCGTGTGCCGATGCACGTGCATGTGTGGGTCGCGAGTGCGTTTTTGGCTGGCTGTGTGTGTGTGTGTGTGTGTGTGTGTGTGTGTGTGTTTTGGGGGGGAAGGGGGAGGCGGTGGTGAAAGTGCAGTCGTCGGGTGGGGCTGGGGCTGGGGCTGTGCGTCGTGGCGGAAAGGTGGTAGGTTGCGGGAAGCGAGCCCGTCGTTGACGGTGTCGCGTGAGTTGTGAATCGAGTGGGGCGCGGGGCGCGGGACAGGAGCAGCGTGCCGCTGCGTCGTGGTCGTCAGCAGAGGCTGTGCGTGTGCTTGTCCTTTTTGTGGGCGGTTCGTGCGAGGCGTTTTTGTTTTGTGTTGCCCTAGTTGTTAGTTTATTTTGTTTGTGTTTGTTATTTTGAGACGACGACTGGTTGGTGGCGTGCGCGCGAAGTGGCGGTGTGCGCTTCCCGTGTCGTTTGTGTTGTTTTGTTTTTGTTTTGTTTTTGTGTGGTTTTTTTTTGCACTGGGCCCCGGGGGGTGGGTGCGTGTGTGTCGATTGCCGGCTGGCGAAAGGTGCGCCATCGGCGGGGTGGGTCGCCGGCACAAGTAGAGGCGGCGGCGTTGTTGCTGTTGTTGTGTGGTGTTTGTTTTGTTCGGCTGTGTCGGCGAGCTGTGTTGCGGTGCGTGTGAATGGTGGTGCAAAAGTGCTGGCGTTGGGGCTGCGGCTGCGACTGCGACGGCGGCGAGCCGCGGGCGCGCCATTGATAGTGGTGTTGTGAACAGCGGCTGTGTACGGTAGTGGTGTTGTTGTAGCACGACGTGCATCCGGGCCGGCGCGGAAAGCGCAGTTGCGGGCGGTTGCCCTTCGGTGCCAGCCATGTCGCGTGAGCGGCGGGTTGCTTCTGGTGTCGACACGTGGTGCTCTGGGTTGTTGTGTGGTGCCGTTTGGCCGGTGGGGGTGGTTCGCGTGTGTCTCGTTCGCGCTCGGTATCTGGTCGTGGTCGTGCTGCTCCCCCGTCTGTCGGCGGTTTTCGACGTCGTCTGTACGTTTTTTGTTCGTTTGCGGCGTGCCTGCCGACGTCGTCCCGTCGCGACCTTTCAACCGAAAGTGTGGCGCCCGAAGGTGAACGAACGTAACCCTGACCTCGGCGCTTTACGCTGAGCCGAGCGAACCGAACCGAACCTAACCTGTGGTGTGGCGAGGTGAGCTCAGCCTGTGAGCCCCTAACGTCTACGTACGGTAAGCTGTCCGGCTCACGCCTCACGTTTGAACGCTTTTTTAACCTACGTTTGACGCTTCTTAACCTAGCACTGACCCCTTAACCTAACGTGTAACCTAACCTAACCTAGCCTCTGACGCCTGACGTGTTTGAATGCTTAACCTAAGTTTGACGCTTAACCTAACCCAAGTCCCCTTAACCTAACCCACGCCCACCTAACCTAACCTAACCTAGACGTGTAAACGTAATGTGTAACGCGTAACGTGTAAGGTCGGCTGGCGTGTGTGCTTGACGGCAGATTGGGTTGGTCTGTAGATTCGGATTGCGGTTTGCCTCGGTCGAGGGGTTGGGTCGGAAGCGGCGAGGGGCGGCGGCGCCTGTTGCGCAGGCGGCGTCCGTTTGCGGCGGGCAATTGTTGAGAAACGGCTGTGAATGTTGGCGGGCGAGAGGAGGAGGACGGCGCGCGATGTGGCCCGACGGCTGCGGGCCGATCGGGAAACGGCGGGAGGGCGACGGAAGGCGATGGGGCGGCGGAGGCGCGTTTGCACGGCCGTCATCGCCGCACGCCTCGGCTTGTGTGGCTGTGGCGCCGGCCGCGCTGGCCGGGCTGCCGCGGCGACGGTGTGGGAGTTTTGCCGAAGGTTTGGCCATTGTGGCGGGTCGTCGGCTGGGGCTGTGGGGGCGGCATTTGGGCGGGGGCGGCGATTCTCGGCGGGCCGACCCAGGCTGTAGCGCGCGGTAGCTGCAGTTTGGCCGTGGTTTGCGGCGCTGCCGTGGCGACTGGTTGGCGACTGTGGTGTGGCTGTGTGTAGCCCCATCCTCGGTGGTTTGAAAGGCGCGGGCGGTTGTGGCGCAGGTTTGGGGCTGCTCCGCACAGGCTGTCGGACGTTGGGCGGTAGCAAGCGCGGGAGGCGCGGCGCGGCGGCGCGCAGAGTGGCGGCCGCTCTCTCGGCCGTCCGCGCCCGCCCGCGACACTGGCTGGGCCTTGTGATTCTCTGCTCTGCTGCTGTGCTGTGCTTGCGTGCCTGCCGTCCCGCTCGCTCTCGCTGTGTGTTACGCGCGTCGTCGAAATGGCAGATCAGGCGGCTACGAACGAGACTGCTGCGGCACCCGCCGCCACCGGCACTACGAAGAAGGCCAAGTCTGCGTCGTCTGCGAAGAAGCCGCGCGCCAAGCCTGCGCACCCGCGCACCTCTGAGATGGTGACGGCCGCCATCAAGAGTCTGAAGGAGCGCGGCGGGTCGTCGCTGCAGGCGATCAAGAAGTACATAGCCGCGCACTACAAGCTGGACGCGGAGAAGCTGGCGCCGTTTATCAAGAAGTACCTCAAGTCGGCCGTCGTGGCGGGCGAGCTGGTGCAGACGAAGGGGAAGGGCGCGTCCGGCTCGTTCAAGCTTGCCGGCGCCGGCGGCGGGGGGGCGGCCGAGGGCGGCAAGGCTCGTGCTGGCGGTGCCAAGAAGAAGCGCGCCGCTCCGGCCAGCAAGGAGAAGAAGGGCGCCCGTGCGGCCGGCGCAAAGAAGGCTGGTGGCGTGAAGGCGGCGACCGGTCGGAAGGCGGGCGCCGCCAAGAAGGCGTCTGCGGCGTCGGCCGCTCCCGCGGGTGCGAAGAAGGCGGCTGCGGCCAAGCCGGCCAAGGCCAAGTCGCCGTCGAAGGCGAAGAAGGCCGCCAAGGTTCCGACGAAGAAGCCGAAGGCGCCGCGCCCGAAGAAGGCGACGACGCCGTCTAAGGCGAAGGCTTCGCCCAAGAAGAAGAAGTAGAGTAGAGGAGAAAGAGATGGGAAAGGAAGGGTTTGGCGCTTGACTCCGTCGTCCCCACCCCCCGTCGTCGTCTAGTGGCGCGCAAGAGACGCGCGGCCCAAAACGGCCCTTCTCAGGGCCATCAAAGCACGTCGGGGAAGGTTTTGATTGTCGTGTTGCGTTTGGTGTGGGTGTCTGTCTGTATGCCCGTGGGGATGCTGTTTGCGTGCCGTGGTGGTTGGATTGCGGGGGTCGGTGGCGGGTGTGGGCGGCGGTAGCGGTAAGCGGTGTTGTTGTTGTCGTGGTTGATTGTCGCCGTGTTTGTGGCGGCGGCCGACGGTTGGTTTTCTGTCACGTTGTTTTGTTTGAATACGTTGGTTGGCTTGCCTGCGTTCGTTCTTCTCGGATGTCTGTCTTGTCGAGTCGTGTCTGGTCTTTGTTTTGTTCCTTTGTGTGTGTTATGTTTTGCAACGGGGGGCACGTTGAGAGATGTGGAAGGAGTCGGTGGCGTGTAGAGCGAGCGAGCGCGCCTGCCTGGCCGTTGGCCGTCGGAGTGGAGTGCGGGTTTTTTTTGTTTTCGAAACGAAAGCGGCGGCCGGCCAGCCACCCGTGCGGTGTGACGTCGGCCGTTGGGTATTGTGCGCTTGGAGCGCCGGGGAGGGATGATGTGTGATTGTTGCGCGCTGCTAGCAGGCAGGCAGAGTGAGCGGGTGTGGCGGACGGACGGGAAGTGGCGGTGTTTGTTTTTGGGTTGCGGGGCGAGAGGCAGGCGACCGACAAAGTTTGCTCGCGACGGAGAGATGTTAGTGGCCCTGAAAAGGGCCGTTTTTGTTTGTGCGGTGCGGTGCCGCGGCGCGGTTTAGGCGCGCTCGCCGCGGATGCGGCGCGCGAGCTGGATGTCCTTGGGCATGATGGTGACGCGCTTGGCGTGGATTGCGCACAGGTTGGTGTCTTCGAAGAGGCCGACGAGGTAGGCCTCGCTGGCCTCCTGCAGGGCCATGACTGCGGAGCTCTGGAAGCGCAGGTCGGTCTTGAAGTCCTGGGCGATCTCGCGCACTAGGCGCTGGAATGGCAGCTTGCGGATGAGCAGCTCTGTGCTCTTCTGGTAGCGCCTGATTTCTCGCAGGGCGACGGTGCCCGGCCTGTAGCGGTGGGGCTTCTTGACGCCTCCGGTGGCGGGCGCGCTCTTCCTCGCCGCCTTGGTGGCGAGCTGTTTGCGCGGCGCCTTTCCGCCGGTGGACTTGCGGGCCGTTTGCTTTGTGCGGGCCATAGCGGTAGCGGTAGCGGTAGCGGAGCGGCGTGCGTGGAGGTTAGGTGCGGCGCGGCGTCCGGTGCTGCCTTGACAACGGGCCCGCGCGCCTCCGTGCTGCGCTTATATGCCCTCGGTTGCGCGTGGTGGGGGGAGGGCGGGCCAGAGTCTATATAGGGGGGCGGCGGGCGCGCTGGGCGCAGACCGTAGCCGACTCGCCAGCCGCTGCAGCTGCTGTTTGTGCACGTTTTGCTTTGCCCGAGGAAGGAAGGATGACAGGCCGCGGCAAGGGAGGAAAGGGGCTCGGCAAGGGTGGCGCCAAGCGGCACCGCAAGGTGTTGCGCGACAACATCCAGGGCATCACGAAGCCCGCCATCCGCCGCCTGGCTCGCAGGGGCGGCGTGAAGCGCATCTCTGGTCTGATCTACGAGGAGACCCGCGGGGTGCTGAAGGTGTTCCTGGAGAACGTGATCCGCGACGCGGTGACGTACACTGAGCACGCCAAGCGCAAGACTGTGACGGCCATGGACGTGGTGTACGCCCTGAAGAGGCAGGGGCGCACCCTGTACGGTTTCGGCGGTTAGGCTGCGTCGCAGCGGGCGCTGGCCTTCCCGCGGCCGTGCTTGTGGGTGGGAGAGACTAGAAAACGGCCCTTTTCAGGGCCACCACACTGTTCGGAAGTTGAAAAGTGCGAAAGAGTCTGTGTTGTTGCTGCGTGTGTGCGCTGTGTTGTTTGTTTGTTTGTTTCTCTCTGTCTTTGTTTCTTTCTTTCCGTTTGAGCGACGTGATGTGACTGGGAGGGGAGAAGGAAAGGAAACGTGTCATGTGGCTGGCTGTGTGTGGAGCTGCTTCGTTTGTGTGTCTTTGTATCGATCGCGACGGAGATGGCGGGCTGTGTGTTGTTGTGCGAGAGGCGGTGATTATTTGCTTGCGTGGTTTGGCTCTGTGTGTTTGTTTGCGGCGGCGTTGGGGTTTCCGAGGCAAGGCGTGTGGGCATAGGCGGCCGGATCAGCTGTTTCGTTCGTGTCGACGGCCGTTGCGCGCGGGAGTGGAGGGCGGTGTGTCGACACGCCTCCCTTTAACAATGGTCATTATTGCTGCCGTTGTCGGTTTGGAAGGCGACTGCGACCGTGCAAAATGTGTGTGTGTGTGTTGGGCCACACGGGCTGTGTGGACGACAAGATGGCGGACGTGCGCCGGCGGCGGCTGTGCTGTGACAGTGCAAAGTTAAAAAACAAAACAAGGTGCGGCGAGGACGACTGAAATTTTGCTTTGGACGTAGGTTTGTGTGGTGGCCCTGAAAAGGGCCGATTGTTGTGGGCCGAGCCGGCAAAGCGCGTTGCGTGCAGGGGAGCACGCGGCGCTGCGATTGCCTGGCCTCCTTTAGGCCTTCTTCTCGGTCTTCTTTGGCAGCAGGACGGCCTGGATGTTGGGCAGGACACCACCCTGTGCGATGGTGACGCCCGACAGGAGCTTGTTGAGCTCCTCGTCGTTGCGGATGGCAAGCTGCAGGTGGCGCGGGATGATGCGCGTCTTCTTGTTGTCGCGGGCCGCGTTTCCGGCCAGCTCGAGCACCTCAGCCGCGAGGTACTCCATGACGGCGGCGAGGTAGACGGGCGCCCCGGCGCCGACGCGCTCTGCGTAGTTTCCCTTGCGCAGGAGGCGGTGGATTCTGCCGACCGGGAACTGGAGCCCAGCCCTGCTTGAGCGGGACTTTGACTTGCCCTTGACTTTGCCTCCCTTTCCGCGTCCGGACATGGCGATGGGCTAGCGACGGTGCACACGAAACGGCAACGAAAACGACCGGTGCGAGCGGCAGCGAGTCGAGCAGCGGAGTGCGTGCCGGCGCAGCCGGGGTGGGGGTGCTTTATGGGCTCGGGTGCGGCGGCCGGTTGCGCGCGCGCCCCATTGGTCGGCGGCCGCAACAGGGCGAGCTGGTAAAGGTGCGGCGGCGGCTGGCGGCGGGTGCCACGCCACCTCCGCGCTGAACGGAGCTTCCTGCTACCTGGCGCGCGTGTGCTTGCCGCCGCCTTTGTCCGCTCGCTGCCTTTGTCTGCGCTGCCGCGCTGAGGTGCGCCGACTGTTCCGACCACGTGGGCGAGAAGAAGACGACGTTTCGACGTGGCTTGCGCCTCGCATGCGAGGGCGTAAGTCAGCAAAATTGTCGTGTTCACGAATTGCTCTGTTCATGATGCTCATCGCGGTAGGATGATTCTGGGTTAGCCAGACTCTAGTTGTTAGCTAGGGATTTTGTGTGCCAGGGCCCCCTTCACGTGGGACCAGCCCGCGTACACCGAGGCAAAGTCAGATCAAAATTCCAGAAAGAGCATCTACCACCCTTCCGACTTACTTCCTTTCCGCCGCGGAATTCCTCGCGAATTCCACGGCCGGCAGGGCCACCCCAACCCACTCATACCATCCCCCACTTCCCCCCCACTCACTCACACTCACACCACATGACACACACACACACACGAAAGGTAGGGAGATGGGGAAAATGAGGTCAGAAATAAAACGCAAGGCGCCTGTCGAAAACCAGTCTTCCGACGGCGCTGGTACTTCCGACGGCAAAACAGCGCCGAAGCGGAAAGTCTCAGAAGTCCCGTTACAAGAGACATCAGAAATAGACCCAGCAGACGTGGCTCTACCAGAAGACTCCGAAATGGATGAGGAAACAGTTCCTAACGTCCCGACATCCAACAGGTTCGCTGCCCTTCAGGGCGAGGCATCAGACAGCAGTCAAACTCCACAAACGACAAAACCAGTAAAACATCTGATTCCACCGATAGTGGTGTTCAATACTACAAACTACGTCGACATTCTACGTATTATCAAACCCAAAATGAAAGGCAACCTTCGTTCAAAATCCTCAAAAGAGAAAATCTCATACTACTTCACAGAAGCGGAGGACTACCACCTCCTCTACAAGCTACTAACTGAGAATAAAATCCCATTCTATACACACGAACTAAATCCCGTCAAACCTTTAAAGGTGGTCATCTATGGGCTCCTGATCAATATGGCCCCCTCAATGATCCACGAATCCCTCACTGCACTAAACCTCCCCGTCCACAGGGTTGCGCAGATGTCTGAACCCACTGACGACGGAACCAGACGACCAAAAGCGCAGTTCATGGTAGAACTAGACAACACAGAAGAAGGGAAAAGGATATACAAACTCCACTCATTGCTACACCTTGGGATAACAGTCAGATCCTACAGAGCCCCAAGAGGCCCAGCGCAATGTCACAATTGCCAACAGTTTTATCATGGCTCCAGGTGCTGCAAGCTGCCACCGCGCTGCGTAAAATGCGGAGCAAATCACCCAACAGCAGAGTGCAAGAAAACACTCAAAACTCCGCCAAAATGTGCAAACTGCGGTGGGGCGCACACCGCCAGCTACCGTAAATGCCCAAAATTCCTCGAACTGCTGGCAGACTGGAATACACGAAGGCAAAGAACTCAGACCTCAGTACAACAGAAACCAGAATTCCGACCAGAACCAAAACAGTTCCCAGGACTGAGAACCCCAAGGAAAACATGGTCTAACACTGCTGCCTCAACATCACAGGCCTTCCAGCAGCCACAACAACAACAAACCTCAGATGCTGCCCCCCCCTCAGGATTTGGTGACGACGTGAAGACGCTTCTTGGCCTCATCTCACAAGTCAACATCAGAAAGGTGGTGACCACTGTCCAAAAGACAATAGCCGAAATCAGACAGGCTCCAGATGCCTTTTCAAAAATTAGCATACTGTTTACAGCAGCAATAGATTTCTTCTATGGCTCAGATTAATAACACAAAACCCTTCAATATTATAACATGGAACGCCAATGGCGTTCTACCACAACGTCGGATATTGGAAGAATTCTTAGATACCAACAGAGTAGACGTAGCACTTATCACAGAGACCCACCTCACCCCAGAACAACGAATCAAAATACGAAACTACATCACCTACAGAAATGACCGTGTTAATCGCCCCGGCGGGGGCACGGCCATATTAATAAAACACAGGATCACCCACAGAAGGTTGAACACCCCCAACCTCGCGAGAGCAGAAGCCACAGCCATAGAACTAGACATTCAAGGCAGGACAGTAGTGCTGGCGGCAATCTATAACCCACCAGCAGGAGCACGGATAGTACCAGCAGACCTGCAAGCCCTCTTAGACCTAGGACGCACTGCAATACTTGGGGGTGATTGGAACTCCAAGCACCCTTCCTGGAACAGCAGGACCACCAACAGGAATGGTCAGATCCTCCACAACTTCCTACAAGGTACGAGAGACGTAATTGTTGCGGCTCCTGACACCCCAACCCACTTCCACTACAACCACCAACTCCGCCCCGACGTCCTTGACTTTTTTCTCGTCAAGAATATACCCTGGAACCTCTCCCTCTCCGTAACAAACGACCTAGACTCCGATCACAATCCTGTCTTCCTCTCCCTAAATGCCAATGCCCAACAGCAGGATCCCTGGCGAACCATCAAATCATCATACACCAACTGGGATCGCTTCAACGCCCTTCTTGTAAACAACACCCCAGATAACCCCAACCTAAACAGTAAAGCAGCAGTAAATCAGGCTATACAATCACTCACAGAAGCCATCACGGAATGCAGCCGAAAAGCTACAACTACCATCACCCACCAAACCTCTAGATCCACCCTCCCGCAACAATTACAAAACCTCCTAGCAGACAAACGCTACTTCAGGAAGAGATGGCAGGACTACCGCGACCCAGCTGACCGACGTCGTGCAGACCAACTCAGCCGCCAAATAAGGAGAGAACTACAACAGCACAAAAACCAGAAGTGGGATGAAACACTGCAGGAAGCTGAGGGGAACCCAGAGAAGTTCTGGCGCATCACTAAAGCCAGAAAATCCCCTCGAACTGCAAATAAGCCCCTGCATGGACTGAACGGACTGGTCTACGACTCCCAGGGCAAGGCAGAGGTTATGGCCGAAACCTTAGAACGCCAGTTCACCACCTCAGAAACCGACGACGCAGAAGCGGACGAACATGAGGAAAGAACAATCAGAAGTGTAACCAGAGGCCTCAGGGCCCCTGTAGCAACCCACTTTCCTGACGTCACTTCCGACGAAATATGTGGACATATCAAAACACTCCACAATAAAAAATCCCCAGGCCCTGACAAAATATCTCCCATGCACCTAAAACACCTACCCCCAATCTCCATCGAACTCCTCACAAACATTTACAACGCCTGCCTCAGACTTCAATACTTTCCCAAGCCGTGGAAAATTGCCAGGGTCATCACTATACCAAAGCCTGGCAAGGACCTCCTTTTCCCCCAAAACTATCGCCCGATCTCCCTCCTAAGCTGTCCTTCAAAAATCCTTGAACGAATAATCCTCTCACACCTCCAACGCTTCCTCTCCGAACAGAACATCATCATTCCCCAACAGTTTGGCTTCCGTAACAATCATAGTACTGTCCAACAAACGATGAGGCTGGTTGAGCATATTTGCAACGCCCGCCAAATCCGCCACAGCACAGGTGCCGTATTCTTAGATATTCAAAAGGCGTTCGACAAGGTATGGCACACAGGGCTAATCTCTAAACTCCTCCACTATCACTGTCCCCTCCATATCATCCACATCCTTCACTCCTTCCTCAGCAACAGGAAATTTTTCGTCGCACTGGACAAGTGTAACAGCCAGTTCCGGCCCATTGCTGCAGGGGTATCCCAAGGCTCCGTCCTGGGTCCGACACTTTATTCAGTATACTCCAATGATATACCACACCAGATGGGGGGGCAGCTAGCCCTTTTTGCAGATGATACGGCGATTTTCCGAAGCAGCTCCAATCTTACGTATATTGCCAGGAAGCTAGAAGAGCACCTGCACGATATCCACAGGTGGGCACTCCGTTGGAAGATCACAATTAACTCAGATAAAACCCAGGCAATACTATTCACGTACAAAAGAATCCCAGACGATGCTACACTGAGCCTCAACGGAACAATAATTCCCTGGAGTCCCAGCGCCAAATACTTAGGCATAACCCTAGACACCAGATTAACGTTCCAAAAGCATGTGGAGCACATATGTAATCGAGGCCAAGGTCTCATTTACAACCTCTACCCGCTCATAAAAGGGAACGGACTACAGATAAAAACGAAACTCAATCTGTTCAAAATTTTCATCCAACCAGTCATAACCTACGGTTCAGAGATATGGGCAATCACAGCCGATACACACGTTAAAAGAATCCAAGCACTGCAAAACAGATTCTTACGCATAGCCACTGATGCACCCCGCTTCCTACCCAACACGGACATTTACCTACAACACAATGTCACGAAGATCACACAAATAATCCAGACTCAAGCACAAACATTTTACACACGGACACAAACATCACCCCACGCCCTTATCCAATCCCTCGGTAACATCCCTCCAAACCCAAGATCCAAATTCCCGCGTATGATTACGCAGCGTAACTTCATCCCTTAAAGTTCAACATCAGATCAACACCTCCTCCTTCTTCAACATCAGACATCCAACCACCTCCTTCCTACGAGCTCGAAACCATCATCCATAACCCAACTTCAGAAACAAGGGAAGAGACAACTAGTCCCGGGCCTTGAAGCACAAGGGGTCACGAACCCATCAGACACTCCAGTCAGTCGGCGGGTGCCACTGTGTGGGGAGACGCTGACTAGAGCGGAGCGCTTGCTACTGGTGTTGCTGCTGCCGTACGTTGGTTCGAGATGCCGCCCAAGACTAGCGGGAAGGCCGCCAAGAAGGCTGGCAAGGCGCAGAAGAACATTTCGAAGGGCGACAAGAAGAAGAAGCGCAAGAGGAAGGAGAGCTATGCCATCTACATCTACAAGGTGCTGAAGCAGGTGCACCCTGACACGGGCATCTCGTCGAAGGCGATGAGCATCATGAACAGCTTCGTGAACGACATTTTCGAGCGCATTGCGGCCGAGGCTTCTCGCCTGGCGCACTACAACAAGCGCTCGACCATCACGTCCCGCGAGATCCAGACCGCTGTGCGGCTGTTGCTGCCTGGCGAGCTGGCCAAGCACGCCGTGAGCGAGGGCACGAAGGCGGTGACCAAGTACACGAGCTCCAAGTAAGGAGGTGGCTCTGGAATGGAAGGAAGGAAGGAAGGATGGAGAAGGCTCCTCCGTTGCGAGAGCGGCAAAACGGCCCTTTTCAGGGCCACCAACGTGCCTTTTGCGGGAAGGGCGGAATTGTTGTTGTTGTTGTTTGTGTGGACGGCTGTGATGTATGTGTTTCCTTTTTTTTTTGTGGGTGGGGGGGGCGCGTCAAAGCGTGTTGCGCGGGGTACGGCCACGAGGTTGGTCGCCGTGGCGTGGAATGGTGGCACGCCTCGTTGGCGTGGTTTTTGACCCATTGGTGTTGTTGGTGTGTGTGTGTGTGTGTGTGTGTGTTACCCGTCTGCGAGGGGGGACAGTGCGATCGGCGACTTTTGTGTCACCGTAACGACGGCCGTTTGCGGGTTTGTTTTTTTTTTTGCACATCATACATGGCGAGGGTGAAATGTGAAATGTTTTTGTTTGGTTTTTTTTTTTTTTTTTGCCGCCCACTATTCCCTTTGCTGTACGCCGAGTTCGACAATGGTGCGACGTAACTGCAGCGTGGAGGTGTGTGAGTGACGTTGAAATGAACGTGCCATTAAGACGCATTGTTGTTGTATTGTACTGTACGTGTACGGCGACACGCACGATGATGTACCATTCGACTCTGATGTTTGATAGCCGTGTCTGACTGATTGCGTACGACGCACGCACACCGATGTCGTCATTCAAGATGCACGCGTGTCCAGTGCAGTACAGTAAGCGCGACGACGGCGGCGGCGGCGGCGGTCGTTTGTTTGGCGAATGTCTGTACACGTGTTTGTCTGTGTCCATCCGGTATGTATTTGTTTGTTTGAAAGTGTTTTGTGTGTCGGTGACGTGGTCCGATCCGTCGCCCCCTGAGTAACTGTCGATCGGCGCGATAGACCGGCGTCACGCAACTGAACCGAAGTCGTGGGCACACCCGTCATACTGTTGTACACCGTCGCGCTGAGAACGGTAACGAAAGGTTGACTTTGATCGGTCGAATGTCTGGGCAGAACGTGAGGAATGAGGCAAGAGTGCAAGGAGGGGGGGCAAAAGAGAGAGGAAGGGAAAAAGGGGAGAAACGCATTCGTAGAGCAACGGAACGTTCCCGTGTCGGAGGCGTATTGGAGCCGCACTGAAATGCGTTTAACGGCGGCGCGGCTGCAAGTGTCTGCCGTGGTGAACGTTACCTTTGACGGCTGCATTGGGCTTTGCCCTTTGCTTTTGCTTTCGCTTTCGCTTTCCCGGATGTACGTAACGTTTGTTGATATGGTTCTGAGGAAGAGTGTATGACAGTGCCGTGCCGTCCATGTTCGTGTGCCCTCCCATTGTGTGTATGCTATTGTCTGTGTACTTGAATGATGTATGTAGGTGTTAGTGGACATGTTTTACCAGTGGGGGGAAATGGATCGTCGATAGTTGCCGTCACTCTGTCACGGTCGAGATGACGCACCCTCCGTACAGAAAGGTGTCGAGAAAGTGAGTGTGTGTGCGTGCGTGTGTGTGTGTGTGTGTGTGTGTGTGTGTGTGTGTGCGTGCGTCCGTGAATTGGCAGTGTTTGGAGGTGGGCGTGCCCTGCATGTGGCCCGGAAGGCTGTTCGTTAGGCGGTAGTGTTGTGTGGACAGGGGAGGGGCATGCGTAACGCTGCTGGCATGGCATTTCGGGAGATGGGAGGGGGCAAACGAGGAAACGAGGAGCGGCGGCCAAAGACGGGACGGGGAGGGGCGCGGTGTGGGTGGCTTGCGCCTGTGCTCGGCGTTGTGGTTTGTGCAAAAGAGGAGGAGAAAAACAATGTGAGTTGCCAGGGAGGGGAGCGGTGTTGTGTTGTGGTTGTCGTGGTGTAGCCGCAGACGCGGCTGTCAGTGAACGTGGCGAGACGGACGGATGCGCGGAGGGGCGGGGGCGGCGCATTTCGCCGGTGCCGTGCCGTGCCTGAAAGCCGCGTGGTCGCTGTGTTGTTGGTGGCGTGGGGGCGAGGAGAGTACCGTACGGGTGTGCTTGTGCGCCGGAAATGGCACACTGCGCCCGCCCGTCTTGGAGGCTGATGGCTGTGGTGTGGAAATGGGGCGCGGTGATGTTGAAGCAGTTGAAGAACAGAAAAGAAACCAAGAAAACGGAAGGCGTGATGCGGCGGTGGTGGTGAGAGCGGGAAAAACAAAACAAAAAAAAAACAACAAAAAAAAAAGAAGGAAAAACAACAAGAAAACAAAAAGTCTATCAATATTAAAATGTAAATGGAAATGGAAATGGACCCAGGTATAACCTCCCTGCACAAATAGCAGAGAGTCCGATGATAATAAAAATGTGCCAGAATGTTAACGTCCCTACAAAACAAACCCAACGATAATATTAATGAAAGAGTGAACCGTATGTAACATTGCAACAGACATAATGAAACCTGATAAATTGTATAAGGGCAGCAGCGTTGACCTTTGGCCCTGTATTCAGAATAAAAAGAGCCAAAGATCGTTACCCCAATGAAAAAGACACTGAAACACGTATGTAACATAGTAGCGATGGCGAGACATTGTAGCATCTGTGACCAGAGAGTTTGCGCTGGACTGCGCGAGTGTTGCGAGCGGTTCTCAGTCAGTCAGTCAGTCAGTCAGTCAGTAGTCGTTGCGAGTCCGTAGCTCTGTGTAGTTGAGGGCTGTACTCTGTCAGTAGTCGTCGCGTGCAGTACGCCAATAGTCGTCATGCAGAGCGGTCGGTCAGTAGTAGCAGCCGAGTGCGGTTGTGTGATGTAGGCGGTCGGCAACACTGGTCAAGATGGTGAATAAGGTATACTGTTAATTAATATAATCATTAGATAATGAAAAATTGTATTTATTGTAATTATTCTCCAACAAGTTCCCCAATAATAATTTTTATTTCAAAAGCATTTTTCAAACATTTAATTGTTTATTGAACTAAAGAGTTCGTTGCACTTCACATTTCATTCCACTTCTTTGAAGAAAAATGTCACTAAAATCACAAAAAAAGAGAATATTATTATTTGCAATGCAGTTCCTCCAAGCGCTGCGCAACAACCAGAGCAGAAATGTGACATCCATTTATTCGGAGGTAAGACTTTAATTCTGATTGTTTTGCACAGGGCCAAAGACCGATATTTCGGTTTAATTGAAGTTTCTTGTCACTGAACGGACTTTTTTAAATGTTGTGTGAAGACTTTATATTTGAGTCAGATTGCGAATTTCACATTTGTGTTGCCATTTTCAATACCTCTCATTGTGGGCGAGGTTACAATTAGCGCAATGTCCATTAGCATCCGTAAATAACATTGTCCATTATTTTAAATTTTGCTGGGAGGTTACAACACACACACAAAAAAAAAAAAAACAAAAAATTGCATTTATATCCGCTCCTCAATTGTAGATACCCCTTACACAGCTGTGTGCAATGAATGAGTGCTGGCTGGTAATTAATTGCACTCCTTGGAGGGAAATGCCATAGGAAGTAGTCTTTAAAAAGTGAATGTTTTTCGTTAAGAGACAAAAGTTACTTTAGAAAAAAAGTAATAGTGGGGCTTTTGTTGTTGAACAAAATAAGTACAATGAACATACGTTATCAGATTTGCGCAATGCAGCGTCACACCACCGTTTGATTATAACACAATAGACTATACATCGTCCCGAACCGTGACCAGAGTCGCGAGACGAGCAGAGCACGCCGCCGACGCCCGCTCAGTACAACCGTCCACCCGCTACTACTGTCGACCGACTACTACCTCTCCCGACTCGCGCTACAATATATATATATAACAACTGTTCCTGGCGACCCGGTGCGTGCCACTACTGTCGTCTGGCGCGGTCCAAGCGCCGACTAGCAGCGATAAAGAACTCTCTGGTCAGACAGAGATGCTGTCATGCCTCGCCATCGCTCTGGTAATGAATACATACGTGTTGCAGCGTGCGTACCACCGGAACACGCAGTGGCGGAGCCAAAGACTGTGTTGTCGAGGTCGAGTGCGAGCGGGAAGAGAGGCAGCGTCGGCACGGAGATGCAAGCGAGCGCGAGACGCACGGGGGCTGCGGCGTGGCGCGTTTGCGGTCGGCGCCTTTGGTGGCAACGGCCGGGACAAGCAGCGGTGTATGGTGTGGTGCGGGGCGGACAGGGGCGGAGGCGGCGCGACGACGGCATGGGGGCGAAAACGGGACGGGGGACGGCGGATGTTGAGAGGCGTCACGCGCGGACAGGACACAGACACAGAGACACACAGATTGGAAAGGGAGGGTGCGCGGTAGTAGTTGGGAATGTGCGTACCGTGCGGGATGGGAGTGGGCGAGGAACACGGTCGTGGCCCCTGTTTTGGGTGCGTGTGATGACGTCGGTGTGTTGTGGGAAGGGAAGGTGCTGTGGCGGCGGCGCGTAATGGGCGTAGGCCGAAAAGAGAAAGGAACGTGGGCAGTGTGTTGGCAAGCGTCGGTTCGACTGCGACGTTGATGGGCAGGGCAGGGCAGGGCAGGGCAGGGCAAGGTTTAATGGTGGTAGGAGTAGGCGTGTGGGCGCAAAAAATCTGCCGCTGCAGGCGGTGCCGTAACCGCCATGGCGGGAAGGAGAGAGGGCCAAAGAAAGAAAGAAAGAAAGAAAGAAAGAAAGAAAGAAGAAAACAAAAAAAAAAAAAAAAAAGGAGGGGGGGGCGAAAGTGGAGAGGCGGTGGTGTGAGAAGGGCGGGGGCGGAAGGAAGGCAGGAAGGACAAGAGGCGAGGCGACGGCTTGCTTTGTGTATCGGTCGGTCTCTGGCTATGCTTCGTGTTCTGCAGCAGGGTCGGTGCGCGGCGTGGCTCGCGGCAGTGGGAACGCCTGGTGGCTGGACGGCCAGCAATGCGGTTGGATGGGCGGCCACAGCACCGCACCTGTGCCCGAGGAGGAGACGCTGGCGGCGGGCCCTGAGGTGAGGCCGGCTCGGCTGGGGCTGTGGATGTGTAGGTGTGCGCCGCTGCTGCAACAACGAGTAAAACGCGAGAAGAAGGGATGGCGGTAGAGAGAAGAAAAAACAAAAAAGGTCGTGTTGTGTTGATGCGCAGGCAGACGCGTACAGAGGGACGAGCCCGGTCTGCAGCAGGGTGTGGCCGTGCCGAGTGCAGAGCAGCGGCGGCTCGGTTCGGTTCGGCCCGGCCCGGCGGGCCGCGCTGTTGTCGCGGACGTGAGCGCCCCCTGGCGGGTGGCCGGAGGCGGCGCGGCGTGTTGGACGTGTGGCTGGTGGCAGTGCACAATTTGCGAGTGGCCGGCGGTGTGGTGTGGCGGTTGGCGCGTCGGGCGGCGGAGAGGTATGTGTTGCGGGCGCCCTTTGCTGCGCTGCGTCGTTGCGTGTGCCGTACAGGGCGGGCGCTTGTCGACTGTGTGGGCGGTGTGGCGAATTGGCGTGAAACGGCTGCCGAGAGGTGTGTGGTAGCGAGCCGGTCGGTGGTGTCAGTGCGAAGGGGAATGTGCGTGCGTGTTTGGCGGTTTCGGTGTGCTTTTTGCGGCGTGAGAGTGGGAATTAGTGGGGCCGGCTGTTGTGTTGGTTCCTTGTGTCTTGTGTCGCGTAGCTTGATGGCAACGTGGAAGGACGCCGGTTTCGTTTTCGTTTCGAGCCTTGCGTGTGGTTGTCGACGTTGACTGGTTGGCGTGTGCCGATGCACGTGCATGTGTGGGTCGCGAGTGCGTTTTTGGCTGGCTGTGTGTGTGTGTGTGTGTGTGTGTGTGTGTGTGTGTGTGTGTTTTGGGGGGGAAGGGGGAGGCGGTGGTGAAAGTGCAGTCGTCGGGTGGGGCTGGGGCTGGGGCTGTGCGTCGTGGCGGAAAGGTGGTAGGTTGCGGGAAGCGAGCCCGTCGTTGACGGTGTCGCGTGAGTTGTGAATCGAGTGGGGCGCGGGGCGCGGGACAGGAGCAGCGTGCCGCTGCGTCGTGGTCGTCAGCAGAGGCTGTGCGTGTGCTTGTCCTTTTTGTGGGCGGTTCGTGCGAGGCGTTTTTGTTTTGTGTTGCCCTAGTTGTTAGTTTATTTTGTTTGTGTTTGTTATTTTGAGACGACGACTGGTTGGTGGCGTGCGCGCGAAGTGGCGGTGTGCGCTTCCCGTGTCGTTTGTGTTGTTTTGTTTTTGTTTTGTTTTTGTGTGGTTTTTTTTTGCACTGGGCCCCGGGGGGTGGGTGCGTGTGTGTCGATTGCCGGCTGGCGAAAGGTGCGCCATCGGCGGGGTGGGTCGCCGGCACAAGTAGAGGCGGCGGCGTTGTTGCTGTTGTTGTGTGGTGTTTGTTTTGTTCGGCTGTGTCGGCGAGCTGTGTTGCGGTGCGTGTGAATGGTGGTGCAAAAGTGCTGGCGTTGGGGCTGCGGCTGCGACTGCGACGGCGGCGAGCCGCGGGCGCGCCATTGATAGTGGTGTTGTGAACAGCGGCTGTGTACGGTAGTGGTGTTGTTGTAGCACGACGTGCATCCGGGCCGGCGCGGAAAGCGCAGTTGCGGGCGGTTGCCCTTCGGTGCCAGCCATGTCGCGTGAGCGGCGGGTTGCTTCTGGTGTCGACACGTGGTGCTCTGGGTTGTTGTGTGGTGCCGTTTGGCCGGTGGGGGTGGTTCGCGTGTGTCTCGTTCGCGCTCGGTATCTGGTCGTGGTCGTGCTGCTCCCCCGTCTGTCGGCGGTTTTCGACGTCGTCTGTACGTTTTTTGTTCGTTTGCGGCGTGCCTGCCGACGTCGTCCCGTCGCGACCTTTCAACCGAAAGTGTGGCGCCCGAAGGTGAACGAACGTAACCCTGACCTCGGCGCTTTACGCTGAGCCGAGCGAACCGAACCGAACCTAACCTGTGGTGTGGCGAGGTGAGCTCAGCCTGTGAGCCCCTAACGTCTACGTACGGTAAGCTGTCCGGCTCACGCCTCACGTTTGAACGCTTTTTTAACCTACGTTTGACGCTTCTTAACCTAGCACTGACCCCTTAACCTAACGTGTAACCTAACCTAACCTAGCCTCTGACGCCTGACGTGTTTGAATGCTTAACCTAAGTTTGACGCTTAACCTAACCCAAGTCCCCTTAACCTAACCCACGCCCACCTAACCTAACCTAACCTAGACGTGTAAACGTAATGTGTAACGCGTAACGTGTAAGGTCGGCTGGCGTGTGTGCTTGACGGCAGATTGGGTTGGTCTGTAGATTCGGATTGCGGTTTGCCTCGGTCGAGGGGTTGGGTCGGAAGCGGCGAGGGGCGGCGGCGCCTGTTGCGCAGGCGGCGTCCGTTTGCGGCGGGCAATTGTTGAGAAACGGCTGTGAATGTTGGCGGGCGAGAGGAGGAGGACGGCGCGCGATGTGGCCCGACGGCTGCGGGCCGATCGGGAAACGGCGGGAGGGCGACGGAAGGCGATGGGGCGGCGGAGGCGCGTTTGCACGGCCGTCATCGCCGCACGCCTCGGCTTGTGTGGCTGTGGCGCCGGCCGCGCTGGCCGGGCTGCCGCGGCGACGGTGTGGGAGTTTTGCCGAAGGTTTGGCCATTGTGGCGGGTCGTCGGCTGGGGCTGTGGGGGCGGCATTTGGGCGGGGGCGGCGATTCTCGGCGGGCCGACCCAGGCTGTAGCGCGCGGTAGCTGCAGTTTGGCCGTGGTTTGCGGCGCTGCCGTGGCGACTGGTTGGCGACTGTGGTGTGGCTGTGTGTAGCCCCATCCTCGGTGGTTTGAAAGGCGCGGGCGGTTGTGGCGCAGGTTTGGGGCTGCTCCGCACAGGCTGTCGGACGTTGGGCGGTAGCAAGCGCGGGAGGCGCGGCGCGGCGGCGCGCAGAGTGGCGGCCGCTCTCTCGGCCGTCCGCGCCCGCCCGCGACACTGGCTGGGCCTTGTGATTCTCTGCTCTGCTGCTGTGCTGTGCTTGCGTGCCTGCCGTCCCGCTCGCTCTCGCTGTGTGTTACGCGCGTCGTCGAAATGGCAGATCAGGCGGCTACGAACGAGACTGCTGCGGCACCCGCCGCCACCGGCACTACGAAGAAGGCCAAGTCTGCGTCGTCTGCGAAGAAGCCGCGCGCCAAGCCTGCGCACCCGCGCACCTCTGAGATGGTGACGGCCGCCATCAAGAGTCTGAAGGAGCGCGGCGGGTCGTCGCTGCAGGCGATCAAGAAGTACATAGCCGCGCACTACAAGCTGGACGCGGAGAAGCTGGCGCCGTTTATCAAGAAGTACCTCAAGTCGGCCGTCGTGGCGGGCGAGCTGGTGCAGACGAAGGGGAAGGGCGCGTCCGGCTCGTTCAAGCTTGCCGGCGCCGGCGGCGGGGGGGCGGCCGAGGGCGGCAAGGCTCGTGCTGGCGGTGCCAAGAAGAAGCGCGCCGCTCCGGCCAGCAAGGAGAAGAAGGGCGCCCGTGCGGCCGGCGCAAAGAAGGCTGGTGGCGTGAAGGCGGCGACCGGTCGGAAGGCGGGCGCCGCCAAGAAGGCGTCTGCGGCGTCGGCCGCTCCCGCGGGTGCGAAGAAGGCGGCTGCGGCCAAGCCGGCCAAGGCCAAGTCGCCGTCGAAGGCGAAGAAGGCCGCCAAGGTTCCGACGAAGAAGCCGAAGGCGCCGCGCCCGAAGAAGGCGACGACGCCGTCTAAGGCGAAGGCTTCGCCCAAGAAGAAGAAGTAGAGTAGAGGAGAAAGAGATGGGAAAGGAAGGGTTTGGCGCTTGACTCCGTCGTCCCCACCCCCCGTCGTCGTCTAGTGGCGCGCAAGAGACGCGCGGCCCAAAACGGCCCTTCTCAGGGCCATCAAAGCACGTCGGGGAAGGTTTTGATTGTCGTGTTGCGTTTGGTGTGGGTGTCTGTCTGTATGCCCGTGGGGATGCTGTTTGCGTGCCGTGGTGGTTGGATTGCGGGGGTCGGTGGCGGGTGTGGGCGGCGGTAGCGGTAAGCGGTGTTGTTGTTGTCGTGGTTGATTGTCGCCGTGTTTGTGGCGGCGGCCGACGGTTGGTTTTCTGTCACGTTGTTTTGTTTGAATACGTTGGTTGGCTTGCCTGCGTTCGTTCTTCTCGGATGTCTGTCTTGTCGAGTCGTGTCTGGTCTTTGTTTTGTTCCTTTGTGTGTGTTATGTTTTGCAACGGGGGGCACGTTGAGAGATGTGGAAGGAGTCGGTGGCGTGTAGAGCGAGCGAGCGCGCCTGCCTGGCCGTTGGCCGTCGGAGTGGAGTGCGGGTTTTTTTTTTTTTTTTTTTTTTTGTTTTCGAAACGAAAGCGGCGGCCGGCCAGCCACCCGTGCGGTGTGACGTCGGCCGTTGGGTATTGTGCGCTTGGAGCGCCGGGGAGGGATGATGTGTGATTGTTGCGCGCTGCTAGCAGGCAGGCAGAGTGAGCGGGTGTGGCGGACGGACGGGAAGTGGCGGTGTTTGTTTTTGGGTTGCGGGGCGAGAGGCAGGCGACCGACAAAGTTTGCTCGCGACGGAGAGATGTTAGTGGCCCTGAAAAGGGCCGTTTTTGTTTGTGCGGTGCGGTGCCGCGGCGCGGTTTAGGCGCGCTCGCCGCGGATGCGGCGCGCGAGCTGGATGTCCTTGGGCATGATGGTGACGCGCTTGGCGTGGATTGCGCACAGGTTGGTGTCTTCGAAGAGGCCGACGAGGTAGGCCTCGCTGGCCTCCTGCAGGGCCATGACTGCGGAGCTCTGGAAGCGCAGGTCGGTCTTGAAGTCCTGGGCGATCTCGCGCACTAGGCGCTGGAATGGCAGCTTGCGGATGAGCAGCTCTGTGCTCTTCTGGTAGCGCCTGATTTCTCGCAGGGCGACGGTGCCCGGCCTGTAGCGGTGGGGCTTCTTGACGCCTCCGGTGGCGGGCGCGCTCTTCCTCGCCGCCTTGGTGGCGAGCTGTTTGCGCGGCGCCTTTCCGCCGGTGGACTTGCGGGCCGTTTGCTTTGTGCGGGCCATAGCGGTAGCGGTAGCGGTAGCGGAGCGGCGTGCGTGGAGGTTAGGTGCGGCGCGGCGTCCGGTGCTGCCTTGACAACGGGCCCGCGCGCCTCCGTGCTGCGCTTATATGCCCTCGGTTGCGCGTGGTGGGGGGAGGGCGGGCCAGAGTCTATATAGGGGGGCGGCGGGCGCGCTGGGCGCAAGCGAGAGCGGCCTGAGCTGGCGAGGCAAGCGCATCGCTGCTGTTGCGCGCTTCGCTTACTCGGCCGTTGAGAGCTCGTGAAGAGGTTTTCTGTGCTGTGGGCGCTGCGGAGAGCAAATTGTCGTGCGTTGTTTTGACAACGCGTGCAAATTGTCGTGTTCCGCGCCTCGCAGCATGGGAAAGAAGGGTGCGCAGAGGAAACCTGCCGCTACGAAGGGTCCTTCGGTTGTGCGACTCTCTGAGTCTGCCGACCGTGCAAGGAACTCCTGTGAAGACGAGTCGCGGCCTGTCCCCCCTTTGTACGTCAAGTGCAAAGGCGGGTGGACAGCGCTGTTCGACACCATGACGAAATGCGCTCGGAACGAGGTGGTCTACGAGTCTGTCGATACAGACTCGCTGATCTGCGTTCGAGCCGCAAACGTGGCCGACCACAGGGCGATCAAGGTCGCAGTGGCCGACCACATCGTCGACGCGCCGCCGGCGCGTGAGAAGGCACCTTCCGTAGGAAGGATGAAGACGACTAAGGCACTCCTCAGGGGGTTGCCTTGGTGCTGTGACGAGGCAGCGGTCCGGGAAGGGCTGCTGCGAGCCGGGTTTGGTAATGCAGCCGCAAGGTTGCACAACCGGACCAACAGGAAGAGGGCGCCGCTCTATGCCGTAACCGTGCAAACGGTCGACGGCGGGAGCGACATCTTCGACTTGCGGAAGTTGCTGGGCTTCCCGGTTACGACGCAAGCTCTCCCGACCGCCATGGATCCTCAGCCCCAGTGCTTCAGGTGCCAGGGCGAGGGCCATGTTGCGAAGTATTGCCGCAACGCGGCGCGGTGCGTCAAGTGCTCAGGTGAGCACGACAGCCGCGCCTGCGACCGCGGCAGCAACGCTCTGCCGACTTGTGTCCGGTGTGGCGGCCCGCACGTCGCCAGCTGGCGCGGTTGCGCGGCTTTCTCTAGCCGCAGCCGTGCCGGGGGCGGCGAAGCGGCCGCGGCCGCACCGACGCAGCAGCAGAAGAGAAGACGACGTCGGAAACGGCGTAGGGCGGAGAACAGCCCGGTGCAGCTGAGGGATGGCGCAGCAGCAGATCCACCTGCCAGGGGCGGGGACGGCCGCTCGGAAACGGGCCGCCAGGACGCAGCTCGCCCTCCCGCGAAGAGATGTGACCTCGAGCTCGGCATCGCCGTGAAGGAGGCCACAGCAGCCCTCAAAGCCGTAATGGCGGTGGAGAGGACTGCCTTCGCAGCCGCCGTGGCTGCAGAGAAGGAAGAGGCCTTGAGGCAACTGCGTGCAGTCTTCGCCCAAGGCCTCAGTGCAGTCGTACCTGCGAACACTCCTGCGACCTCGCAGAAGGACGTTCGCGCGCCTGTCCCAGCGGTTGCCCCAGCAGCACCGCAGGTGAAAGGTGCAAAGAAGAAAACCGCCAGGGCAGTCTTCATCGCGCAAGCGTCGCCGCGCTGCCGCGCCGAACTTTTGTGTTACAGGGAGTAAGCCACTGCGGCCGGCCCAGGAGACAACGAGGGAGCCCAGCCGCGGCACCGGACTGACCCAGCGAACGACCACGCAGTACATAGGTAACGTTGCACGATACCTCACGCTAACCCCCCTCACCTTGCATGCTCTGTCGCAGCTAGCAAACCGCTACTGCTCTTACTTCCCGTCCTACTGTCGCAGAGGTTTTTTTCCCTTGGCGCTGGCCTTGGCACTTTTTTTCCTCTGCTCTTACAACCGCTACCCTTCGATCGCTTTCGACCACTACTATCTCCTGATGGACCATGTTAATGAGTAGCCTTACCCAGACGCATGGATAACATCACAGCCTGCATCCTGTGACGCCTTGATTCAAAACTAACATGCATACGGAGGTGACAGTAGAACTTTTGTGTTGGTCACCACGTTGGTGCGGGCGTGGAGGGGCCCCATCCTTAGGTAAAAAAAAAGCGCTGGGCGCAGACCGTAGCCGACTCGCCAGCCGCTGCAGCTGCTGTTTGTGCACGTTTTGCTTTGCCCGAGGAAGGAAGGATGACAGGCCGCGGCAAGGGAGGAAAGGGGCTCGGCAAGGGTGGCGCCAAGCGGCACCGCAAGGTGTTGCGCGACAACATCCAGGGCATCACGAAGCCCGCCATCCGCCGCCTGGCTCGCAGGGGCGGCGTGAAGCGCATCTCTGGTCTGATCTACGAGGAGACCCGCGGGGTGCTGAAGGTGTTCCTGGAGAACGTGATCCGCGACGCGGTGACGTACACTGAGCACGCCAAGCGCAAGACTGTGACGGCCATGGACGTGGTGTACGCCCTGAAGAGGCAGGGGCGCACCCTGTACGGTTTCGGCGGTTAGGCTGCGTCGCAGCGGGCGCTGGCCTTCCCGCGGCCGTGCTTGTGGGTGGGAGAGACTAGAAAACGGCCCTTTTCAGGGCCACCACACTGTTCGGAAGTTGAAAAGTGCGAAAGAGTCTGTGTTGTTGCTGCGTGTGTGCGCTGTGTTGTTTGTTTGTTTGTTTCTCTCTGTCTTTGTTTCTTTCTTTCCGTTTGAGCGACGTGATGTGACTGGGAGGGGAGAAGGAAAGGAAACGTGTCATGTGGCTGGCTGTGTGTGGAGCTGCTTCGTTTGTGTGTCTTTGTATCGATCGCGACGGAGATGGCGGGCTGTGTGTTGTTGTGCGAGAGGCGGTGATTATTTGCTTGCGTGGTTTGGCTCTGTGTGTTTGTTTGCGGCGGCGTTGGGGTTTCCGAGGCAAGGCGTGTGGGCATAGGCGGCCGGATCAGCTGTTTCGTTCGTGTCGACGGCCGTTGCGCGCGGGAGTGGAGGGCGGTGTGTCGACACGCCTCCCTTTAACAATGGTCATTATTGCTGCCGTTGTCGGTTTGGAAGGCGACTGCGACCGTGCAAAATGTGTGTGTGTGTGTTGGGCCACACGGGCTGTGTGGACGACAAGATGGCGGACGTGCGCCGGCGGCGGCTGTGCTGTGACAGTGCAAAGTTAAAAAACAAAACAAGGTGCGGCGAGGACGACTGAAATTTTGCTTTGGACGTAGGTTTGTGTGGTGGCCCTGAAAAGGGCCGATTGTTGTGGGCCGAGCCGGCAAAGCGCGTTGCGTGCAGGGGAGCACGCGGCGCTGCGATTGCCTGGCCTCCTTTAGGCCTTCTTCTCGGTCTTCTTTGGCAGCAGGACGGCCTGGATGTTGGGCAGGACACCACCCTGTGCGATGGTGACGCCCGACAGGAGCTTGTTGAGCTCCTCGTCGTTGCGGATGGCAAGCTGCAGGTGGCGCGGGATGATGCGCGTCTTCTTGTTGTCGCGGGCCGCGTTTCCGGCCAGCTCGAGCACCTCAGCCGCGAGGTACTCCATGACGGCGGCGAGGTAGACGGGCGCCCCGGCGCCGACGCGCTCTGCGTAGTTTCCCTTGCGCAGGAGGCGGTGGATTCTGCCGACCGGGAACTGGAGCCCAGCCCTGCTTGAGCGGGACTTTGACTTGCCCTTGACTTTGCCTCCCTTTCCGCGTCCGGACATGGCGATGGGCTAGCGACGGTGCACACGAAACGGCAACGAAAACGACCGGTGCGAGCGGCAGCGAGTCGAGCAGCGGAGTGCGTGCCGGCGCAGCCTGCCTGCTGCTCCTTTTCTGACTTCTTCACTGTGAGGAGGTTCAGGTGGAAGTTTGTGGCCTGTTGGCCTTTACTCCCCTGGGATGATTGATGAGTCTTCTTTCTTGACTTGTAGGTTGTTCTGTACTGGCAAGGAGTGCCGATAACCTATTTTCTGTATTTGTCGGTGTGACGACTTTTCTTTTTCTTCTTGGCTGTTGTTGAGGGCCCTTCCTCGGTTGGGATGTTGTGCAAAATGCATCCCGCCTTATCATACTCCCCGTTGACGAGAGCGATGATGATACAGCGCATCTGCGCCTCTGTGAAGATAGGGTAGGAGTCAATCAGATTGAACTCCTCCCTAGAAAGACCCAGAAGGCCTTCAGGATACCCGAGTGGGCGATGCGGGAGTTGTGGTTTAGGATGGTTAGGAGGAACGAAGGGATAAGGGTTGTCGTGGTGGGGGTAAGTACCGTCGCGAAGCGATGCAGCGATCTTCTGCGTCACAGCGCTTGCGCTGTACATGTCCGGAAGCGGGAGGAATGGGACTTCTTCCCACTCGTCTTCGTGCGCTGCTGCCTCGGTGTCCGTCTTGGGCTCCCCTTCGGCAGGCACGTCGGTCTGCGTGGCCACCGTCGCAAACTTCTTCTCTCGTGGAGGAGTCGTCTGGCTGGCGGTGTCGACCGCTGTGGCGGAAGCTGCCTTGGCTGAGCGAAGCTCCTGCGTCAGCTCAGCAATCTGACGCCGAGCCTCGCCCAGTTCCGCCAGCATGGCCGCCCTCTCTTCCGCCATGGCGGATTTGAAGGCGGACATGGCTTCTTCTACGGCGTCGTTGAGGCGCCTGGTGATGACGTCTTCTGATCGAGTGACCACCTCTTCGCGTGTGGTGGTCACTTGCTTCTGCGTCTTCTCTGGTCCGCGCCAATTTCTCCTGTACGCGCAGGAACGGGCGTTAGCCGCGTGTGCGCCACCGCAGTTGGCGCATGTGCAGGGGGCGTCCTTCGGCTTCTTGCAGTCGCGTGTGTCGTGTGCTTGCGCACACTTCAAACACGCGACTGCTCCGCTGCAGTGCTTGGCGACGTGGCCAAGCTTTTGGCAGCGAAAGCACTGCGGTGTAGACTTCTTCTTCTTCTTCCCGGCTGGTCCTGCTAACGTGAGCAGCAACTCAGCCAAGGCAGCAGCTTTGCGTCCACTTCCGCGTCCCGACATCACGAGTAGTAACAGCGACAACGAGCTAACGTGTACTCTCCGCGGCGTGAGCGGGAATGCCGGCGCAGCCGGGGTGGGGGTGCTTTATGGGCTCGGGTGCGGCGGCCGGTTGCGCGCGCGCCCCATTGGTCGGCGGCCGCAACAGGGCGAGCTGGTAAAGGTGCGGCGGCGGCTGGCGGCGGGTGCCACTGTGTGGGGAGACGCTGACTAGAGCGGAGCGCTTGCTACTGGTGTTGCTGCTGCCGTACGTTGGTTCGAGATGCCGCCCAAGACTAGCGGGAAGGCCGCCAAGAAGGCTGGCAAGGCGCAGAAGAACATTTCGAAGGGCGACAAGAAGAAGAAGCGCAAGAGGAAGGAGAGCTATGCCATCTACATCTACAAGGTGCTGAAGCAGGTGCACCCTGACACGGGCATCTCGTCGAAGGCGATGAGCATCATGAACAGCTTCGTGAACGACATTTTCGAGCGCATTGCGGCCGAGGCTTCTCGCCTGGCGCACTACAACAAGCGCTCGACCATCACGTCCCGCGAGATCCAGACCGCTGTGCGGCTGTTGCTGCCTGGCGAGCTGGCCAAGCACGCCGTGAGCGAGGGCACGAAGGCGGTGACCAAGTACACGAGCTCCAAGTAAGGAGGTGGCTCTGGAATGGAAGGAAGGAAGGAAGGATGGAGAAGGCTCCTCCGTTGCGAGAGCGGCAAAACGGCCCTTTTCAGGGCCACCAACGTGCCTTTTGCGGGAAGGGCGGAATTGTTGTTGTTGTTGTTTGTGTGGACGGCTGTGATGTATGTGTTTCCTTTTTTTTTTGTGGGTGGGGGGGGCGCGTCAAAGCGTGTTGCGCGGGGTACGGCCACGAGGTTGGTCGCCGTGGCGTGGAATGGTGGCACGCCTCGTTGGCGTGGTTTTTGACCCATTGGTGTTGTTGGTGTGTGTGTGTGTGTGTGTGTGTGTTACCCGTCTGCGAGGGGGGACAGTGCGATCGGCGACTTTTGTGTCACCGTAACGACGGCCGTTTGCGGGTTTGTTTTTTTTTTTGCACATCATACATGGCGAGGGTGAAATGTGAAATGTTTTTGTTTGGTTTTTTTTTTTTTTTTGCCGCCCACTATTCCCTTTGCTGTACGCCGAGTTCGACAATGGTGCGACGTAACTGCAGCGTGGAGGTGTGTGAGTGACGTTGAAATGAACGTGCCATTAAGACGCATTGTTGTTGTATTGTACTGTACGTGTACGGCGACACGCACGATGATGTACCATTCGACTCTGATGTTTGATAGCCGTGTCTGACTGATTGCGTACGACGCACGCACACCGATGTCGTCATTCAAGATGCACGCGTGTCCAGTGCAGTACAGTAAGCGCGACGACGGCGGCGGCGGCGGCGGTCGTTTGTTTGGCGAATGTCTGTACACGTGTTTGTCTGTGTCCATCCGGTATGTATTTGTTTGTTTGAAAGTGTTTTGTGTGTCGGTGACGTGGTCCGATCCGTCGCCCCCTGAGTAACTGTCGATCGGCGCGATAGACCGGCGTCACGCAACTGAACCGAAGTCGTGGGCACACCCGTCATACTGTTGTACACCGTCGCGCTGAGAACGGTAACGAAAGGTTGACTTTGATCGGTCGAATGTCTGGGCAGAACGTGAGGAATGAGGCAAGAGTGCAAGGAGGGGGGGCAAAAGAGAGAGGAAGGGAAAAAGGGGAGAAACGCATTCGTAGAGCAACGGAACGTTCCCGTGTCGGAGGCGTATTGGAGCCGCACTGAAATGCGTTTAACGGCGGCGCGGCTGCAAGTGTCTGCCGTGGTGAACGTTACCTTTGACGGCTGCATTGGGCTTTGCCCTTTGCTTTTGCTTTCGCTTTCGCTTTCCCGGATGTACGTAACGTTTGTTGATATGGTTCTGAGGAAGAGTGTATGACAGTGCCGTGCCGTCCATGTTCGTGTGCCCTCCCATTGTGTGTATGCTATTGTCTGTGTACTTGAATGATGTATGTAGGTGTTAGTGGACATGTTTTACCAGTGGGGGGAAATGGATCGTCGATAGTTGCCGTCACTCTGTCACGGTCGAGATGACGCACCCTCCGTACAGAAAGGTGTCGAGAAAGTGAGTGTGTGTGCGTGCGTGTGTGTGTGTGTGTGTGTGTGTGTGTGTGCGTGCGTCCGTGAATTGGCAGTGTTTGGAGGTGGGCGTGCCCTGCATGTGGCCCGGAAGGCTGTTCGTTAGGCGGTAGTGTTGTGTGGACAGGGGAGGGGCATGCGTAACGCTGCTGGCATGGCATTTCGGGAGATGGGAGGGGGCAAACGAGGAAACGAGGAGCGGCGGCCAAAGACGGGACGGGGAGGGGCGCGGTGTGGGTGGCTTGCGCCTGTGCTCGGCGTTGTGGTTTGTGCAAAAGAGGAGGAGAAAAACAATGTGAGTTGCCAGGGAGGGGAGCGGTGTTGTGTTGTGGTTGTCGTGGTGTAGCCGCAGACGCGGCTGTCAGTGAACGTGGCGAGACGGACGGATGCGCGGAGGGGCGGGGGCGGCGCATTTCGCCGGTGCCGTGCCGTGCCTGAAAGCCGCGTGGTCGCTGTGTTGTTGGTGGCGTGGGGGCGAGGAGAGTACCGTACGGGTGTGCTTGTGCGCCGGAAATGGCACACTGCGCCCGCCCGTCTTGGAGGCTGATGGCTGTGGTGTGGAAATGGGGCGCGGTGATGTTGAAGCAGTTGAAGAACAGAAAAGAAACCAAGAAAACGGAAGGCGTGATGCGGCGGTGGTGGTGAGAGCGGGAAAAACAAAACAAAAAAAAAACAACAAAAAAAAAAGAAGGAAAAACAACAAGAAAACAAAAAGTCTATCAATATTAAAATGTAAATGGAAATGGAAATGGACCCAGGTATAACCTCCCTGCACAAATAGCAGAGAGTCCGATGATAATAAAAATGTGCCAGAATGTTAACGTCCCTACAAAACAAACCCAACGATAATATTAATGAAAGAGTGAACCGTATGTAACATTGCAACAGACATAATGAAACCTGATAAATTGTATAAGGGCAGCAGCGTTGACCTTTGGCCCTGTATTCAGAATAAAAAGAGCCAAAGATCGTTACCCCAATGAAAAAGACACTGAAACACGTATGTAACATAGTAGCGATGGCGAGACATTGTAGCATCTGTGACCAGAGAGTTTGCGCTGGACTGCGCGAGTGTTGCGAGCGGTTCTCAGTCAGTCAGTCAGTCAGTCAGTCAGTAGTCGTTGCGAGTCCGTAGCTCTGTGTAGTTGAGGGCTGTACTCTGTCAGTAGTCGTCGCGTGCAGTACGCCAATAGTCGTCATGCAGAGCGGTCGGTCAGTAGTAGCAGCCGAGTGCGGTTGTGTGATGTAGGCGGTCGGCAACACTGGTCAAGATGGTGAATAAGGTATACTGTTAATTAATATAATCATTAGATAATGAAAAATTGTATTTATTGTAATTATTCTCCAACAAGTTCCCCAATAATAATTTTTATTTCAAAAGCATTTTTCAAACATTTAATTGTTTATTGAACTAAAGAGTTCGTTGCACTTCACATTTCATTCCACTTCTTTGAAGAAAAATGTCACTAAAATCACAAAAAAAGAGAATATTATTATTTGCAATGCAGTTCCTCCAAGCGCTGCGCAACAACCAGAGCAGAAATGTGACATCCATTTATTCGGAGGTAAGACTTTAATTCTGATTGTTTTGCACAGGGCCAAAGACCGATATTTCGGTTTAATTGAAGTTTCTTGTCACTGAACGGACTTTTTTAAATGTTGTGTGAAGACTTTATATTTGAGTCAGATTGCGAATTTCACATTTGTGTTGCCATTTTCAATACCTCTCATTGTGGGCGAGGTTACAATTAGCGCAATGTCCATTAGCATCCGTAAATAACATTGTCCATTATTTTAAATTTTGCTGGGAGGTTACAACACACACACAAAAAAAAAAAAAACAAAAAATTGCATTTATATCCGCTCCTCAATTGTAGATACCCCTTACACAGCTGTGTGCAATGAATGAGTGCTGGCTGGTAATTAATTGCACTCCTTGGAGGGAAATGCCATAGGAAGTAGTCTTTAAAAAGTGAATGTTTTTCGTTAAGAGACAAAAGTTACTTTAGAAAAAAAGTAATAGTGGGGCTTTTGTTGTTGAACAAAATAAGTACAATGAACATACGTTATCAGATTTGCGCAATGCAGCGTCACACCACCGTTTGATTATAACACAATAGACTATACATCGTCCCGAACCGTGACCAGAGTCGCGAGACGAGCAGAGCACGCCGCCGACGCCCGCTCAGTACAACCGTCCACCCGCTACTACTGTCGACCGACTACTACCTCTCCCGACTCGCGCTACAATATATATATATAACAACTGTTCCTGGCGACCCGGTGCGTGCCACTACTGTCGTCTGGCGCGGTCCAAGCGCCGACTAGCAGCGATAAAGAACTCTCTGGTCAGACAGAGATGCTGTCATGCCTCGCCATCGCTCTGGTAATGAATACATACGTGTTGCAGCGTGCGTACCACCGGAACACGCAGTGGCGGAGCCAAAGACTGTGTTGTCGAGGTCGAGTGCGAGCGGGAAGAGAGGCAGCGTCGGCACGGAGATGCAAGCGAGCGCGAGACGCACGGGGGCTGCGGCGTGGCGCGTTTGCGGTCGGCGCCTTTGGTGGCAACGGCCGGGACAAGCAGCGGTGTATGGTGTGGTGCGGGGCGGACAGGGGCGGAGGCGGCGCGACGACGGCATGGGGGCGAAAACGGGACGGGGGACGGCGGATGTTGAGAGGCGTCACGCGCGGACAGGACACAGACACAGAGACACACAGATTGGAAAGGGAGGGTGCGCGGTAGTAGTTGGGAATGTGCGTACCGTGCGGGATGGGAGTGGGCGAGGAACACGGTCGTGGCCCCTGTTTTGGGTGCGTGTGATGACGTCGGTGTGTTGTGGGAAGGGAAGGTGCTGTGGCGGCGGCGCGTAATGGGCGTAGGCCGAAAAGAGAAAGGAACGTGGGCAGTGTGTTGGCAAGCGTCGGTTCGACTGCGACGTTGATGGGCAGGGCAGGGCAGGGCAGGGCAGGGCAAGGTTTAATGGTGGTAGGAGTAGGCGTGTGGGCGCAAAAAATCTGCCGCTGCAGGCGGTGCCGTAACCGCCATGGCGGGAAGGAGAGAGGGCCAAAGAAAGAAAGAAAGAAAGAAAGAAAGAAAGAAAGAAAGAAGAAAACAAAAAAAAAAAAAAAAAAAGGAGGGGGGGGCGAAAGTGGAGAGGCGGTGGTGTGAGAAGGGCGGGGGCGGAAGGAAGGCAGGAAGGACAAGAGGCGAGGCGACGGCTTGCTTTGTGTATCGGTCGGTCTCTGGCTATGCTTCGTGTTCTGCAGCAGGGTCGGTGCGCGGCGTGGCTCGCGGCAGTGGGAACGCCTGGTGGCTGGACGGCCAGCAATGCGGTTGGATGGGCGGCCACAGCACCGCACCTGTGCCCGAGGAGGAGACGCTGGCGGCGGGCCCTGAGGTGAGGCCGGCTCGGCTGGGGCTGTGGATGTGTAGGTGTGCGCCGCTGCTGCAACAACGAGTAAAACGCGAGAAGAAGGGATGGCGGTAGAGAGAAGAAAAAACAAAAAAGGTCGTGTTGTGTTGATGCGCAGGCAGACGCGTACAGAGGGACGAGCCCGGTCTGCAGCAGGGTGTGGCCGTGCCGAGTGCAGAGCAGCGGCGGCTCGGTTCGGTTCGGCCCGGCCCGGCGGGCCGCGCTGTTGTCGCGGACGTGAGCGCCCCCTGGCGGGTGGCCGGAGGCGGCGCGGCGTGTTGGACGTGTGGCTGGTGGCAGTGCACAATTTGCGAGTGGCCGGCGGTGTGGTGTGGCGGTTGGCGCGTCGGGCGGCGGAGAGGTATGTGTTGCGGGCGCCCTTTGCTGCGCTGCGTCGTTGCGTGTGCCGTACAGGGCGGGCGCTTGTCGACTGTGTGGGCGGTGTGGCGAATTGGCGTGAAACGGCTGCCGAGAGGTGTGTGGTAGCGAGCCGGTCGGTGGTGTCAGTGCGAAGGGGAATGTGCGTGCGTGTTTGGCGGTTTCGGTGTGCTTTTTGCGGCGTGAGAGTGGGAATTAGTGGGGCCGGCTGTTGTGTTGGTTCCTTGTGTCTTGTGTCGCGTAGCTTGATGGCAACGTGGAAGGACGCCGGTTTCGTTTTCGTTTCGAGCCTTGCGTGTGGTTGTCGACGTTGACTGGTTGGCGTGTGCCGATGCACGTGCATGTGTGGGTCGCGAGTGCGTTTTTGGCTGGCTGTGTGTGTGTGTGTGTGTGTGTGTGTGTGTGTGTGTTTTGGGGGGGGAAGGGGGAGGCGGTGGTGAAAGTGCAGTCGTCGGGTGGGGCTGGGGCTGGGGCTGTGCGTCGTGGCGGAAAGGTGGTAGGTTGCGGGAAGCGAGCCCGTCGTTGACGGTGTCGCGTGAGTTGTGAATCGAGTGGGGCGCGGGGCGCGGGACAGGAGCAGCGTGCCGCTGCGTCGTGGTCGTCAGCAGAGGCTGTGCGTGTGCTTGTCCTTTTTGTGGGCGGTTCGTGCGAGGCGTTTTTGTTTTGTGTTGCCCTAGTTGTTAGTTTATTTTGTTTGTGTTTGTTATTTTGAGACGACGACTGGTTGGTGGCGTGCGCGCGAAGTGGCGGTGTGCGCTTCCCGTGTCGTTTGTGTTGTTTTGTTTTTGTTTTGTTTTTGTGTGGTTTTTTTTTGCACTGGGCCCCGGGGGGTGGGTGCGTGTGTGTCGATTGCCGGCTGGCGAAAGGTGCGCCATCGGCGGGGTGGGTCGCCGGCACAAGTAGAGGCGGCGGCGTTGTTGCTGTTGTTGTGTGGTGTTTGTTTTGTTCGGCTGTGTCGGCGAGCTGTGTTGCGGTGCGTGTGAATGGTGGTGCAAAAGTGCTGGCGTTGGGGCTGCGGCTGCGACTGCGACGGCGGCGAGCCGCGGGCGCGCCATTGATAGTGGTGTTGTGAACAGCGGCTGTGTACGGTAGTGGTGTTGTTGTAGCACGACGTGCATCCGGGCCGGCGCGGAAAGCGCAGTTGCGGGCGGTTGCCCTTCGGTGCCAGCCATGTCGCGTGAGCGGCGGGTTGCTTCTGGTGTCGACACGTGGTGCTCTGGGTTGTTGTGTGGTGCCGTTTGGCCGGTGGGGGTGGTTCGCGTGTGTCTCGTTCGCGCTCGGTATCTGGTCGTGGTCGTGCTGCTCCCCCGTCTGTCGGCGGTTTTCGACGTCGTCTGTACGTTTTTTGTTCGTTTGCGGCGTGCCTGCCGACGTCGTCCCGTCGCGACCTTTCAACCGAAAGTGTGGCGCCCGAAGGTGAACGAACGTAACCCTGACCTCGGCGCTTTACGCTGAGCCGAGCGAACCGAACCGAACCTAACCTGTGGTGTGGCGAGGTGAGCTCAGCCTGTGAGCCCCTAACGTCTACGTACGGTAAGCTGTCCGGCTCACGCCTCACGTTTGAACGCTTTTTTAACCTACGTTTGACGCTTCTTAACCTAGCACTGACCCCTTAACCTAACGTGTAACCTAACCTAACCTAGCCTCTGACGCCTGACGTGTTTGAATGCTTAACCTAAGTTTGACGCTTAACCTAACCCAAGTCCCCTTAACCTAACCCACGCCCACCTAACCTAACCTAACCTAGACGTGTAAACGTAATGTGTAACGCGTAACGTGTAAGGTCGGCTGGCGTGTGTGCTTGACGGCAGATTGGGTTGGTCTGTAGATTCGGATTGCGGTTTGCCTCGGTCGAGGGGTTGGGTCGGAAGCGGCGAGGGGCGGCGGCGCCTGTTGCGCAGGCGGCGTCCGTTTGCGGCGGGCAATTGTTGAGAAACGGCTGTGAATGTTGGCGGGCGAGAGGAGGAGGACGGCGCGCGATGTGGCCCGACGGCTGCGGGCCGATCGGGAAACGGCGGGAGGGCGACGGAAGGCGATGGGGCGGCGGAGGCGCGTTTGCACGGCCGTCATCGCCGCACGCCTCGGCTTGTGTGGCTGTGGCGCCGGCCGCGCTGGCCGGGCTGCCGCGGCGACGGTGTGGGAGTTTTGCCGAAGGTTTGGCCATTGTGGCGGGTCGTCGGCTGGGGCTGTGGGGGCGGCATTTGGGCGGGGGCGGCGATTCTCGGCGGGCCGACCCAGGCTGTAGCGCGCGGTAGCTGCAGTTTGGCCGTGGTTTGCGGCGCTGCCGTGGCGACTGGTTGGCGACTGTGGTGTGGCTGTGTGTAGCCCCATCCTCGGTGGTTTGAAAGGCGCGGGCGGTTGTGGCGCAGGTTTGGGGCTGCTCCGCACAGGCTGTCGGACGTTGGGCGGTAGCAAGCGCGGGAGGCGCGGCGCGGCGGCGCGCAGAGTGGCGGCCGCTCTCTCGGCCGTCCGCGCCCGCCCGCGACACTGGCTGGGCCTTGTGATTCTCTGCTCTGCTGCTGTGCTGTGCTTGCGTGCCTGCCTGCCGTCCCGCTCGCTCTCGCTGTGTGTTACGCGCGTCGTCGAAATGGCAGATCAGGCGGCTACGAACGAGACTGCTGCGGCACCCGCCGCCACCGGCACTACGAAGAAGGCCAAGTCTGCGTCGTCTGCGAAGAAGCCGCGCGCCAAGCCTGCGCACCCGCGCACCTCTGAGATGGTGACGGCCGCCATCAAGAGTCTGAAGGAGCGCGGCGGGTCGTCGCTGCAGGCGATCAAGAAGTACATAGCCGCGCACTACAAGCTGGACGCGGAGAAGCTGGCGCCGTTTATCAAGAAGTACCTCAAGTCGGCCGTCGTGGCGGGCGAGCTGGTGCAGACGAAGGGGAAGGGCGCGTCCGGCTCGTTCAAGCTTGCCGGCGCCGGCGGCGGGGGGGCGGCCGAGGGCGGCAAGGCTCGTGCTGGCGGTGCCAAGAAGAAGCGCGCCGCTCCGGCCAGCAAGGAGAAGAAGGGCGCCCGTGCGGCCGGCGCAAAGAAGGCTGGTGGCGTGAAGGCGGCGACCGGTCGGAAGGCGGGCGCCGCCAAGAAGGCGTCTGCGGCGTCGGCCGCTCCCGCGGGTGCGAAGAAGGCGGCTGCGGCCAAGCCGGCCAAGGCCAAGTCGCCGTCGAAGGCGAAGAAGGCCGCCAAGGTTCCGACGAAGAAGCCGAAGGCGCCGCGCCCGAAGAAGGCGACGACGCCGTCTAAGGCGAAGGCTTCGCCCAAGAAGAAGAAGTAGAGTAGAGGAGAAAGAGATGGGAAAGGAAGGGTTTGGCGCTTGACTCCGTCGTCCCCACCCCCCGTCGTCGTCTAGTGGCGCGCAAGAGACGCGCGGCCCAAAACGGCCCTTCTCAGGGCCATCAAAGCACGTCGGGGAAGGTTTTGATTGTCGTGTTGCGTTTGGTGTGGGTGTCTGTCTGTATGCCCGTGGGGATGCTGTTTGCGTGCCGTGGTGGTTGGATTGCGGGGGTCGGTGGCGGGTGTGGGCGGCGGTAGCGGTAAGCGGTGTTGTTGTTGTCGTGGTTGATTGTCGCCGTGTTTGTGGCGGCGGCCGACGGTTGGTTTTCTGTCACGTTGTTTTGTTTGAATACGTTGGTTGGCTTGCCTGCGTTCGTTCTTCTCGGATGTCTGTCTTGTCGAGTCGTGTCTGGTCTTTGTTTTGTTCCTTTGTGTGTGTTATGTTTTGCAACGGGGGGCACGTTGAGAGATGTGGAAGGAGTCGGTGGCGTGTAGAGCGAGCGAGCGCGCCTGCCTGGCCGTTGGCCGTCGGAGTGGAGTGCGGGTTTTTTTTGTTTTCGAAACGAAAGCGGCGGCCGGCCAGCCACCCGTGCGGTGTGACGTCGGCCGTTGGGTATTGTGCGCTTGGAGCGCCGGGGAGGGATGATGTGTGATTGTTGCGCGCTGCTAGCAGGCAGGCAGAGTGAGCGGGTGTGGCGGACGGACGGGAAGTGGCGGTGTTTGTTTTTGGGTTGCGGGGCGAGAGGCAGGCGACCGACAAAGTTTGCTCGCGACGGAGAGATGTTAGTGGCCCTGAAAAGGGCCGTTTTTGTTTGTGCGGTGCGGTGCCGCGGCGCGGTTTAGGCGCGCTCGCCGCGGATGCGGCGCGCGAGCTGGATGTCCTTGGGCATGATGGTGACGCGCTTGGCGTGGATTGCGCACAGGTTGGTGTCTTCGAAGAGGCCGACGAGGTAGGCCTCGCTGGCCTCCTGCAGGGCCATGACTGCGGAGCTCTGGAAGCGCAGGTCGGTCTTGAAGTCCTGGGCGATCTCGCGCACTAGGCGCTGGAATGGCAGCTTGCGGATGAGCAGCTCTGTGCTCTTCTGGTAGCGCCTGATTTCTCGCAGGGCGACGGTGCCCGGCCTGTAGCGGTGGGGCTTCTTGACGCCTCCGGTGGCGGGCGCGCTCTTCCTCGGAGCCTTGGTGGCGAGCTGTTTGCGCGGCGCCTTTCCGCCGGTGGACTTGCGGGCCGTTTGCTTTGTGCGGGCCATAGCGGTAGCGGTAGCGGTAGCGGAGCGGCGTGCGTGGAGGTTAGGTGCGGCGCGGCGTCCGGTGCTGCCTTGACAACGGGCCCGCGCGCCTCCGTGCTGCGCTTATATGCCCTCGGTTGCGCGTGGTGGGGGGAGGGCGGGCCAGAGTCTATATAGGGGGGCGGCGGGCGCGCTGGGCGCAGACCGTAGCCGACTCGCCAGCCGCTGCAGCTGCTGTTTGTGCACGTTTTGCTTTGCCCGAGGAAGGAAGGATGACAGGCCGCGGCAAGGGAGGAAAGGGGCTCGGCAAGGGTGGCGCCAAGCGGCACCGCAAGGTGTTGCGCGACAACATCCAGGGCATCACGAAGCCCGCCATCCGCCGCCTGGCTCGCAGGGGCGGCGTGAAGCGCATCTCTGGTCTGATCTACGAGGAGACCCGCGGGGTGCTGAAGGTGTTCCTGGAGAACGTGATCCGCGACGCGGTGACGTACACTGAGCACGCCAAGCGCAAGACTGTGACGGCCATGGACGTGGTGTACGCCCTGAAGAGGCAGGGGCGCACCCTGTACGGTTTCGGCGGTTAGGCTGCGTCGCAGCGGGCGCTGGCCTTCCCGCGGCCGTGCTTGTGGGTGGGAGAGACTAGAAAACGGCCCTTTTCAGGGCCACCACACTGTTCGGAAGTTGAAAAGTGCGAAAGAGTCTGTGTTGTTGCTGCGTGTGTGCGCTGTGTTGTTTGTTTGTTTGTTTCTCTCTGTCTTTGTTTCTTTCTTTCCGTTTGAGCGACGTGATGTGACTGGGAGGGGAGAAGGAAAGGAAACGTGTCATGTGGCTGGCTGTGTGTGGAGCTGCTTCGTTTGTGTGTCTTTGTATCGATCGCGACGGAGATGGCGGGCTGTGTGTTGTTGTGCGAGAGGCGGTGATTATTTGCTTGCGTGGTTTGGCTCTGTGTGTTTGTTTGCGGCGGCGTTGGGGTTTCCGAGGCAAGGCGTGTGGGCATAGGCGGCCGGATCAGCTGTTTCGTTCGTGTCGACGGCCGTTGCGCGCGGGAGTGGAGGGCGGTGTGTCGACACGCCTCCCTTTAACAATGGTCATTATTGCTGCCGTTGTCGGTTTGGAAGGCGACTGCGACCGTGCAAAATGTGTGTGTGTGTGTTGGGACACACGGGCTGTGTGGACGACAAGATGGCGGACGTGCGCCGGCGGCGGCTGTGCTGTGACAGTGCAAAGTTAAAAAACAAAACAAGGTGCGGCGAGGACGACTGAAATTTTGCTTTGGACGTAGGTTTGTGTGGTGGCCCTGAAAAGGGCCGATTGTTGTGGGCCGAGCCGGCAAAGCGCGTTGCGTGCAGGGGAGCACGCGGCGCTGCGATTGCCTGGCCTCCTTTAGGCCTTCTTCTCGGTCTTCTTTGGCAGCAGGACGGCCTGGATGTTGGGCAGGACACCACCCTGTGCGATGGTGACGCCCGACAGGAGCTTGTTGAGCTCCTCGTCGTTGCGGATGGCAAGCTGCAGGTGGCGCGGGATGATGCGCGTCTTCTTGTTGTCGCGGGCCGCGTTTCCGGCCAGCTCGAGCACCTCAGCCGCGAGGTACTCCATGACGGCGGCGAGGTAGACGGGCGCCCCGGCGCCGACGCGCTCTGCGTAGTTTCCCTTGCGCAGGAGGCGGTGGATTCTGCCGACCGGGAACTGGAGCCCAGCCCTGCTTGAGCGGGACTTTGACTTGCCCTTGACTTTGCCTCCCTTTCCGCGTCCGGACATGGCGATGGGCTAGCGACGGTGCACACGAAACGGCAACGAAAACGACCGGTGCGAGCGGCAGCGAGTCGAGCAGCGGAGTGCGTGCCGGCGCAGCTTTTTTTTTTTTTTTTTTTTTTTTTTTTTTTTTTTTTTTTTTTTTTTTTTTTTTTTTTTTTTTTTTTTTTGCACTTTTCATTCCCTTCTCAGATGGAGAAGGGCGGGCTGCTTGAGAGCGCGCAATGCTCTTTTCAGCCATTTGGTTTGGTTATTCTGCTTTGGCTCTGTTTATTCTTTTTTGCTGGGGTGCAAGGAGGGGGGGGGCATTTCTCCCAATTGGGAATTTATTTGCAGGAGTTTATAGGGGACAGTTCCGGTATTTACCTTAGCGGCCAAGGAAAACCTGCAAAACCCGGCCAGAACTGCTTGTGTCTTGCCTTCTCTTTATTTTCCGTGTTGCCAGCGTTGCCGCTGGCGATCACGGCGGGCTTCGCGTCTTCTGTCACGCTCCGCCTCTTGCTCGTCTCTCCGTCTTCGGAACTGCTCTTCTAGGGCTTCCTCCTTTCTTCTTATGAGCTCCCTGCTTTGCAGGAAGCTCATTTGGTGTTCATCTCGGTCGGCCACGTTTGGGATGGTGTCGTCCAGGATTTCGCTGTCCACTAGGTTTTTCCAGTGGTTGACGAACTCCTTGGTTTGGACGCTTTGGTCCTGACGTGCTCCCAGTGCTCCCGTGCCTTCTGACGAGACCTGTATGGCTCGACCGATGGTCAACTTCTTCGGCCAGGCCGTTTGTGTGGCCTGGTCACGCCTGGGGTGTGCTGCGTCTGTTGCCGGTGTTGTCGGCCCGTCGTCTTTGTGCTGCTGATCCGTCTGCAGCGCCTGCGTCGCCGTGCTGGTATTTCGGCGGAGGTGTTCACGGAGAGTGAGGCAGGCGGCCTCCATCTCTGCATGGAGGACCATGCGGAATCGTGATTCCGCCTCCTGGAGGGCCGAGTCGATGTCGGGACCAGCTGTCGCCGCCGTCTTCCCCCTCGCTGCGTCGCACCGCCGCCCCCCTCCACCGCCCTTGCCACAGGCGGCGGGGGAAGGCGGCCGCACGTGAGCGGTGGCCGTCCTCGAATCTCCTCCGGGTGCCGCCGTTGTTCCCGCGGCGTTGCCTCCTCCTCTCGCTGTTTCTGTCCCTCCGTTGCTCGCCGCAGCTGCAGAACGTTGTCTCCTTCTCCTGCGGCGTCGCCTCTTTGTCTGGGCCGCAGTCTTCTTAGCAGTGGCGGGATTTGGGCCGTTGAAGGCCTGACATCCGCGCCAGCTGGCGACGTGCTCACCGCCGCAGCGGGCGCACGTCGGTTTGACGGCTTTGGTGCTGGTACAGGTGCGGGTGTCATGGTGACGCCCGCACTTGACGCACCTGGCGGCGTTGCGGCAGTGCTTTGCCACATGCCCTTCCTCCTGGCACTTGAAACACTGCGGCTTCATGTCCAGGTGGGGGGGGAGAGTCTCCGGCTGCACGTGGAAGCCCAACAGCTTCCGGATGTCAAGAACGTCCCTGCCGTTGTCCGCCGCTGGTGTGGCGACAATAAACAGAGGCGGCTTCGTCCTATTGGTTCTGTTGTGCAACCTGACGGTTGCCCCAACAAAACCCTGGCGGCGCAGTCCTTCTTCCACTGCTCGCTCCGTCAGGATCCAAGGTAGTCCCCTCAGAAGCGCCTTGGTTACTTCTTTGCGACGAGTCTTTTGACCCATCGCACCTCTTTCCGGGGCGTCCACCGTGTGAGCGGCCACAAGGGCCTTCAGGGCCCTGTAGTCGTTCCAGTCAGCGGCCTGGAGCTTGATGGTGGCGTCGGAGTCGACGGACTCTACGACGACCTCCTTGTCGCAGCTCTGCCCCATCTCATCGTATAGTTCTACCCACTCGACCTCCTTGCACTTGATGTACAGGGCGGGAGCGGGGGAAGCTGCTTCTTCTGTCGTCGAGTTGCCGCCTCTCGCGACATCACGTCCCACGCTGCTCATCTTAACCATACTGCGCGAGGGTTTGACAATTTGCTTTTTTGCCGTTAAAACAGCAACACGACAATTTGCCACCCGCGCGCAGTACGATCTCCTCGCTCACTCTCCCGTAGTAGCAGAGCGCCGCGCTACAGTGACCTGCACGCTACGGCTGCCACAACTCGTCTGGACCGGCGCAGCCGGGGTGGGGGTGCTTTATGGGCTCGGGTGCGGCGGCCGGTTGCGCGCGCGCCCCATTGGTCGGCGGCCGCAACAGGGCGAGCTGGTAAAGGTGCGGCGGCGGCTGGCGGCGGGTGCCACTGTGTGGGGAGACGCTGACTAGAGCGGAGCGCTTGCTACTGGTGTTGCTGCTGCCGTACGTTGGTTCGAGATGCCGCCCAAGACTAGCGGGAAGGCCGCCAAGAAGGCTGGCAAGGCGCAGAAGAACATTTCGAAGGGCGACAAGAAGAAGAAGCGCAAGAGGAAGGAGAGCTATGCCATCTACATCTACAAGGTGCTGAAGCAGGTGCACCCTGACACGGGCATCTCGTCGAAGGCGATGAGCATCATGAACAGCTTCGTGAACGACATTTTCGAGCGCATTGCGGCCGAGGCTTCTCGCCTGGCGCACTACAACAAGCGCTCGACCATCACGTCCCGCGAGATCCAGACCGCTGTGCGGCTGTTGCTGCCTGGCGAGCTGGCCAAGCACGCCGTGAGCGAGGGCACGAAGGCGGTGACCAAGTACACGAGCTCCAAGTAAGGAGGTGGCTCTGGAATGGAAGGAAGGAAGGAAGGATGGAGAAGGCTCCTCCGTTGCGAGAGCGGCAAAACGGCCCTTTTCAGGGCCACCAACGTGCCTTTTGCGGGAAGGGCGGAATTGTTGTTGTTGTTGTTTGTGTGGACGGCTGTGATGTATGTGTTTCCTTTTTTTTTTGTGGGTGGGGGGGGCGCGTCAAAGCGTGTTGCGCGGGGTACGGCCACGAGGTTGGTCGCCGTGGCGTGGAATGGTGGCACGCCTCGTTGGCGTGGTTTTTGACCCATTGGTGTTGTTGGTGTGTGTGTGTGTGTGTGTGTGTGTTACCCGTCTGCGAGGGGGGACAGTGCGATCGGCGACTTTTGTGTCACCGTAACGACGGCCGTTTGCGGGTTTGTTTTTTTTTTTGCACATCATACATGGCGAGGGTGAAATGTGAAATGTTTTTGTTTGGTTTTTTTTTTTTTTTTGCCGCCCACTATTCCCTTTGCTGTACGCCGAGTTCGACAATGGTGCGACGTAACTGCAGCGTGGAGGTGTGTGAGTGACGTTGAAATGAACGTGCCATTAAGACGCATTGTTGTTGTATTGTACTGTACGTGTACGGCGACACGCACGATGATGTACCATTCGACTCTGATGTTTGATAGCCGTGTCTGACTGATTGCGTACGACGCACGCACACCGATGTCGTCATTCAAGATGCACGCGTGTCCAGTGCAGTACAGTAAGCGCGACGACGGCGGCGGCGGCGGCGGTCGTTTGTTTGGCGAATGTCTGTACACGTGTTTGTCTGTGTCCATCCGGTATGTATTTGTTTGTTTGAAAGTGTTTTGTGTGTCGGTGACGTGGTCCGATCCGTCGCCCCCTGAGTAACTGTCGATCGGCGCGATAGACCGGCGTCACGCAACTGAACCGAAGTCGTGGGCACACCCGTCATACTGTTGTACACCGTCGCGCTGAGAACGGTAACGAAAGGTTGACTTTGATCGGTCGAATGTCTGGGCAGAACGTGAGGAATGAGGCAAGAGTGCAAGGAGGGGGGGCAAAAGAGAGAGGAAGGGAAAAAGGGGAGAAACGCATTCGTAGAGCAACGGAACGTTCCCGTGTCGGAGGCGTATTGGAGCCGCACTGAAATGCGTTTAACGGCGGCGCGGCTGCAAGTGTCTGCCGTGGTGAACGTTACCTTTGACGGCTGCATTGGGCTTTGCCCTTTGCTTTTGCTTTCGCTTTCGCTTTCCCGGATGTACGTAACGTTTGTTGATATGGTTCTGAGGAAGAGTGTATGACAGTGCCGTGCCGTCCATGTTCGTGTGCCCTCCCATTGTGTGTATGCTATTGTCTGTGTACTTGAATGATGTATGTAGGTGTTAGTGGACATGTTTTACCAGTGGGGGGAAATGGATCGTCGATAGTTGCCGTCACTCTGTCACGGTCGAGATGACGCACCCTCCGTACAGAAAGGTGTCGAGAAAGTGAGTGTGTGTGCGTGCGTGTGTGTGTGTGTGTGTGTGTGTGTGTGTGTGTGTGCGTGCGTCCGTGAATTGGCAGTGTTTGGAGGTGGGCGTGCCCTGCATGTGGCCCGGAAGGCTGTTCGTTAGGCGGTAGTGTTGTGTGGACAGGGGAGGGGCATGCGTAACGCTGCTGGCATGGCATTTCGGGAGATGGGAGGGGGCAAACGAGGAAACGAGGAGCGGCGGCCAAAGACGGGACGGGGAGGGGCGCGGTGTGGGTGGCTTGCGCCTGTGCTCGGCGTTGTGGTTTGTGCAAAAGAGGAGGAGAAAAACAATGTGAGTTGCCAGGGAGGGGAGCGGTGTTGTGTTGTGGTTGTCGTGGTGTAGCCGCAGACGCGGCTGTCAGTGAACGTGGCGAGACGGACGGATGCGCGGAGGGGCGGGGGCGGCGCATTTCGCCGGTGCCGTGCCGTGCCTGAAAGCCGCGTGGTCGCTGTGTTGTTGGTGGCGTGGGGGCGAGGAGAGTACCGTACGGGTGTGCTTGTGCGCCGGAAATGGCACACTGCGCCCGCCCGTCTTGGAGGCTGATGGCTGTGGTGTGGAAATGGGGCGCGGTGATGTTGAAGCAGTTGAAGAACAGAAAAGAAACCAAGAAAACGGAAGGCGTGATGCGGCGGTGGTGGTGAGAGCGGGAAAAACAAAACAAAAAAAAAACAACAAAAAAAAAAGAAGGAAAAACAACAAGAAAACAAAAAGTCTATCAATATTAAAATGTAAATGGAAATGGAAATGGACCCAGGTATAACCTCCCTGCACAAATAGCAGAGAGTCCGATGATAATAAAAATGTGCCAGAATGTTAACGTCCCTACAAAACAAACCCAACGATAATATTAATGAAAGAGTGAACCGTATGTAACATTGCAACAGACATAATGAAACCTGATAAATTGTATAAGGGCAGCAGCGTTGACCTTTGGCCCTGTATTCAGAATAAAAAGAGCCAAAGATCGTTACCCCAATGAAAAAGACACTGAAACACGTATGTAACATAGTAGCGATGGCGAGACATTGTAGCATCTGTGACCAGAGAGTTTGCGCTGGACTGCGCGAGTGTTGCGAGCGGTTCTCAGTCAGTCAGTCAGTCAGTCAGTCAGTAGTCGTTGCGAGTCCGTAGCTCTGTGTAGTTGAGGGCTGTACTCTGTCAGTAGTCGTCGCGTGCAGTACGCCAATAGTCGTCATGCAGAGCGGTCGGTCAGTAGTAGCAGCCGAGTGCGGTTGTGTGATGTAGGCGGTCGGCAACACTGGTCAAGATGGTGAATAAGGTATACTGTTAATTAATATAATCATTAGATAATGAAAAATTGTATTTATTGTAATTATTCTCCAACAAGTTCCCCAATAATAATTTTTATTTCAAAAGCATTTTTCAAACATTTAATTGTTTATTGAACTAAAGAGTTCGTTGCACTTCACATTTCATTCCACTTCTTTGAAGAAAAATGTCACTAAAATCACAAAAAAAGAGAATATTATTATTTGCAATGCAGTTCCTCCAAGCGCTGCGCAACAACCAGAGCAGAAATGTGACATCCATTTATTCGGAGGTAAGACTTTAATTCTGATTGTTTTGCACAGGGCCAAAGACCGATATTTCGGTTTAATTGAAGTTTCTTGTCACTGAACGGACTTTTTTAAATGTTGTGTGAAGACTTTATATTTGAGTCAGATTGCGAATTTCACATTTGTGTTGCCATTTTCAATACCTCTCATTGTGGGCGAGGTTACAATTAGCGCAATGTCCATTAGCATCCGTAAATAACATTGTCCATTATTTTAAATTTTGCTGGGAGGTTACAACACACACACAAAAAAAAAAAAAACAAAAAATTGCATTTATATCCGCTCCTCAATTGTAGATACCCCTTACACAGCTGTGTGCAATGAATGAGTGCTGGCTGGTAATTAATTGCACTCCTTGGAGGGAAATGCCATAGGAAGTAGTCTTTAAAAAGTGAATGTTTTTCGTTAAGAGACAAAAGTTACTTTAGAAAAAAAGTAATAGTGGGGCTTTTGTTGTTGAACAAAATAAGTACAATGAACATACGTTATCAGATTTGCGCAATGCAGCGTCACACCACCGTTTGATTATAACACAATAGACTATACATCGTCCCGAACCGTGACCAGAGTCGCGAGACGAGCAGAGCACGCCGCCGACGCCCGCTCAGTACAACCGTCCACCCGCTACTACTGTCGACCGACTACTACCTCTCCCGACTCGCGCTACAATATATATATATAACAACTGTTCCTGGCGACCCGGTGCGTGCCACTACTGTCGTCTGGCGCGGTCCAAGCGCCGACTAGCAGCGATAAAGAACTCTCTGGTCAGACAGAGATGCTGTCATGCCTCGCCATCGCTCTGGTAATGAATACATACGTGTTGCAGCGTGCGTACCACCGGAACACGCAGTGGCGGAGCCAAAGACTGTGTTGTCGAGGTCGAGTGCGAGCGGGAAGAGAGGCAGCGTCGGCACGGAGATGCAAGCGAGCGCGAGACGCACGGGGGCTGCGGCGTGGCGCGTTTGCGGTCGGCGCCTTTGGTGGCAACGGCCGGGACAAGCAGCGGTGTATGGTGTGGTGCGGGGCGGACAGGGGCGGAGGCGGCGCGACGACGGCATGGGGGCGAAAACGGGACGGGGGACGGCGGATGTTGAGAGGCGTCACGCGCGGACAGGACACAGACACAGAGACACACAGATTGGAAAGGGAGGGTGCGCGGTAGTAGTTGGGAATGTGCGTACCGTGCGGGATGGGAGTGGGCGAGGAACACGGTCGTGGCCCCTGTTTTGGGTGCGTGTGATGACGTCGGTGTGTTGTGGGAAGGGAAGGTGCTGTGGCGGCGGCGCGTAATGGGCGTAGGCCGAAAAGAGAAAGGAACGTGGGCAGTGTGTTGGCAAGCGTCGGTTCGACTGCGACGTTGATGGGCAGGGCAGGGCAGGGCAGGGCAGGGCAAGGTTTAATGGTGGTAGGAGTAGGCGTGTGGGCGCAAAAAATCTGCCGCTGCAGGCGGTGCCGTAACCGCCATGGCGGGAAGGAGAGAGGGCCAAAGAAAGAAAGAAAGAAAGAAAGAAAGAAAGAAAGAAAGAAAGAAAGAAAGAAGAAAACAAAAAAAAAAAAAAAAAAAAGGAGGGGGGGGCGAAAGTGGAGAGGCGGTGGTGTGAGAAGGGCGGGGGCGGAAGGAAGGCAGGAAGGACAAGAGGCGAGGCGACGGCTTGCTTTGTGTATCGGTCGGTCTCTGGCTATGCTTCGTGTTCTGCAGCAGGGTCGGTGCGCGGCGTGGCTCGCGGCAGTGGGAACGCCTGGTGGCTGGACGGCCAGCAATGCGGTTGGATGGGCGGCCACAGCACCGCACCTGTGCCCGAGGAGGAGACGCTGGCGGCGGGCCCTGAGGTGAGGCCGGCTCGGCTGGGGCTGTGGATGTGTAGGTGTGCGCCGCTGCTGCAACAACGAGTAAAACGCGAGAAGAAGGGATGGCGGTAGAGAGAAGAAAAAACAAAAAAGGTCGTGTTGTGTTGATGCGCAGGCAGACGCGTACAGAGGGACGAGCCCGGTCTGCAGCAGGGTGTGGCCGTGCCGAGTGCAGAGCAGCGGCGGCTCGGTTCGGTTCGGCCCGGCCCGGCGGGCCGCGCTGTTGTCGCGGACGTGAGCGCCCCCTGGCGGGTGGCCGGAGGCGGCGCGGCGTGTTGGACGTGTGGCTGGTGGCAGTGCACAATTTGCGAGTGGCCGGCGGTGTGGTGTGGCGGTTGGCGCGTCGGGCGGCGGAGAGGTATGTGTTGCGGGCGCCCTTTGCTGCGCTGCGTCGTTGCGTGTGCCGTACAGGGCGGGCGCTTGTCGACTGTGTGGGCGGTGTGGCGAATTGGCGTGAAACGGCTGCCGAGAGGTGTGTGGTAGCGAGCCGGTCGGTGGTGTCAGTGCGAAGGGGAATGTGCGTGCGTGTTTGGCGGTTTCGGTGTGCTTTTTGCGGCGTGAGAGTGGGAATTAGTGGGGCCGGCTGTTGTGTTGGTTCCTTGTGTCTTGTGTCGCGTAGCTTGATGGCAACGTGGAAGGACGCCGGTTTCGTTTTCGTTTCGAGCCTTGCGTGTGGTTGTCGACGTTGACTGGTTGGCGTGTGCCGATGCACGTGCATGTGTGGGTCGCGAGTGCGTTTTTGGCTGGCTGTGTGTGTGTGTGTGTGTGTGTGTGTGTGTGTGTGTTTTGGGGGGGAAGGGGGAGGCGGTGGTGAAAGTGCAGTCGTCGGGTGGGGCTGGGGCTGGGGCTGTGCGTCGTGGCGGAAAGGTGGTAGGTTGCGGGAAGCGAGCCCGTCGTTGACGGTGTCGCGTGAGTTGTGAATCGAGTGGGGCGCGGGGCGCGGGACAGGAGCAGCGTGCCGCTGCGTCGTGGTCGTCAGCAGAGGCTGTGCGTGTGCTTGTCCTTTTTGTGGGCGGTTCGTGCGAGGCGTTTTTGTTTTGTGTTGCCCTAGTTGTTAGTTTATTTTGTTTGTGTTTGTTATTTTGAGACGACGACTGGTTGGTGGCGTGCGCGCGAAGTGGCGGTGTGCGCTTCCCGTGTCGTTTGTGTTGTTTTGTTTTTGTTTTGTTTTTGTGTGGTTTTTTTTTGCACTGGGCCCCGGGGGGTGGGTGCGTGTGTGTCGATTGCCGGCTGGCGAAAGGTGCGCCATCGGCGGGGTGGGTCGCCGGCACAAGTAGAGGCGGCGGCGTTGTTGCTGTTGTTGTGTGGTGTTTGTTTTGTTCGGCTGTGTCGGCGAGCTGTGTTGCGGTGCGTGTGAATGGTGGTGCAAAAGTGCTGGCGTTGGGGCTGCGGCTGCGACTGCGACGGCGGCGAGCCGCGGGCGCGCCATTGATAGTGGTGTTGTGAACAGCGGCTGTGTACGGTAGTGGTGTTGTTGTAGCACGACGTGCATCCGGGCCGGCGCGGAAAGCGCAGTTGCGGGCGGTTGCCCTTCGGTGCCAGCCATGTCGCGTGAGCGGCGGGTTGCTTCTGGTGTCGACACGTGGTGCTCTGGGTTGTTGTGTGGTGCCGTTTGGCCGGTGGGGGTGGTTCGCGTGTGTCTCGTTCGCGCTCGGTATCTGGTCGTGGTCGTGCTGCTCCCCCGTCTGTCGGCGGTTTTCGACGTCGTCTGTACGTTTTTTGTTCGTTTGCGGCGTGCCTGCCGACGTCGTCCCGTCGCGACCTTTCAACCGAAAGTGTGGCGCCCGAAGGTGAACGAACGTAACCCTGACCTCGGCGCTTTACGCTGAGCCGAGCGAACCGAACCGAACCTAACCTGTGGTGTGGCGAGGTGAGCTCAGCCTGTGAGCCCCTAACGTCTACGTACGGTAAGCTGTCCGGCTCACGCCTCACGTTTGAACGCTTTTTTAACCTACGTTTGACGCTTCTTAACCTAGCACTGACCCCTTAACCTAACGTGTAACCTAACCTAACCTAGCCTCTGACGCCTGACGTGTTTGAATGCTTAACCTAAGTTTGACGCTTAACCTAACCCAAGTCCCCTTAACCTAACCCACGCCCACCTAACCTAACCTAACCTAGACGTGTAAACGTAATGTGTAACGCGTAACGTGTAAGGTCGGCTGGCGTGTGTGCTTGACGGCAGATTGGGTTGGTCTGTAGATTCGGATTGCGGTTTGCCTCGGTCGAGGGGTTGGGTCGGAAGCGGCGAGGGGCGGCGGCGCCTGTTGCGCAGGCGGCGTCCGTTTGCGGCGGGCAATTGTTGAGAAACGGCTGTGAATGTTGGCGGGCGAGAGGAGGAGGACGGCGCGCGATGTGGCCCGACGGCTGCGGGCCGATCGGGAAACGGCGGGAGGGCGACGGAAGGCGATGGGGCGGCGGAGGCGCGTTTGCACGGCCGTCATCGCCGCACGCCTCGGCTTGTGTGGCTGTGGCGCCGGCCGCGCTGGCCGGGCTGCCGCGGCGACGGTGTGGGAGTTTTGCCGAAGGTTTGGCCATTGTGGCGGGTCGTCGGCTGGGGCTGTGGGGGCGGCATTTGGGCGGGGGCGGCGATTCTCGGCGGGCCGACCCAGGCTGTAGCGCGCGGTAGCTGCAGTTTGGCCGTGGTTTGCGGCGCTGCCGTGGCGACTGGTTGGCGACTGTGGTGTGGCTGTGTGTAGCCCCATCCTCGGTGGTTTGAAAGGCGCGGGCGGTTGTGGCGCAGGTTTGGGGCTGCTCCGCACAGGCTGTCGGACGTTGGGCGGTAGCAAGCGCCCATCCGCCAGTCGTATGTCCCAATAAGAGGAGAATAACACAGGATTTACCTGACGGCATTGCCTGCATTCGTCAGAGGAGAGAGATTGGGTTGAACTTTTTTATTTGTGGTATGGCAGCAGGGTATGCGGGATTATAAAAAGTGAATCATAGGGACGGAGCTGCAAGCAGCGTCCGCTTAGTGCACTCCCGGTTTCTCATCTGTCGAGGAGTGCAACAGGCCGCTGATAGCGGTCGCGAACATCTTGAGGAGCACCAATGTCTCGAATGAGGGGATTGGCAGAGGCATGCGACCGTCGGTAAAAACGGTCGGCAGTCTGCTGGATGCGGAGCATCACGTCCAATTCATCAGCTGCTTGGTGTAGGTAGCCATGTGGGAACTGCGGGTGGACATGGAAGACCCGCCGAAGAATCTTATTCTGTTGCGCCTGTAGACGCTGGATATGCGTGGGGGCTGCATTGCCCCAAGCCTCACATGCATAGTCAACAATCGGCCGAATAAATAATCGGAAGAGGAGGAGGCCATTCCGGATGGAGAGGTCAGACCCCTCATTAAGGAATGGGTACAGTGCGCCCATCCGCTGGTGGACTTTTGCACGGACGGCGTCGATATGCGGCTTCCAGAGTAGGCGATCGTCCATGATGACGCCCAGGTACCGGACGGTCTTCTGCCAGGGGAGGGCGGTCCCATAGAGTCGAAGTGGCGGGGCCGGCATCGTCGTCTTCCTCGTAAAGACGATGGCCTGCGTCTTCAGGGGGTTGAACCGGATGCGCCAGCGAGCTGCCCAGATCTCGAGGTCGTCGCATGCCTGCTGCAACCGGGAATGCATGGCGGCATGCCACCGGCTCCTGGTGTAGAGCATCGTATCGTCGGCGTAGACGGCTTTCTCCACTCGGGGCGACGTCGGAAGGTCCGAGGTAAATATAGTATAAAGGACGGGGCCCAGGACGGAGCCCTGCGGCACCCCGGCGACGATAGGTCTGGCAGTGGAGAGAGCCGCGTCAACGCGGACAGCGAAAGTGCGGTGCCGCAGGTACGATGCAATGAGGCGCACGTATGCCCGGGGAAACCCAAGGTGGGCCATCTTCCAAAGAAGGCCAGTGTGCCAAACACTGTCAAATGCCTTGGTGACATCAAGAAGAACCGCTCCACAGTATTCCCGGTTATTGAAGGCGCGAGTGATGTACTCCACAACACGTACAATCTGCTGGGTCGTGGAGTGGCCGCGGCGGAAGCCGAACTGTTCCGGGGGGAGGATTTCCCGAAGATCCAGGATGGCCCGGAGTCGCTGAAGAAGTAGCCGCTCAAACAGCTTGCTCATGTGTGGAAGCAAACTGATAGGCCGGTAGGATTTTGGGTCTTTCCGATCCTTGCCCGGCTTGGGAACAGCAATAACGATGGAGTGCTTCCACGCTGCAGGGTAGGTGCGAGTCCGCAGAACCCAATTGAAGATGGCAGTGAGACGAACAACTGCCAGGAGCGGCAGGTTCTTAAGGACCCGGCCAGTAATGTTATCAACACCTGGAGCCTTGGACGCCGGGAGAGCCCTGATGCCCGCACGGACTTCAGCCACGGAAATAGGCGGGATGTCGTCGTGGTCCTCCTCTTCGTCCCCATGGAGGATGGTCTGCACCTCGGTGTCAACCTGGGCGACGTGCAACTGGTCCACACCATCTTGAAGGGGGGTAAAATTCTCCTGAAAGATGTCCGCAAGGAGATTCGCCTTATCCGCATGTAGATAGGCCGTCCCAGTCGGTGTTGCAAGAGGGGGTATCCGTGTCCTGCGTTTCGTAAAAAAGCGGACCGCATTCCAGTGCATGGGGTCGGGGGTGAACGCCTGCAATTTCGCAGCCCAGCGTCGATTCTTATGCTGGACAATCGCCGCCTTGATGTCACGGCGCAGGCTGTTGATTTGGCGCTTCAGCTGTGGGTCCCGGGTCACACGCCAATCCTTGCAGAGGCGGTTACGAGTGCGGATGTCCTGGAGGATTTCCGCCGGGAGAGCGGAAGATGCGAATGTGCTGGGGCGCTGGCGGGGTGTCGCTCCCTCCAGAGCGGCGGTGAGAGTATCAGCGAACTGGTCGACAGAGGCCTCGTGAACGCCGACGCCATCCACTTGTTGCTGCAGGGCTGCAGTAACTCGTCGCTGGAAGCAGGGCCAATCCGTGTGGTTGAAATTGAGGTGGCCCGGACTCTGCGCCGGGGCGACGTCCAGTTGAAAGAGAACGGGCAGATGGTCGGAGTTCAGTTCGTGAAGGACTTCAGCAGTCAGGAACTGATTAAGTCCCCGAGTAATGGCGATGTCAAGAATGTCGGGCCTCCCTCTGCTAGGATAACACGTCGGCTCCACGGGCCCACAGACATACGCGTTCACCTCTTCAGTGGCCTGGAGTAGAAGGCGCCCATTACGATTGGTGACCAATGAATTCCAGGCCGCATGTTTGCAATTAAGGTCACCTGCGATGAAATATTTGCCTGGAGTCCGTAGAAGGAGACGGGCATCATCGATGAGAAGCTGGCGGCGAGGGCTCCGGTAGACAGCCATAAACGTGACCGGTCCAGTGGCTGTTTCAACCTGGACAGCAGTGACTTCTATAGACCCAACGGCAGGCGGTTGAATTTCACAATGCGGGATGGAGGAGCGGATGAAGATCGCCGTGCCACCCCCCTGCGTCGGTCTGTCGGTCCGAAAGCATCGGTAATTTGCGATGTTGGAGCGGATGCCTGGTTTGAGAAACGTCTCATTCACCAGGCATATGTCCACGTCATGTTCAAACAAGAACTGCCGGAGCTCCTCAAGGTCGTAGGTGAGGTTGGCGGCGTTATAAGCCACGATGCGGAAATCATCCAAGCGGCGGCGTCTAGGCATGCTGGGCTACTGAAGTGTCTGCAGTAGGAGCCTGAAGGCTGCATGAGATCGTCGCCTCCACCGTGGCGGCGATGGTTGCAGGCAGGTTGACGATGGCATTGGTCAACTCGGTCACCATCGTGGTCAGATGCTGCAGCAGCTGGAAAACGTCGTGGAGCCCAACAGTAGGCACCGCAGTGGGTGAAGGAGAAGCTGGCTGGCGGTCCTGGCGCGGAAGAGGCGGCGGGACGTTTGGCACCTCGGCAGCTGCAGTAGCCCGTGGGTGGGAGACGCCCTTCAGTGCATCGGCCACTGTGACACCGGGCTGGATCCTCGCAGACCGGCGTTCCATGAGGGAGGGCCACGTACGGTTGTCATTGGCCGGCCGTGTGGGCGGCGGTTGGCGCCGCCGGCGGGTATCAGCACGTCGGGAAGGCGGGACGGGAGGAAGACCCCGCTGCCGACGGCTAGCCTCCTTATGCTTCGCGCAGGAACGAAAATTGGCAGGATGACTGCCTCCACACAGGCCACAGACGGGCGGCTCATCCTTGCTTCGTGGACAAAGGCGGCTGTCGTGGCCAGCACCACACTTGACGCACATAGGCGGCATAGTGCAGTGACGGGCCACGTGGTTGAACCCCTGGCACCGGAAGCATTGGACCGGGCCACGGGACTTCCGCAGACGTTCCACGGTGACGGAGAGGTCGTAAATCCTGGTGAGCTGGAATATTTCCCGATGCCGAGGAGTGTCCTGCAAGACGACGACGCGGTGGCCAGTAAGCTGATTGGTCCCGGGCATACGATGGTAATCCACCACCGTCGCGACGAAGCCGAGGTCCTCCAGTTCTTCCTTCAGTTCGTCATGGGTGAGAGACGCCGGAATGTGCTTCAACAGCGCCTTCAGAGTCGGCGGACGGACCGCTGGATAGGTATACATGGGGATACCCTCTCGCCCAACCATATCCATTACAGTCACATAATCCTCAGTACAGGAGAGGTTGAGTTTGAGGGTATCACCCCCTGTCTGCTTGGCAGTAAACGACTGCTTACAATGTTCCTTTAACCACGTGTGCAGTTGCTTGTAGGAGTTCTTAAACTGCAACACAATGGGCGGCACCTTCCGCTGCAGCTGAGGCTGGGACGGTTGCTGCTGCGCCCCCTGCTGTTGCTGTTGCTGCTGGGGCGGTGGAACGTCGTCCGCGCCGTCTTGGATGACGTCGTAGCGGTTAGACGTTGGCACCGCGTCCGCGTCAGGCCGCCGCTGCGGCTGCTTCGAGACCTTCTTCTTTGGTGGCTTCCGGAAACCGTCATCTGCCCCGGTGGCGGCGTCGCCGGTACGCTTACGACTATGCTGCTGGTGGCCGTCGTCATCTTCACCCGAAGAGTCATGAGTGCAATCCATACCGAGATCCAAAGTCCTTGCACAGGTCGTCAACAGATCGTTTTCACGGAGGCGTTGCCTGGTCATCATAGGTGGGGGGCCGGATGAGGCCGCCGACGAAGTATTCTCCGCCGGACGGCGATCCGCCACACCCTCAGCCGGAGTAGCGTCCGTAGACATAACGAGCTCTCGCGCGACACGTCCGCTCTCGTCGGAAGACTAACTCCGAATGGGTAGCAAGCGCGGGAGGCGCGGCGCGGCGGCGCGCAGAGTGGCGGCCGCTCTCTCGGCCGTCCGCGCCCGCCCGCGACACTGGCTGGGCCTTGTGATTCTCTGCTCTGCTGCTGTGCTGTGCTTGCGTGCCTGCCGTCCCGCTCGCTCTCGCTGTGTGTTACGCGCGTCGTCGAAATGGCAGATCAGGCGGCTACGAACGAGACTGCTGCGGCACCCGCCGCCACCGGCACTACGAAGAAGGCCAAGTCTGCGTCGTCTGCGAAGAAGCCGCGCGCCAAGCCTGCGCACCCGCGCACCTCTGAGATGGTGACGGCCGCCATCAAGAGTCTGAAGGAGCGCGGCGGGTCGTCGCTGCAGGCGATCAAGAAGTACATAGCCGCGCACTACAAGCTGGACGCGGAGAAGCTGGCGCCGTTTATCAAGAAGTACCTCAAGTCGGCCGTCGTGGCGGGCGAGCTGGTGCAGACGAAGGGGAAGGGCGCGTCCGGCTCGTTCAAGCTTGCCGGCGCCGGCGGCGGGGGGGCGGCCGAGGGCGGCAAGGCTCGTGCTGGCGGTGCCAAGAAGAAGCGCGCCGCTCCGGCCAGCAAGGAGAAGAAGGGCGCCCGTGCGGCCGGCGCAAAGAAGGCTGGTGGCGTGAAGGCGGCGACCGGTCGGAAGGCGGGCGCCGCCAAGAAGGCGTCTGCGGCGTCGGCCGCTCCCGCGGGTGCGAAGAAGGCGGCTGCGGCCAAGCCGGCCAAGGCCAAGTCGCCGTCGAAGGCGAAGAAGGCCGCCAAGGTTCCGACGAAGAAGCCGAAGGCGCCGCGCCCGAAGAAGGCGACGACGCCGTCTAAGGCGAAGGCTTCGCCCAAGAAGAAGAAGTAGAGTAGAGGAGAAAGAGATGGGAAAGGAAGGGTTTGGCGCTTGACTCCGTCGTCCCCACCCCCCGTCGTCGTCTAGTGGCGCGCAAGAGACGCGCGGCCCAAAACGGCCCTTCTCAGGGCCATCAAAGCACGTCGGGGAAGGTTTTGATTGTCGTGTTGCGTTTGGTGTGGGTGTCTGTCTGTATGCCCGTGGGGATGCTGTTTGCGTGCCGTGGTGGTTGGATTGCGGGGGTCGGTGGCGGGTGTGGGCGGCGGTAGCGGTAAGCGGTGTTGTTGTTGTCGTGGTTGATTGTCGCCGTGTTTGTGGCGGCGGCCGACGGTTGGTTTTCTGTCACGTTGTTTTGTTTGAATACGTTGGTTGGCTTGCCTGCGTTCGTTCTTCTCGGATGTCTGTCTTGTCGAGTCGTGTCTGGTCTTTGTTTTGTTCCTTTGTGTGTGTTATGTTTTGCAACGGGGGGCACGTTGAGAGATGTGGAAGGAGTCGGTGGCGTGTAGAGCGAGCGAGCGCGCCTGCCTGGCCGTTGGCCGTCGGAGTGGAGTGCGGGTTTTTTTTGTTTTCGAAACGAAAGCGGCGGCCGGCCAGCCACCCGTGCGGTGTGACGTCGGCCGTTGGGTATTGTGCGCTTGGAGCGCCGGGGAGGGATGATGTGTGATTGTTGCGCGCTGCTAGCAGGCAGGCAGAGTGAGCGGGTGTGGCGGACGGACGGGAAGTGGCGGTGTTTGTTTTTGGGTTGCGGGGCGAGAGGCAGGCGACCGACAAAGTTTGCTCGCGACGGAGAGATGTTAGTGGCCCTGAAAAGGGCCGTTTTTGTTTGTGCGGTGCGGTGCCGCGGCGCGGTTTAGGCGCGCTCGCCGCGGATGCGGCGCGCGAGCTGGATGTCCTTGGGCATGATGGTGACGCGCTTGGCGTGGATTGCGCACAGGTTGGTGTCTTCGAAGAGGCCGACGAGGTAGGCCTCGCTGGCCTCCTGCAGGGCCATGACTGCGGAGCTCTGGAAGCGCAGGTCGGTCTTGAAGTCCTGGGCGATCTCGCGCACTAGGCGCTGGAATGGCAGCTTGCGGATGAGCAGCTCTGTGCTCTTCTGGTAGCGCCTGATTTCTCGCAGGGCGACGGTGCCCGGCCTGTAGCGGTGGGGCTTCTTGACGCCTCCGGTGGCGGGCGCGCTCTTCCTCGCCGCCTTGGTGGCGAGCTGTTTGCGCGGCGCCTTTCCGCCGGTGGACTTGCGGGCCGTTTGCTTTGTGCGGGCCATAGCGGTAGCGGTAGCGGTAGCGGAGCGGCGTGCGTGGAGGTTAGGTGCGGCGCGGCGTCCGGTGCTGCCTTGACAACGGGCCCGCGCGCCTCCGTGCTGCGCTTATATGCCCTCGGTTGCGCGTGGTGGGGGGAGGGCGGGCCAGAGTCTATATAGGGGGGCGGCGGGCGCGCTGGGCGCAGACCGTAGCCGACTCGCCAGCCGCTGCAGCTGCTGTTTGTGCACGTTTTGCTTTGCCCGAGGAAGGAAGGATGACAGGCCGCGGCAAGGGAGGAAAGGGGCTCGGCAAGGGTGGCGCCAAGCGGCACCGCAAGGTGTTGCGCGACAACATCCAGGGCATCACGAAGCCCGCCATCCGCCGCCTGGCTCGCAGGGGCGGCGTGAAGCGCATCTCTGGTCTGATCTACGAGGAGACCCGCGGGGTGCTGAAGGTGTTCCTGGAGAACGTGATCCGCGACGCGGTGACGTACACTGAGCACGCCAAGCGCAAGACTGTGACGGCCATGGACGTGGTGTACGCCCTGAAGAGGCAGGGGCGCACCCTGTACGGTTTCGGCGGTTAGGCTGCGTCGCAGCGGGCGCTGGCCTTCCCGCGGCCGTGCTTGTGGGTGGGAGAGACTAGAAAACGGCCCTTTTCAGGGCCACCACACTGTTCGGAAGTTGAAAAGTGCGAAAGAGTCTGTGTTGTTGCTGCGTGTGTGCGCTGTGTTGTTTGTTTGTTTGTTTCTCTCTGTCTTTGTTTCTTTCTTTCCGTTTGAGCGACGTGATGTGACTGGGAGGGGAGAAGGAAAGGAAACGTGTCATGTGGCTGGCTGTGTGTGGAGCTGCTTCGTTTGTGTGTCTTTGTATCGATCGCGACGGAGATGGCGGGCTGTGTGTTGTTGTGCGAGAGGCGGTGATTATTTGCTTGCGTGGTTTGGCTCTGTGTGTTTGTTTGCGGCGGCGTTGGGGTTTCCGAGGCAAGGCGTGTGGGCATAGGCGGCCGGATCAGCTGTTTCGTTCGTGTCGACGGCCGTTGCGCGCGGGAGTGGAGGGCGGTGTGTCGACACGCCTCCCTTTAACAATGGTCATTATTGCTGCCGTTGTCGGTTTGGAAGGCGACTGCGACCGTGCAAAATGTGTGTGTGTGTGTTGGGCCACACGGGCTGTGTGGACGACAAGATGGCGGACGTGCGCCGGCGGCGGCTGTGCTGTGACAGTGCAAAGTTAAAAAACAAAACAAGGTGCGGCGAGGACGACTGAAATTTTGCTTTGGACGTAGGTTTGTGTGGTGGCCCTGAAAAGGGCCGATTGTTGTGGGCCGAGCCGGCAAAGCGCGTTGCGTGCAGGGGAGCACGCGGCGCTGCGATTGCCTGGCCTCCTTTAGGCCTTCTTCTCGGTCTTCTTTGGCAGCAGGACGGCCTGGATGTTGGGCAGGACACCACCCTGTGCGATGGTGACGCCCGACAGGAGCTTGTTGAGCTCCTCGTCGTTGCGGATGGCAAGCTGCAGGTGGCGCGGGATGATGCGCGTCTTCTTGTTGTCGCGGGCCGCGTTTCCGGCCAGCTCGAGCACCTCAGCCGCGAGGTACTCCATGACGGCGGCGAGGTAGACGGGCGCCCCGGCGCCGACGCGCTCTGCGTAGTTTCCCTTGCGCAGGAGGCGGTGGATTCTGCCGACCGGGAACTGGAGCCCAGCCCTGCTTGAGCGGGACTTTGACTTGCCCTTGACTTTGCCTCCCTTTCCGCGTCCGGACATGGCGATGGGCTAGCGACGGTGCACACGAAACGGCAACGAAAACGACCGGTGCGAGCGGCAGCGAGTCGAGCAGCGGAGTGCGTGCCGGCGCAGCCGGGGTGGGGGTGCTTTATGGGCTCGGGTGCGGCGGCCGGTTGCGCGCGCGCCCCATTGGTCGGCGGCCGCAACAGGGCGAGCTGGTAAAGGTGCGGCGGCGGCTGGCGGCGGGTGCCACTGTGTGGGGAGACGCTGACTAGAGCGGAGCGCTTGCTACTGGTGTTGCTGCTGCCGTACGTTGGTTCGAGATGCCGCCCAAGACTAGCGGGAAGGCCGCCAAGAAGGCTGGCAAGGCGCAGAAGAACATTTCGAAGGGCGACAAGAAGAAGAAGCGCAAGAGGAAGGAGAGCTATGCCATCTACATCTACAAGGTGCTGAAGCAGGTGCACCCTGACACGGGCATCTCGTCGAAGGCGATGAGCATCATGAACAGCTTCGTGAACGACATTTTCGAGCGCATTGCGGCCGAGGCTTCTCGCCTGGCGCACTACAACAAGCGCTCGACCATCACGTCCCGCGAGATCCAGACCGCTGTGCGGCTGTTGCTGCCTGGCGAGCTGGCCAAGCACGCCGTGAGCGAGGGCACGAAGGCGGTGACCAAGTACACGAGCTCCAAGTAAGGAGGTGGCTCTGGAATGGAAGGAAGGAAGGAAGGATGGAGAAGGCTCCTCCGTTGCGAGAGCGGCAAAACGGCCCTTTTCAGGGCCACCAACGTGCCTTTTGCGGGAAGGGCGGAATTGTTGTTGTTGTTGTTTGTGTGGACGGCTGTGATGTATGTGTTTCCTTTTTTTTTTGTGGGTGGGGGGGGCGCGTCAAAGCGTGTTGCGCGGGGTACGGCCACGAGGTTGGTCGCCGTGGCGTGGAATGGTGGCACGCCTCGTTGGCGTGGTTTTTGACCCATTGGTGTTGTTGGTGTGTGTGTGTGTGTGTGTGTGTGTTACCCGTCTGCGAGGGGGGACAGTGCGATCGGCGACTTTTGTGTCACCGTAACGACGGCCGTTTGCGGGTTTGTTTTTTTTTTTGCACATCATACATGGCGAGGGTGAAATGTGAAATGTTTTTGTTTGGTTTTTTTTTTTTTTTTGCCGCCCACTATTCCCTTTGCTGTACGCCGAGTTCGACAATGGTGCGACGTAACTGCAGCGTGGAGGTGTGTGAGTGACGTTGAAATGAACGTGCCATTAAGACGCATTGTTGTTGTATTGTACTGTACGTGTACGGCGACACGCACGATGATGTACCATTCGACTCTGATGTTTGATAGCCGTGTCTGACTGATTGCGTACGACGCACGCACACCGATGTCGTCATTCAAGATGCACGCGTGTCCAGTGCAGTACAGTAAGCGCGACGACGGCGGCGGCGGCGGCGGTCGTTTGTTTGGCGAATGTCTGTACACGTGTTTGTCTGTGTCCATCCGGTATGTATTTGTTTGTTTGAAAGTGTTTTGTGTGTCGGTGACGTGGTCCGATCCGTCGCCCCCTGAGTAACTGTCGATCGGCGCGATAGACCGGCGTCACGCAACTGAACCGAAGTCGTGGGCACACCCGTCATACTGTTGTACACCGTCGCGCTGAGAACGGTAACGAAAGGTTGACTTTGATCGGTCGAATGTCTGGGCAGAACGTGAGGAATGAGGCAAGAGTGCAAGGAGGGGGGGCAAAAGAGAGAGGAAGGGAAAAAGGGGAGAAACGCATTCGTAGAGCAACGGAACGTTCCCGTGTCGGAGGCGTATTGGAGCCGCACTGAAATGCGTTTAACGGCGGCGCGGCTGCAAGTGTCTGCCGTGGTGAACGTTACCTTTGACGGCTGCATTGGGCTTTGCCCTTTGCTTTTGCTTTCGCTTTCGCTTTCCCGGATGTACGTAACGTTTGTTGATATGGTTCTGAGGAAGAGTGTATGACAGTGCCGTGCCGTCCATGTTCGTGTGCCCTCCCATTGTGTGTATGCTATTGTCTGTGTACTTGAATGATGTATGTAGGTGTTAGTGGACATGTTTTACCAGTGGGGGGAAATGGATCGTCGATAGTTGCCGTCACTCTGTCACGGTCGAGATGACGCACCCTCCGTACAGAAAGGTGTCGAGAAAGTGAGTGTGTGTGCGTGCGTGTGTGTGTGTGTGTGTGTGTGTGTGTGTGTGTGTGCGTGCGTCCGTGAATTGGCAGTGTTTGGAGGTGGGCGTGCCCTGCATGTGGCCCGGAAGGCTGTTCGTTAGGCGGTAGTGTTGTGTGGACAGGGGAGGGGCATGCGTAACGCTGCTGGCATGGCATTTCGGGAGATGGGAGGGGGCAAACGAGGAAACGAGGAGCGGCGGCCAAAGACGGGACGGGGAGGGGCGCGGTGTGGGTGGCTTGCGCCTGTGCTCGGCGTTGTGGTTTGTGCAAAAGAGGAGGAGAAAAACAATGTGAGTTGCCAGGGAGGGGAGCGGTGTTGTGTTGTGGTTGTCGTGGTGTAGCCGCAGACGCGGCTGTCAGTGAACGTGGCGAGACGGACGGATGCGCGGAGGGGCGGGGGCGGCGCATTTCGCCGGTGCCGTGCCGTGCCTGAAAGCCGCGTGGTCGCTGTGTTGTTGGTGGCGTGGGGGCGAGGAGAGTACCGTACGGGTGTGCTTGTGCGCCGGAAATGGCACACTGCGCCCGCCCGTCTTGGAGGCTGATGGCTGTGGTGTGGAAATGGGGCGCGGTGATGTTGAAGCAGTTGAAGAACAGAAAAGAAACCAAGAAAACGGAAGGCGTGATGCGGCGGTGGTGGTGAGAGCGGGAAAAACAAAACAAAAAAAAAACAACAAAAAAAAAAGAAGGAAAAACAACAAGAAAACAAAAAGTCTATCAATATTAAAATGTAAATGGAAATGGAAATGGACCCAGGTATAACCTCCCTGCACAAATAGCAGAGAGTCCGATGATAATAAAAATGTGCCAGAATGTTAACGTCCCTACAAAACAAACCCAACGATAATATTAATGAAAGAGTGAACCGTATGTAACATTGCAACAGACATAATGAAACCTGATAAATTGTATAAGGGCAGCAGCGTTGACCTTTGGCCCTGTATTCAGAATAAAAAGAGCCAAAGATCGTTACCCCAATGAAAAAGACACTGAAACACGTATGTAACATAGTAGCGATGGCGAGACATTGTAGCATCTGTGACCAGAGAGTTTGCGCTGGACTGCGCGAGTGTTGCGAGCGGTTCTCAGTCAGTCAGTCAGTCAGTCAGTCAGTAGTCGTTGCGAGTCCGTAGCTCTGTGTAGTTGAGGGCTGTACTCTGTCAGTAGTCGTCGCGTGCAGTACGCCAATAGTCGTCATGCAGAGCGGTCGGTCAGTAGTAGCAGCCGAGTGCGGTTGTGTGATGTAGGCGGTCGGCAACACTGGTCAAGATGGTGAATAAGGTATACTGTTAATTAATATAATCATTAGATAATGAAAAATTGTATTTATTGTAATTATTCTCCAACAAGTTCCCCAATAATAATTTTTATTTCAAAAGCATTTTTCAAACATTTAATTGTTTATTGAACTAAAGAGTTCGTTGCACTTCACATTTCATTCCACTTCTTTGAAGAAAAATGTCACTAAAATCACAAAAAAAGAGAATATTATTATTTGCAATGCAGTTCCTCCAAGCGCTGCGCAACAACCAGAGCAGAAATGTGACATCCATTTATTCGGAGGTAAGACTTTAATTCTGATTGTTTTGCACAGGGCCAAAGACCGATATTTCGGTTTAATTGAAGTTTCTTGTCACTGAACGGACTTTTTTAAATGTTGTGTGAAGACTTTATATTTGAGTCAGATTGCGAATTTCACATTTGTGTTGCCATTTTCAATACCTCTCATTGTGGGCGAGGTTACAATTAGCGCAATGTCCATTAGCATCCGTAAATAACATTGTCCATTATTTTAAATTTTGCTGGGAGGTTACAACACACACACAAAAAAAAAAAAAACAAAAAATTGCATTTATATCCGCTCCTCAATTGTAGATACCCCTTACACAGCTGTGTGCAATGAATGAGTGCTGGCTGGTAATTAATTGCACTCCTTGGAGGGAAATGCCATAGGAAGTAGTCTTTAAAAAGTGAATGTTTTTCGTTAAGAGACAAAAGTTACTTTAGAAAAAAAGTAATAGTGGGGCTTTTGTTGTTGAACAAAATAAGTACAATGAACATACGTTATCAGATTTGCGCAATGCAGCGTCACACCACCGTTTGATTATAACACAATAGACTATACATCGTCCCGAACCGTGACCAGAGTCGCGAGACGAGCAGAGCACGCCGCCGACGCCCGCTCAGTACAACCGTCCACCCGCTACTACTGTCGACCGACTACTACCTCTCCCGACTCGCGCTACAATATATATATATAACAACTGTTCCTGGCGACCCGGTGCGTGCCACTACTGTCGTCTGGCGCGGTCCAAGCGCCGACTAGCAGCGATAAAGAACTCTCTGGTCAGACAGAGATGCTGTCATGCCTCGCCATCGCTCTGGTAATGAATACATACGTGTTGCAGCGTGCGTACCACCGGAACACGCAGTGGCGGAGCCAAAGACTGTGTTGTCGAGGTCGAGTGCGAGCGGGAAGAGAGGCAGCGTCGGCACGGAGATGCAAGCGAGCGCGAGACGCACGGGGGCTGCGGCGTGGCGCGTTTGCGGTCGGCGCCTTTGGTGGCAACGGCCGGGACAAGCAGCGGTGTATGGTGTGGTGCGGGGCGGACAGGGGCGGAGGCGGCGCGACGACGGCATGGGGGCGAAAACGGGACGGGGGACGGCGGATGTTGAGAGGCGTCACGCGCGGACAGGACACAGACACAGAGACACACAGATTGGAAAGGGAGGGTGCGCGGTAGTAGTTGGGAATGTGCGTACCGTGCGGGATGGGAGTGGGCGAGGAACACGGTCGTGGCCCCTGTTTTGGGTGCGTGTGATGACGTCGGTGTGTTGTGGGAAGGGAAGGTGCTGTGGCGGCGGCGCGTAATGGGCGTAGGCCGAAAAGAGAAAGGAACGTGGGCAGTGTGTTGGCAAGCGTCGGTTCGACTGCGACGTTGATGGGCAGGGCAGGGCAGGGCAGGGCAGGGCAAGGTTTAATGGTGGTAGGAGTAGGCGTGTGGGCGCAAAAAATCTGCCGCTGCAGGCGGTGCCGTAACCGCCATGGCGGGAAGGAGAGAGGGCCAAAGAAAGAAAGAAAGAAAGAAAGAAAGAAAGAAAGAAAGAAAGAAAGAAGAAAACAAAAAAAAAAAAAAAAAAAAGGAGGGGGGGGCGAAAGTGGAGAGGCGGTGGTGTGAGAAGGGCGGGGGCGGAAGGAAGGCAGGAAGGACAAGAGGCGAGGCGACGGCTTGCTTTGTGTATCGGTCGGTCTCTGGCTATGCTTCGTGTTCTGCAGCAGGGTCGGTGCGCGGCGTGGCTCGCGGCAGTGGGAACGCCTGGTGGCTGGACGGCCAGCAATGTGGTTGGATGGGCGGCCACAGCACCGCACCTGTGCCCGAGGAGGAGACGCTGGCGGCGGGCCCTGAGGTGAGGCCGGCTCGGCTGGGGCTGTGGATGTGTAGGTGTGCGCCGCTGCTGCAACAACGAGTAAAACGCGAGAAGAAGGGATGGCGGTAGAGAGAAGAAAAAACAAAAAAGGTCGTGTTGTGTTGATGCGCAGGCAGACGCGTACAGAGGGACGAGCCCGGTCTGCAGCAGGGTGTGGCCGTGCCGAGTGCAGAGCAGCGGCGGCTCGGTTCGGTTCGGCCCGGCCCGGCGGGCCGCGCTGTTGTCGCGGACGTGAGCGCCCCCTGGCGGGTGGCCGGAGGCGGCGCGGCGTGTTGGACGTGTGGCTGGTGGCAGTGCACAATTTGCGAGTGGCCGGCGGTGTGGTGTGGCGGTTGGCGCGTCGGGCGGCGGAGAGGTATGTGTTGCGGGCGCCCTTTGCTGCGCTGCGTCGTTGCGTGTGCCGTACAGGGCGGGCGCTTGTCGACTGTGTGGGCGGTGTGGCGAATTGGCGTGAAACGGCTGCCGAGAGGTGTGTGGTAGCGAGCCGGTCGGTGGTGTCAGTGCGAAGGGGAATGTGCGTGCGTGTTTGGCGGTTTCGGTGTGCTTTTTGCGGCGTGAGAGTGGGAATTAGTGGGGCCGGCTGTTGTGTTGGTTCCTTGTGTCTTGTGTCGCGTAGCTTGATGGCAACGTGGAAGGACGCCGGTTTCGTTTTCGTTTCGAGCCTTGCGTGTGGTTGTCGACGTTGACTGGTTGGCGTGTGCCGATGCACGTGCATGTGTGGGTCGCGAGTGCGTTTTTGGCTGGCTGTGTGTGTGTGTGTGTGTGTGTGTGTGTGTGTGTGTTTTGGGGGGGAAGGGGGAGGCGGTGGTGAAAGTGCAGTCGTCGGGTGGGGCTGGGGCTGGGGCTGTGCGTCGTGGCGGAAAGGTGGTAGGTTGCGGGAAGCGAGCCCGTCGTTGACGGTGTCGCGTGAGTTGTGAATCGAGTGGGGCGCGGGGCGCGGGACAGGAGCAGCGTGCCGCTGCGTCGTGGTCGTCAGCAGAGGCTGTGCGTGTGCTTGTCCTTTTTGTGGGCGGTTCGTGCGAGGCGTTTTTGTTTTGTGTTGCCCTAGTTGTTAGTTTATTTTGTTTGTGTTTGTTATTTTGAGACGACGACTGGTTGGTGGCGTGCGCGCGAAGTGGCGGTGTGCGCTTCCCGTGTCGTTTGTGTTGTTTTGTTTTTGTTTTGTTTTTGTGTGGTTTTTTTTTGCACTGGGCCCCGGGGGGTGGGTGCGTGTGTGTCGATTGCCGGCTGGCGAAAGGTGCGCCATCGGCGGGGTGGGTCGCCGGCACAAGTAGAGGCGGCGGCGTTGTTGCTGTTGTTGTGTGGTGTTTGTTTTGTTCGGCTGTGTCGGCGAGCTGTGTTGCGGTGCGTGTGAATGGTGGTGCAAAAGTGCTGGCGTTGGGGCTGCGGCTGCGACTGCGACGGCGGCGAGCCGCGGGCGCGCCATTGATAGTGGTGTTGTGAACAGCGGCTGTGTACGGTAGTGGTGTTGTTGTAGCACGACGTGCATCCGGGCCGGCGCGGAAAGCGCAGTTGCGGGCGGTTGCCCTTCGGTGCCAGCCATGTCGCGTGAGCGGCGGGTTGCTTCTGGTGTCGACACGTGGTGCTCTGGGTTGTTGTGTGGTGCCGTTTGGCCGGTGGGGGTGGTTCGCGTGTGTCTCGTTCGCGCTCGGTATCTGGTCGTGGTCGTGCTGCTCCCCCGTCTGTCGGCGGTTTTCGACGTCGTCTGTACGTTTTTTGTTCGTTTGCGGCGTGCCTGCCGACGTCGTCCCGTCGCGACCTTTCAACCGAAAGTGTGGCGCCCGAAGGTGAACGAACGTAACCCTGACCTCGGCGCTTTACGCTGAGCCGAGCGAACCGAACCGAACCTAACCTGTGGTGTGGCGAGGTGAGCTCAGCCTGTGAGCCCCTAACGTCTACGTACGGTAAGCTGTCCGGCTCACGCCTCACGTTTGAACGCTTTTTTAACCTACGTTTGACGCTTCTTAACCTAGCACTGACCCCTTAACCTAACGTGTAACCTAACCTAACCTAGCCTCTGACGCCTGACGTGTTTGAATGCTTAACCTAAGTTTGACGCTTAACCTAACCCAAGTCCCCTTAACCTAACCCACGCCCACCTAACCTAACCTAACCTAGACGTGTAAACGTAATGTGTAACGCGTAACGTGTAAGGTCGGCTGGCGTGTGTGCTTGACGGCAGATTGGGTTGGTCTGTAGATTCGGATTGCGGTTTGCCTCGGTCGAGGGGTTGGGTCGGAAGCGGCGAGGGGCGGCGGCGCCTGTTGCGCAGGCGGCGTCCGTTTGCGGCGGGCAATTGTTGAGAAACGGCTGTGAATGTTGGCGGGCGAGAGGAGGAGGACGGCGCGCGATGTGGCCCGACGGCTGCGGGCCGATCGGGAAACGGCGGGAGGGCGACGGAAGGCGATGGGGCGGCGGAGGCGCGTTTGCACGGCCGTCATCGCCGCACGCCTCGGCTTGTGTGGCTGTGGCGCCGGCCGCGCTGGCCGGGCTGCCGCGGCGACGGTGTGGGAGTTTTGCCGAAGGTTTGGCCATTGTGGCGGGTCGTCGGCTGGGGCTGTGGGGGCGGCATTTGGGCGGGGGCGGCGATTCTCGGCGGGCCGACCCAGGCTGTAGCGCGCGGTAGCTGCAGTTTGGCCGTGGTTTGCGGCGCTGCCGTGGCGACTGGTTGGCGACTGTGGTGTGGCTGTGTGTAGCCCCATCCTCGGTGGTTTGAAAGGCGCGGGCGGTTGTGGCGCAGGTTTGGGGCTGCTCCGCACAGGCTGTCGGACGTTGGGCGGTAGCAAGCGCGGGAGGCGCGGCGCGGCGGCGCGCAGAGTGGCGGCCGCTCTCTCGGCCGTCCGCGCCCGCCCGCGACACTGGCTGGGCCTTGTGATTCTCTGCTCTCACATTCCGAGTTAGCATGCCGTGCGAGCAGGACCACGCTACTCAGGCGCAGGGTGTGGCGGACCGCTGCCCGGCGGGACTGGCCCGGGCGACCGAGCCAGCCCCGTCGGCGGCCCCGTCCGGCCCCCCACGTACGACGACGCAGCTACCGACGATGGACTACGCAACGGCACAACCAAGGGGCATTAGCCCGCTCACGCCAGAGCAGGTGTACCTCGTTGTACACCGTTTATCACGGGGCAATGTTTACCCTGAATACGCTGCTGACGAACGAGCACTCCGCTTGTTCCAACAGCACCTGAGGTCACTCGGTTGCGTGGTATACGAAGAGGCGAGAGTACCGTCGGGAGCCCTGCCAGGCGTGCCGAATGAAGACGGCATTGTTCTGCCAGTGGCGGCCCCGATGAGTGTTGCACCACCAGGCCCAGTTACAGAAGAAACTGGAGCCCTGCTGACTGCCACTCCGGTCTCTTCCAGTGAAGAGACCACATATACACCGATTGCTGTACCGCCAGGCGTGACGACAGAAGACGTCACCGTCCTGCCACGTGACAGCATGATCCCAGAGGCTAACCTGGGCGACCTGATCGAGGGGACAGACATGGACACATCGCAGCCCTCTAGAAAGAGGCCTGCAGCGTCGGAGGAGGACGAGTCCTCCGCAATCTCTGATTCTGATTTCAGGCGGAGTCAGAGGAAGAAGATGCCGGAGGCTCCTGCCCCCTCCGAGGCAGAAAAGGGGACTGACGACGGCTTCGTTGTCCCGAAGCGGCGGCACACTGCTCGGGCCAAGCGGCTCGAGACTGTGCAGCCGCTGCCGACGGCGAACGCATTCGTCGACGTACCCGACGAACAGGAGGCCATGGATGCTGCTGAGGCACCCAAGAGGCGGGCACCCGCTCCGCCACCGATAACTGTATCGTGGACGGACACGTACCAGTCCTTCCTCGAGAAGTTCCAGGCGGTGACGTCCTCCGCCAAGATCAAATGTGCTGGTCGGGACTTATACAGAGTCTGGGTCAGCACGATGGAGGAATACCGAGCTGCCATGCGGCTCATAGAGGTGGAGAAGCTTCACTGCTTCACCCACAATGCCGAGCCAGTGAAGCAGCTGAAGGTGGTTTTCCGCCGCCTTCCGCTAAAAATGGAGACCGACCATCTCAAGAGGGAACTAGCTGCGCTGGGCTACATGGCCAGCTCGGTCACTCTCATGAAGTCTCCCAGGACGAAGAGACCCATGCCGCTGTTCCTAGTTGTCCTTCCGGACAACTTCGAAAACCGCAAGATTTTCCAGTTGCAGATGGTGGCCAGGATCGGTGTGGAAGTGGAGCCGCTCAAGGCCAAGGGGAGGCGCGCCCAGTGCTTCTCCTGCCAAGGCCTTGACCACGTGGCGCGCTACTGCACGATGCCGGCCCGCTGCGTCAAGTGCGCCGACTCCCACCAGAGTCGGGACTGCACGAAGAAGAGGGAGGAGGCGCCCAAGTGCTGTAACTGCAGCGAGCCACATGTGGCGAGCTACAGAGGCTGCGCCGCCTTCAAGCGCCGCCCACGCCAGCAAGGACGAGCGGCACCCGCTCGAAAGGTGCAACCAGGCACCAGTTTCGCCTCTGCCACCAAGGGGGAGTCTTTGGACGCCCCCAGGGGGCGGCAGGCGGAATTCCCGGCCACCACGTCGCCTAACCAGGCAGCCGGCACCCGGGAGGTCCAACACCAGGGCGGACGCCAAACCCGTCCCCCCACCACAGCCACGCCGCAAGCCGCAATTGCGGCACCTGCAGCTGCAACACCAGGACTGGAAGCAGCAGACCTGGGAGCAATGCTGAGCTCCCTCTCTGCCTTGCTACAGCAACTGCCGGTGCTCGTCACCGCCGTAACGGGGGCCCTCCAGGCCACTACCGTCGCCGCGAAGCCACACCATGGATAATGCCCATATCCATGGCCTGACCATCTGTGGCTTCAACGCCAACAGCCTGTTCCCACAACAAGGTGAGTTTCGTCAGTTCATGCAGGACGAGGCAATCGACCTGTGTCTGATCTGCGAAACTCACCTCAAGCCGGGAGTTCGCGTGAAGGTGGCAAACTATGTTTGCTACCGGAACGACAGGCCGACGGCAGGCGGGGGTACCGCCATCTACGTACGCGCCTCACTCCGGCACCACCAGGTGCAGCTCCCAGCCATGGCCACCCTGGAAGCCACCGGGGTGAACGTCACCACGGCTGCGGGGCAAATAACCTTCGTGGCTGCATACAGGCCGCCGCGTGGACACCTCCAGGAGGCGGACATCGACGAGCTGCTGACGTTTGGGGGAAGGACATTCATTGCGGGTGACTTCAACGCGAAGCACCCGGAATGGAACTCCCGCCTCACGAACATCAGTGGCCGCCGACTTCTTCGCGCTGCCCAGAGGAATGGCGCCCTGGTCCTGGGCCCACGGGAACACACCATCTTCCCGGCCAGGGGGCGGTCAGACGTGCTCGACGTGGCCGTCATCAAAGGAATCGGGCATCACACGACCGCCACCACGCGGTGCGCGATGTCGTCCGACCACCTGCCGGTGGTCTACCAAATCGACATCGCTGGAGCCACGCTCCCGCCACGTCGGCGGACGTACCGGCGCCTGGACTGCGACCGATTCCAGGACAATGTCCTGGCATCACTGGAGAACTCACCTGACCCCGCGGCAGTGGGTGCGGATGCCGCCCTCCAGTTCCTCACCCGCCAGCTGCTGCAAGCAGCCGACGCGGCCTCCCCTCCCCCTCCACAGGGTACCAGGGACTTCTCCCGTAACCTACCGCCTCCCATCCGGGACGCAATACGGGAGAAGAACCGCCTCTTCCGGGAGTGGCAGCTCACCCGCCAACCCGCGACGAAACGGCGCCTCAACCGCATGCGGAGAGAAATCAAAGCGGCGGCTGAGGCGCACAGGAACAACGTCTGGGCGGACCTCGTCGCCTCCCTCAACCCTGAGGACGGCAGCGCGTGGCGGACTGTGAAGTCCTTTCTACGCAGAAGGCAGCGCGTGCCGCCTCTGCTCGTCGGACAAGACGTCGTCTGCAGCCCGGACGGCAAAGCGGGCGTCCTGGCGGACCACTTCGAGCTGTCATTCACCCCGGTGGATGACAATGTAGACGAAGAACACCTCCACCGGGTGGAAGAGCAGCTCCCTGTGTTCCTGGAAGCCAGGGACGACGCAGACGAGATCGACCCCATCTCTGACGAGGAGGTGGCCGCGCAGATTACAGCGCTCAACACCAAGAAGGCTGGCGGTGCTGACGGCGTCACCAACCATCTGCTGAGGAGCCTGCCGGCGGGCGCATACCCGTTCCTGGCGGGCATCTTCAATGAGGTCCTTCGCTCTGGGGTCTACCCCACTGTGTGGAAACACGCAGAGGTGGTGGCAATCCCCAAGGCGAACAAGGACCCACGGGACGCCGCCAACTACAGGCCCATCAGCCTGCTGCCGGCGCTCTCGAAGGTGTTTGAGCGCCTGTACGCCAGACGACTGCTCCGCCACGTGTCAGCGGAAGGCATCATACCCGATGAGCAGTTCGGCTTTAGGAGGGGCCATTCCACCGTCCACCAGCTGATGCGGCTGGTAGAAGAAGCGATGCGCGCCCTGGAGACCCGGGAATACCTTGGGGCGGTGTTCCTGGACGTATCCAGGGCATTCGACTCTGTGTGGCACGACGGCCTCGTGTACAAACTCTTTGTACACGGGGTCCCGACGTCGCACGGGGTCCTCCTCCGCTCATACCTAGCCGAGCGGTCCTTCCACGTCAGACTGGACGATGGGACATCCACCCATCGACACATCCGTGCTGGAGTGCCGCAGGGGTCCGTCCTTGGGCCCCTATTGTACTCCCTATACACCGCCGACGCTCCGCGCGTGACGCCGGTGAAGTTGGCACTATATGCCGACGACACTGCGCTGTTCGTGCGGAGCATGAAGGCGGTCGAGATGCGCCGTCTTCTCCAAAGAGGTTGCGAGGCCCTTGGCGCCTGGTCAACCAAGTGGCGCCTCAAGCAAAACGCGGCGAAGAGCCAGGCGGTGGTCTTCACGAGAAGACCACTGCCGCCTGATCTTCCGCCAGTCACCATCATGGGCAGCCCCGTCCCATGGAGCAAGACTGGCCGCTACCTGGGGGTCACATTGGACCAGAAGCTGACGTGGAAGCCGCACATTGAGGACGTCAGGGGCAGAGCAATAGGGCGCCTACGCGTCCTGTACCCTCTGCTCAACCCCTCGTCTGCGCTGCCACCTCACCACGGCATCACGCTGTACCTGGCGCTGGTACGTCCAGTGCTGGAATACGCGGCTGTGGTGTGGGGCAACGCGGCCGAAACACACATCAAAAAGCTGCAGAGGGTGCAGAGCAGGGCGCTCAAGCTCGCCCTGCGCCTGCCGAGGCTATATTCGACCGCTCGGCTACACGAGCAGACAGGAATCCCCCTCCTCCGCGACCGCTTCAAGCAAACGGCGCGGACGTTCTACGAGCGGACCGAACGGTCCGAAAACCGGCTCATCAGGGATCTGGGCCACCCTACACATCACAGGCCAACAACCCGTTGGCCGGACCTGCTGCGGGAGTGAAAACTCCCACAACAGAGACAGGACATCCGCACCCAGGAAAACCTAGAGGCCAATCCATGAAGAGAGGCCGCAGTTCCAATACATAAGGTTTACGCAGGAATAGCAGAAGACTGCTTAGCCTGCTCCTGCACGGGTCAGGGCCGACCCGTAAGGTAGAAGCGAGCGATTCTCTGCTCTGCTGCTGTGCTGTGCTTGCGTGCCTGCCGTCCCGCTCGCTCTCGCTGTGTGTTACGCGCGTCGTCGAAATGGCAGATCAGGCGGCTACGAACGAGACTGCTGCGGCACCCGCCGCCACCGGCACTACGAAGAAGGCCAAGTCTGCGTCGTCTGCGAAGAAGCCGCGCGCCAAGCCTGCGCACCCGCGCACCTCTGAGATGGTGACGGCCGCCATCAAGAGTCTGAAGGAGCGCGGCGGGTCGTCGCTGCAGGCGATCAAGAAGTACATAGCCGCGCACTACAAGCTGGACGCGGAGAAGCTGGCGCCGTTTATCAAGAAGTACCTCAAGTCGGCCGTCGTGGCGGGCGAGCTGGTGCAGACGAAGGGGAAGGGCGCGTCCGGCTCGTTCAAGCTTGCCGGCGCCGGCGGCGGGGGGGCGGCCGAGGGCGGCAAGGCTCGTGCTGGCGGTGCCAAGAAGAAGCGCGCCGCTCCGGCCAGCAAGGAGAAGAAGGGCGCCCGTGCGGCCGGCGCAAAGAAGGCTGGTGGCGTGAAGGCGGCGACCGGTCGGAAGGCGGGCGCCGCCAAGAAGGCGTCTGCGGCGTCGGCCGCTCCCGCGGGTGCGAAGAAGGCGGCTGCGGCCAAGCCGGCCAAGGCCAAGTCGCCGTCGAAGGCGAAGAAGGCCGCCAAGGTTCCGACGAAGAAGCCGAAGGCGCCGCGCCCGAAGAAGGCGACGACGCCGTCTAAGGCGAAGGCTTCGCCCAAGAAGAAGAAGTAGAGTAGAGGAGAAAGAGATGGGAAAGGAAGGGTTTGGCGCTTGACTCCGTCGTCCCCACCCCCCGTCGTCGTCTAGTGGCGCGCAAGAGACGCGCGGCCCAAAACGGCCCTTCTCAGGGCCATCAAAGCACGTCGGGGAAGGTTTTGATTGTCGTGTTGCGTTTGGTGTGGGTGTCTGTCTGTATGCCCGTGGGGATGCTGTTTGCGTGCCGTGGTGGTTGGATTGCGGGGGTCGGTGGCGGGTGTGGGCGGCGGTAGCGGTAAGCGGTGTTGTTGTTGTCGTGGTTGATTGTCGCCGTGTTTGTGGCGGCGGCCGACGGTTGGTTTTCTGTCACGTTGTTTTGTTTGAATACGTTGGTTGGCTTGCCTGCGTTCGTTCTTCTCGGATGTCTGTCTTGTCGAGTCGTGTCTGGTCTTTGTTTTGTTCCTTTGTGTGTGTTATGTTTTGCAACGGGGGGCACGTTGAGAGATGTGGAAGGAGTCGGTGGCGTGTAGAGCGAGCGAGCGCGCCTGCCTGGCCGTTGGCCGTCGGAGTGGAGTGCGGGTTTTTTTTGTTTTCGAAACGAAAGCGGCGGCCGGCCAGCCACCCGTGCGGTGTGACGTCGGCCGTTGGGTATTGTGCGCTTGGAGCGCCGGGGAGGGATGATGTGTGATTGTTGCGCGCTGCTAGCAGGCAGGCAGAGTGAGCGGGTGTGGCGGACGGACGGGAAGTGGCGGTGTTTGTTTTTGGGTTGCGGGGCGAGAGGCAGGCGACCGACAAAGTTTGCTCGCGACGGAGAGATGTTAGTGGCCCTGAAAAGGGCCGTTTTTGTTTGTGCGGTGCGGTGCCGCGGCGCGGTTTAGGCGCGCTCGCCGCGGATGCGGCGCGCGAGCTGGATGTCCTTGGGCATGATGGTGACGCGCTTGGCGTGGATTGCGCACAGGTTGGTGTCTTCGAAGAGGCCGACGAGGTAGGCCTCGCTGGCCTCCTGCAGGGCCATGACTGCGGAGCTCTGGAAGCGCAGGTCGGTCTTGAAGTCCTGGGCGATCTCGCGCACTAGGCGCTGGAATGGCAGCTTGCGGATGAGCAGCTCTGTGCTCTTCTGGTAGCGCCTGATTTCTCGCAGGGCGACGGTGCCCGGCCTGTAGCGGTGGGGCTTCTTGACGCCTCCGGTGGCGGGCGCGCTCTTCCTCGCCGCCTTGGTGGCGAGCTGTTTGCGCGGCGCCTTTCCGCCGGTGGACTTGCGGGCCGTTTGCTTTGTGCGGGCCATAGCGGTAGCGGTAGCGGTAGCGGAGCGGCGTGCGTGGAGGTTAGGTGCGGCGCGGCGTCCGGTGCTGCCTTGACAACGGGCCCGCGCGCCTCCGTGCTGCGCTTATATGCCCTCGGTTGCGCGTGGTGGGGGGAGGGCGGGCCAGAGTCTATATAGGGGGGCGGCGGGCGCGCTGGGCGCAGACCGTAGCCGACTCGCCAGCCGCTGCAGCTGCTGTTTGTGCACGTTTTGCTTTGCCCGAGGAAGGAAGGATGACAGGCCGCGGCAAGGGAGGAAAGGGGCTCGGCAAGGGTGGCGCCAAGCGGCACCGCAAGGTGTTGCGCGACAACATCCAGGGCATCACGAAGCCCGCCATCCGCCGCCTGGCTCGCAGGGGCGGCGTGAAGCGCATCTCTGGTCTGATCTACGAGGAGACCCGCGGGGTGCTGAAGGTGTTCCTGGAGAACGTGATCCGCGACGCGGTGACGTACACTGAGCACGCCAAGCGCAAGACTGTGACGGCCATGGACGTGGTGTACGCCCTGAAGAGGCAGGGGCGCACCCTGTACGGTTTCGGCGGTTAGGCTGCGTCGCAGCGGGCGCTGGCCTTCCCGCGGCCGTGCTTGTGGGTGGGAGAGACTAGAAAACGGCCCTTTTCAGGGCCACCACACTGTTCGGAAGTTGAAAAGTGCGAAAGAGTCTGTGTTGTTGCTGCGTGTGTGCGCTGTGTTGTTTGTTTGTTTGTTTCTCTCTGTCTTTGTTTCTTTCTTTCCGTTTGAGCGACGTGATGTGACTGGGAGGGGAGAAGGAAAGGAAACGTGTCATGTGGCTGGCTGTGTGTGGAGCTGCTTCGTTTGTGTGTCTTTGTATCGATCGCGACGGAGATGGCGGGCTGTGTGTTGTTGTGCGAGAGGCGGTGATTATTTGCTTGCGTGGTTTGGCTCTGTGTGTTTGTTTGCGGCGGCGTTGGGGTTTCCGAGGCAAGGCGTGTGGGCATAGGCGGCCGGATCAGCTGTTTCGTTCGTGTCGACGGCCGTTGCGCGCGGGAGTGGAGGGCGGTGTGTCGACACGCCTCCCTTTAACAATGGTCATTATTGCTGCCGTTGTCGGTTTGGAAGGCGACTGCGACCGTGCAAAATGTGTGTGTGTGTGTTGGGCCACACGGGCTGTGTGGACGACAAGATGGCGGACGTGCGCCGGCGGCGGCTGTGCTGTGACAGTGCAAAGTTAAAAAACAAAACAAGGTGCGGCGAGGACGACTGAAATTTTGCTTTGGACGTAGGTTTGTGTGGTGGCCCTGAAAAGGGCCGATTGTTGTGGGCCGAGCCGGCAAAGCGCGTTGCGTGCAGGGGAGCACGCGGCGCTGCGATTGCCTGGCCTCCTTTAGGCCTTCTTCTCGGTCTTCTTTGGCAGCAGGACGGCCTGGATGTTGGGCAGGACACCACCCTGTGCGATGGTGACGCCCGACAGGAGCTTGTTGAGCTCCTCGTCGTTGCGGATGGCAAGCTGCAGGTGGCGCGGGATGATGCGCGTCTTCTTGTTGTCGCGGGCCGCGTTTCCGGCCAGCTCGAGCACCTCAGCCGCGAGGTACTCCATGACGGCGGCGAGGTAGACGGGCGCCCCGGCGCCGACGCGCTCTGCGTAGTTTCCCTTGCGCAGGAGGCGGTGGATTCTGCCGACCGGGAACTGGAGCCCAGCCCTGCTTGAGCGGGACTTTGACTTGCCCTTGACTTTGCCTCCCTTTCCGCGTCCGGACATGGCGATGGGCTAGCGACGGTGCACACGAAACGGCAACGAAAACGACCGGTGCGAGCGGCAGCGAGTCGAGCAGCGGAGTGCGTGCCGGCGCAGCTGCTGCTTCTCTCTTTTATTCCTCTACCTTTAGAGGGTGTGCTGGTGGAGGTTGTTGTCACATTAGGACATTTCCTCCTCTTTTCTTTTGTGTTGTTTTTGTTTCTTTGCTTTTGTTGGTTGCTGTTCGTTGAGAGTTTTCTTTAGTTGTTCTTTTTCTGCTACTGCAGGAGTAGCGACTTGGGTCTGTTATATCTCTGCCTATGGGGTTCGTATTGCCCAAGGGTGTTGATTAATTCGTTTTCTGACTTCCGCGCCGTGGCGTAGAACACTTCTGCCAGGGCGCGGAATCTTGTGGTGATTGGCTCTATGTCTGCGGCTTCGTGCAAATCTGCCGTGGGGAAGCGCGTGGGGACGTGTAGGGCTCGTCTTAACGCTCTGTTTTGAGTCTTTTGTAAGCGATCTATCGTCGATCTGGCTGCGTAGCCCCATACAGGGCACGCATATTCCAGTATCGGTCGAATTAGACTTCGATAGATCGCTACTCCTGTTGCGGGGTCGAGGGAACTGGTGCTGTTCAAGACAGGGTACAGAATCTGCATCCTGGCGTGAGCCTTTCTGCGAAGCTCCTCTATGTGGCACTTCCATGTCAGGCGTCTGTCAAGTGTGACACCGAGGTACTTCGCAGAATTTCTCCATGGCAGATTCTGCCCCTGCAATCTCAGCAGTTGGTATAGTCTTCTTGGGGGTCGGCGTTTCCCATAGCGTCTGGTGAGCAGCATGGCTTGTGTTTTCTCAGAGTTAATTGAGATGCGCCACTGCTTTGCCCAGTTTTCCGTCCTGTTTAGGGCGGTTTGCAGACGCCTTGTAACCAGGTTCCTGTTTGTCGAGCAGGAGAAGAATGCAGTGTCGTCTGCGTACTGTGCAGTGTTTACATGCTGAGTCGTAGGGATGTCAGCAGTGTAGACACTGTAGAGGACGGGTCCCAGGACTGAGCCCTGGGGCACGCCTGCACTGATTCTTCTCCTGGTCGACAGGGATCCATCGATCTTGACTGAGAAAGTCCTACCGGAGAGATAGTTTTTAACGATTTTGACTATCTTTCCGGGGAAGCCTAGGGTGTACATCTTGTGTAATATCCCGGTGTGCCAGACTGAGTCGAAGGCTTTTGCTACGTCTAACAAGACAAGCCCGCAGTAGCCCTTTCGGTTGAAGCTGTCTGTGGCTGCTTCAACCACCCTCATGATTTGCTGGGGGGCGGAGTGTCTTTGCCTAAATCCGAATTGGAATTTCGGCAGAATCTGCTCTCTTGTGATATAGTCCTGTATGGGGGTTAGTAGGAGGCGCTCGTAAAGTTTACTGAGGGTAGGCAGTAGACTAATTGGTCTATAGTGTTGCGGGAACACCGGGTCTTTTCCTGGTTTCGCGATCGCAATAACTTCTGCGTGCTTCCACTGCGCCGGGAATTTTTGTGATCGCGTCAGTTCATTAACTATATCGGTCAGGTGGGTGATTGCCAGAGGCGGGAGGAGTTTCAGCAATTCATTTGTGACCTGGTCGTGACCCGGGGTTTTCCTGGTGGGCAGGGACTTGATGCAGCGCGCCACATCTTCAGTATTGAAGAGTGGCGTGTAGTCATCTTCGTCGTCTGCTTCCAGGAACACGGCCAGTTCTCTGCGGACTGTTGCGACGTGTTCTCTGTCCTGTACTTCTGCTGGTCTGAACTGTTTTTCGAACACGTCGGCTAGTGCGTTAGCTTTGTCGATGGGGCTGAACTGCAGTCCGCGTTCGCCATGGAGTGGTGGCATTTTTGCGCGTCTTTTTGTGTACTGTTTGGTGGCTTGCCATAAACTATTGTCGTCTAGTTTGAGAGCTGAGAGCCTTGCCGACCATTGTTGGTTGCGGTACTCATTGAGATCGGCTTTCAGCTCTCTCTGTAGCCTATTGAGTAGCCTCCGTGTATCCCTATTTCTGGTGAGCTTCCACTCTTTGGCGATCCTGTTTTTGTGCCGTATTTGCGCAAGCAAGTGCGGGGGGAGTTGCCTGGAGCGGGGGGGCCCCGCAGGAGGCGGTGTGGCTCCCTCAGCAGCTTGTAGGATCGCTCTTGTGAGGTCGTCTAGTGCCTGTTCTGCTGTCTCTGCAGTTGGAGGCGGGGTCTGGGCAAGTTCAGCTGCTACTGCATTGCTGAATTGCTCCTTATTGATGCGCTTGTATGTCGCATGCCGTTGTGGGCTAGAGAGCCATTCTCCCATGTCGACCTCGAAAATCACGGGATTGTGGTCCGACGACATTCTGTTTACCGATGTCGCGGATACAAAGCCCACCAGATTCTTTGTGATGGCTATGTCGAGGACGTCCGGTCTTCCTCCGTTCTTTGGGAAGTGTGTCGGTTCCTCTGGGCCCCATATTTGTAACTGGTGTGTGCGCGCGAGTCGTTGCAGTTGTTGACCAGCTTGATTTCGGCGTCTCGAGTTCCAGTCCGCGTGCTTGGCATTTAGGTCCCCTGCTATTAGTAGTTTGCCTCTAATGCGACTTAGTGCAGCTATGTCGTCCTCTTCTAGTCTTTGGGAAGGGGGGCGATACACTGCAACGACTGTTAGGGGGCCAGTTACTGTAGCCACTTCGATTGCCTGCTGCTCCTTTTCTGACTTCCTCACTGTGAGGAGGTTCAGGTGGAAGTCTGTGGCCTGTTGGCCTTTACTCCCCTGGGATGATTGATGAGTCTTCTTTCTTGACTTGTAGGTTCTTCTGTACTGGCAAGGAGTGCCGATAACCTATTTTCTGTATTTGTCGGTGTGACGACTTTTCTTTTTCTTCTTGGCTGTTGTTGAGGGCCCTTCCTCGGTTGGGATGTTGTGCAAAATGCATCCCGCTTTATCATACTCCCCGTTGACGAGAGCGATGATGATACAGCGCATCTGCGCATCTGTGAAGATAGGGTAGGAGTCAATCAGATTGAACTCCTCCCTAGAAAGACCCAGAAGGCCTTCAGGATACCCGAGTGGGCGATGCGGGAGTTGTGGTTTAGGATGGTTAGGAGGAACGAAGGGATAAGGGTTGTCGTGGTGGGGGTAAGTACCGTCGCGAAGCGATGCAGCGATCTTCTGCGTCACAGCGCTTGCGCTGTACATGTCCGGAAGCGGGAGGAATGGGACTTCTTCCCACTCGTCTTCGTGCGCTGCTGCCTCGGTGTCCGTCTTGGGCTCCCCTTCGGCAGGCACGTCGGTCTGCGTGGCCACCGTCGCAAACTTCTTCTCTCGTGGAGGAGTCGTCTGGCTGGCGGTGTCGACCGCTGTGGCGGAAGCTGCCTTGGCTGAGCGAAGCTCCTGCGTCAGCTCAGCAATCTGACGCCGAGCCTCGCCCAGTTCCGCCAGCATGGCCGCCCTCTCTTCCGCCATGGCGGATTTGAAGGCGGACATGGCTTCTTCTACGGCGTCGTTGAGGCGCCTGGTGATGACGTCTTCTGATCGAGTGACCACCTCTTCGCGTGTGGTGGTCACTTGCTTCTGCGTCTTCTCTGGTCCGCGCCAATTTCTCCTGTAAGCGCAGGAACGGGCGTTAGCCGCGTGTGCGCCACCGCAGTTGGCGCATGTGCAGGGGGCGTCCTTCGGCTTCTTGCAGTCGCGTGTGTCGTGTGCTTGCGCACACTTCAAACACGCGACTGCTCCGCTGCACTGCTTGGCGACGTGGCCAAGCTTTTGGCAGCGAAAGCACTGCGGTGTAGACTTCTTCTTCTTCTTCCCGGCTGGTCCTGCTAACGTGAGCAGCAACTCAGCCAAGGCAGCAGCTTTGCGTCCACTTCCGCGTCCCGACATCACGATAAGCAACAGCGACAACGAACTAACGTGTACTCTCCGCGGCGTGAGCGGGAATGCGCCACTTCGATTGCCGCTGGGGGTGCTTTATGGGCTCGGGTGCGGCGGCCGGTTGCGCGCGCGCCCCATTGGTCGGCGGCCGCAACAGGGCGAGCTGGTAAAGGTGCGGCGGCGGCTGGCGGCGGGTGCCACTGTGTGGGGAGACGCTGACTAGAGCGGAGCGCTTGCTACTGGTGTTGCTGCTGCCGTACGTTGGTTCGAGATGCCGCCCAAGACTAGCGGGAAGGCCGCCAAGAAGGCTGGCAAGGCGCAGAAGAACATTTCGAAGGGCGACAAGAAGAAGAAGCGCAAGAGGAAGGAGAGCTATGCCATCTACATCTACAAGGTGCTGAAGCAGGTGCACCCTGACACGGGCATCTCGTCGAAGGCGATGAGCATCATGAACAGCTTCGTGAACGACATTTTCGAGCGCATTGCGGCCGAGGCTTCTCGCCTGGCGCACTACAACAAGCGCTCGACCATCACGTCCCGCGAGATCCAGACCGCTGTGCGGCTGTTGCTGCCTGGCGAGCTGGCCAAGCACGCCGTGAGCGAGGGCACGAAGGCGGTGACCAAGTACACGAGCTCCAAGTAAGGAGGTGGCTCTGGAATGGAAGGAAGGAAGGAAGGATGGAGAAGGCTCCTCCGTTGCGAGAGCGGCAAAACGGCCCTTTTCAGGGCCACCAACGTGCCTTTTGCGGGAAGGGCGGAATTGTTGTTGTTGTTGTTTGTGTGGACGGCTGTGATGTATGTGTTTCCTTTTTTTTTTGTGGGTGGGGGGGGCGCGTCAAAGCGTGTTGCGCGGGGTACGGCCACGAGGTTGGTCGCCGTGGCGTGGAATGGTGGCACGCCTCGTTGGCGTGGTTTTTGACCCATTGGTGTTGTTGGTGTGTGTGTGTGTGTGTGTGTGTGTTACCCGTCTGCGAGGGGGGACAGTGCGATCGGCGACTTTTGTGTCACCGTAACGACGGCCGTTTGCGGGTTTGTTTTTTTTTTTGCACATCATACATGGCGAGGGTGAAATGTGAAATGTTTTTGTTTGGTTTTTTTTTTTTTTTGCCGCCCACTATTCCCTTTGCTGTACGCCGAGTTCGACAATGGTGCGACGTAACTGCAGCGTGGAGGTGTGTGAGTGACGTTGAAATGAACGTGCCATTAAGACGCATTGTTGTTGTATTGTACTGTACGTGTACGGCGACACGCACGATGATGTACCATTCGACTCTGATGTTTGATAGCCGTGTCTGACTGATTGCGTACGACGCACGCACACCGATGTCGTCATTCAAGATGCACGCGTGTCCAGTGCAGTACAGTAAGCGCGACGACGGCGGCGGCGGCGGCGGTCGTTTGTTTGGCGAATGTCTGTACACGTGTTTGTCTGTGTCCATCCGGTATGTATTTGTTTGTTTGAAAGTGTTTTGTGTGTCGGTGACGTGGTCCGATCCGTCGCCCCCTGAGTAACTGTCGATCGGCGCGATAGACCGGCGTCACGCAACTGAACCGAAGTCGTGGGCACACCCGTCATACTGTTGTACACCGTCGCGCTGAGAACGGTAACGAAAGGTTGACTTTGATCGGTCGAATGTCTGGGCAGAACGTGAGGAATGAGGCAAGAGTGCAAGGAGGGGGGGCAAAAGAGAGAGGAAGGGAAAAAGGGGAGAAACGCATTCGTAGAGCAACGGAACGTTCCCGTGTCGGAGGCGTATTGGAGCCGCACTGAAATGCGTTTAACGGCGGCGCGGCTGCAAGTGTCTGCCGTGGTGAACGTTACCTTTGACGGCTGCATTGGGCTTTGCCCTTTGCTTTTGCTTTCGCTTTCGCTTTCCCGGATGTACGTAACGTTTGTTGATATGGTTCTGAGGAAGAGTGTATGACAGTGCCGTGCCGTCCATGTTCGTGTGCCCTCCCATTGTGTGTATGCTATTGTCTGTGTACTTGAATGATGTATGTAGGTGTTAGTGGACATGTTTTACCAGTGGGGGGAAATGGATCGTCGATAGTTGCCGTCACTCTGTCACGGTCGAGATGACGCACCCTCCGTACAGAAAGGTGTCGAGAAAGTGAGTGTGTGTGCGTGCGTGTGTGTGTGTGTGTGTGTGTGTGTGTGTGTGTGTGCGTGCGTCCGTGAATTGGCAGTGTTTGGAGGTGGGCGTGCCCTGCATGTGGCCCGGAAGGCTGTTCGTTAGGCGGTAGTGTTGTGTGGACAGGGGAGGGGCATGCGTAACGCTGCTGGCATGGCATTTCGGGAGATGGGAGGGGGCAAACGAGGAAACGAGGAGCGGCGGCCAAAGACGGGACGGGGAGGGGCGCGGTGTGGGTGGCTTGCGCCTGTGCTCGGCGTTGTGGTTTGTGCAAAAGAGGAGGAGAAAAACAATGTGAGTTGCCAGGGAGGGGAGCGGTGTTGTGTTGTGGTTGTCGTGGTGTAGCCGCAGACGCGGCTGTCAGTGAACGTGGCGAGACGGACGGATGCGCGGAGGGGCGGGGGCGGCGCATTTCGCCGGTGCCGTGCCGTGCCTGAAAGCCGCGTGGTCGCTGTGTTGTTGGTGGCGTGGGGGCGAGGAGAGTACCGTACGGGTGTGCTTGTGCGCCGGAAATGGCACACTGCGCCCGCCCGTCTTGGAGGCTGATGGCTGTGGTGTGGAAATGGGGCGCGGTGATGTTGAAGCAGTTGAAGAACAGAAAAGAAACCAAGAAAACGGAAGGCGTGATGCGGCGGTGGTGGTGAGAGCGGGAAAAACAAAACAAAAAAAAAACAACAAAAAAAAAAGAAGGAAAAACAACAAGAAAACAAAAAGTCTATCAATATTAAAATGTAAATGGAAATGGAAATGGACCCAGGTATAACCTCCCTGCACAAATAGCAGAGAGTCCGATGATAATAAAAATGTGCCAGAATGTTAACGTCCCTACAAAACAAACCCAACGATAATATTAATGAAAGAGTGAACCGTATGTAACATTGCAACAGACATAATGAAACCTGATAAATTGTATAAGGGCAGCAGCGTTGACCTTTGGCCCTGTATTCAGAATAAAAAGAGCCAAAGATCGTTACCCCAATGAAAAAGACACTGAAACACGTATGTAACATAGTAGCGATGGCGAGACATTGTAGCATCTGTGACCAGAGAGTTTGCGCTGGACTGCGCGAGTGTTGCGAGCGGTTCTCAGTCAGTCAGTCAGTCAGTCAGTCAGTAGTCGTTGCGAGTCCGTAGCTCTGTGTAGTTGAGGGCTGTACTCTGTCAGTAGTCGTCGCGTGCAGTACGCCAATAGTCGTCATGCAGAGCGGTCGGTCAGTAGTAGCAGCCGAGTGCGGTTGTGTGATGTAGGCGGTCGGCAACACTGGTCAAGATGGTGAATAAGGTATACTGTTAATTAATATAATCATTAGATAATGAAAAATTGTATTTATTGTAATTATTCTCCAACAAGTTCCCCAATAATAATTTTTATTTCAAAAGCATTTTTCAAACATTTAATTGTTTATTGAACTAAAGAGTTCGTTGCACTTCACATTTCATTCCACTTCTTTGAAGAAAAATGTCACTAAAATCACAAAAAAAGAGAATATTATTATTTGCAATGCAGTTCCTCCAAGCGCTGCGCAACAACCAGAGCAGAAATGTGACATCCATTTATTCGGAGGTAAGACTTTAATTCTGATTGTTTTGCACAGGGCCAAAGACCGATATTTCGGTTTAATTGAAGTTTCTTGTCACTGAACGGACTTTTTTAAATGTTGTGTGAAGACTTTATATTTGAGTCAGATTGCGAATTTCACATTTGTGTTGCCATTTTCAATACCTCTCATTGTGGGCGAGGTTACAATTAGCGCAATGTCCATTAGCATCCGTAAATAACATTGTCCATTATTTTAAATTTTGCTGGGAGGTTACAACACACACACAAAAAAAAAAAAAAACAAAAAATTGCATTTATATCCGCTCCTCAATTGTAGATACCCCTTACACAGCTGTGTGCAATGAATGAGTGCTGGCTGGTAATTAATTGCACTCCTTGGAGGGAAATGCCATAGGAAGTAGTCTTTAAAAAGTGAATGTTTTTCGTTAAGAGACAAAAGTTACTTTAGAAAAAAAGTAATAGTGGGGCTTTTGTTGTTGAACAAAATAAGTACAATGAACATACGTTATCAGATTTGCGCAATGCAGCGTCACACCACCGTTTGATTATAACACAATAGACTATACATCGTCCCGAACCGTGACCAGAGTCGCGAGACGAGCAGAGCACGCCGCCGACGCCCGCTCAGTACAACCGTCCACCCGCTACTACTGTCGACCGACTACTACCTCTCCCGACTCGCGCTACAATATATATATATAACAACTGTTCCTGGCGACCCGGTGCGTGCCACTACTGTCGTCTGGCGCGGTCCAAGCGCCGACTAGCAGCGATAAAGAACTCTCTGGTCAGACAGAGATGCTGTCATGCCTCGCCATCGCTCTGGTAATGAATACATACGTGTTGCAGCGTGCGTACCACCGGAACACGCAGTGGCGGAGCCAAAGACTGTGTTGTCGAGGTCGAGTGCGAGCGGGAAGAGAGGCAGCGTCGGCACGGAGATGCAAGCGAGCGCGAGACGCACGGGGGCTGCGGCGTGGCGCGTTTGCGGTCGGCGCCTTTGGTGGCAACGGCCGGGACAAGCAGCGGTGTATGGTGTGGTGCGGGGCGGACAGGGGCGGAGGCGGCGCGACGACGGCATGGGGGCGAAAACGGGACGGGGGACGGCGGATGTTGAGAGGCGTCACGCGCGGACAGGACACAGACACAGAGACACACAGATTGGAAAGGGAGGGTGCGCGGTAGTAGTTGGGAATGTGCGTACCGTGCGGGATGGGAGTGGGCGAGGAACACGGTCGTGGCCCCTGTTTTGGGTGCGTGTGATGACGTCGGTGTGTTGTGGGAAGGGAAGGTGCTGTGGCGGCGGCGCGTAATGGGCGTAGGCCGAAAAGAGAAAGGAACGTGGGCAGTGTGTTGGCAAGCGTCGGTTCGACTGCGACGTTGATGGGCAGGGCAGGGCAGGGCAGGGCAGGGCAAGGTTTAATGGTGGTAGGAGTAGGCGTGTGGGCGCAAAAAATCTGCCGCTGCAGGCGGTGCCGTAACCGCCATGGCGGGAAGGAGAGAGGGCCAAAGAAAGAAAGAAAGAAAGAAAGAAAGAAAGAAAGAAAGAAAGAAAGAAGAAAACAAAAAAAAAAAAAAAAAAAAGGAGGGGGGGGCGAAAGTGGAGAGGCGGTGGTGTGAGAAGGGCGGGGGCGGAAGGAAGGCAGGAAGGACAAGAGGCGAGGCGACGGCTTGCTTTGTGTATCGGTCGGTCTCTGGCTATGCTTCGTGTTCTGCAGCAGGGTCGGTGCGCGGCGTGGCTCGCGGCAGTGGGAACGCCTGGTGGCTGGACGGCCAGCAATGCGGTTGGATGGGCGGCCACAGCACCGCACCTGTGCCCGAGGAGGAGACGCTGGCGGCGGGCCCTGAGGTGAGGCCGGCTCGGCTGGGGCTGTGGATGTGTAGGTGTGCGCCGCTGCTGCAACAACGAGTAAAACGCGAGAAGAAGGGATGGCGGTAGAGAGAAGAAAAAACAAAAAAGGTCGTGTTGTGTTGATGCGCAGGCAGACGCGTACAGAGGGACGAGCCCGGTCTGCAGCAGGGTGTGGCCGTGCCGAGTGCAGAGCAGCGGCGGCTCGGTTCGGTTCGGCCCGGCCCGGCGGGCCGCGCTGTTGTCGCGGACGTGAGCGCCCCCTGGCGGGTGGCCGGAGGCGGCGCGGCGTGTTGGACGTGTGGCTGGTGGCAGTGCACAATTTGCGAGTGGCCGGCGGTGTGGTGTGGCGGTTGGCGCGTCGGGCGGCGGAGAGGTATGTGTTGCGGGCGCCCTTTGCTGCGCTGCGTCGTTGCGTGTGCCGTACAGGGCGGGCGCTTGTCGACTGTGTGGGCGGTGTGGCGAATTGGCGTGAAACGGCTGCCGAGAGGTGTGTGGTAGCGAGCCGGTCGGTGGTGTCAGTGCGAAGGGGAATGTGCGTGCGTGTTTGGCGGTTTCGGTGTGCTTTTTGCGGCGTGAGAGTGGGAATTAGTGGGGCCGGCTGTTGTGTTGGTTCCTTGTGTCTTGTGTCGCGTAGCTTGATGGCAACGTGGAAGGACGCCGGTTTCGTTTTCGTTTCGAGCCTTGCGTGTGGTTGTCGACGTTGACTGGTTGGCGTGTGCCGATGCACGTGCATGTGTGGGTCGCGAGTGCGTTTTTGGCTGGCTGTGTGTGTGTGTGTGTGTGTGTGTGTGTGTGTGTGTGTTTTGGGGGGGAAGGGGGAGGCGGTGGTGAAAGTGCAGTCGTCGGGTGGGGCTGGGGCTGGGGCTGTGCGTCGTGGCGGAAAGGTGGTAGGTTGCGGGAAGCGAGCCCGTCGTTGACGGTGTCGCGTGAGTTGTGAATCGAGTGGGGCGCGGGGCGCGGGACAGGAGCAGCGTGCCGCTGCGTCGTGGTCGTCAGCAGAGGCTGTGCGTGTGCTTGTCCTTTTTGTGGGCGGTTCGTGCGAGGCGTTTTTGTTTTGTGTTGCCCTAGTTGTTAGTTTATTTTGTTTGTGTTTGTTATTTTGAGACGACGACTGGTTGGTGGCGTGCGCGCGAAGTGGCGGTGTGCGCTTCCCGTGTCGTTTGTGTTGTTTTGTTTTTGTTTTGTTTTTGTGTGGTTTTTTTTTGCACTGGGCCCCGGGGGGTGGGTGCGTGTGTGTCGATTGCCGGCTGGCGAAAGGTGCGCCATCGGCGGGGTGGGTCGCCGGCACAAGTAGAGGCGGCGGCGTTGTTGCTGTTGTTGTGTGGTGTTTGTTTTGTTCGGCTGTGTCGGCGAGCTGTGTTGCGGTGCGTGTGAATGGTGGTGCAAAAGTGCTGGCGTTGGGGCTGCGGCTGCGACTGCGACGGCGGCGAGCCGCGGGCGCGCCATTGATAGTGGTGTTGTGAACAGCGGCTGTGTACGGTAGTGGTGTTGTTGTAGCACGACGTGCATCCGGGCCGGCGCGGAAAGCGCAGTTGCGGGCGGTTGCCCTTCGGTGCCAGCCATGTCGCGTGAGCGGCGGGTTGCTTCTGGTGTCGACACGTGGTGCTCTGGGTTGTTGTGTGGTGCCGTTTGGCCGGTGGGGGTGGTTCGCGTGTGTCTCGTTCGCGCTCGGTATCTGGTCGTGGTCGTGCTGCTCCCCCGTCTGTCGGCGGTTTTCGACGTCGTCTGTACGTTTTTTGTTCGTTTGCGGCGTGCCTGCCGACGTCGTCCCGTCGCGACCTTTCAACCGAAAGTGTGGCGCCCGAAGGTGAACGAACGTAACCCTGACCTCGGCGCTTTACGCTGAGCCGAGCGAACCGAACCGAACCTAACCTGTGGTGTGGCGAGGTGAGCTCAGCCTGTGAGCCCCTAACGTCTACGTACGGTAAGCTGTCCGGCTCACGCCTCACGTTTGAACGCTTTTTTAACCTACGTTTGACGCTTCTTAACCTAGCACTGACCCCTTAACCTAACGTGTAACCTAACCTAACCTAGCCTCTGACGCCTGACGTGTTTGAATGCTTAACCTAAGTTTGACGCTTAACCTAACCCAAGTCCCCTTAACCTAACCCACGCCCACCTAACCTAACCTAACCTAGACGTGTAAACGTAATGTGTAACGCGTAACGTGTAAGGTCGGCTGGCGTGTGTGCTTGACGGCAGATTGGGTTGGTCTGTAGATTCGGATTGCGGTTTGCCTCGGTCGAGGGGTTGGGTCGGAAGCGGCGAGGGGCGGCGGCGCCTGTTGCGCAGGCGGCGTCCGTTTGCGGCGGGCAATTGTTGAGAAACGGCTGTGAATGTTGGCGGGCGAGAGGAGGAGGACGGCGCGCGATGTGGCCCGACGGCTGCGGGCCGATCGGGAAACGGCGGGAGGGCGACGGAAGGCGATGGGGCGGCGGAGGCGCGTTTGCACGGCCGTCATCGCCGCACGCCTCGGCTTGTGTGGCTGTGGCGCCGGCCGCGCTGGCCGGGCTGCCGCGGCGACGGTGTGGGAGTTTTGCCGAAGGTTTGGCCATTGTGGCGGGTCGTCGGCTGGGGCTGTGGGGGCGGCATTTGGGCGGGGGCGGCGATTCTCGGCGGGCCGACCCAGGCTGTAGCGCGCGGTAGCTGCAGTTTGGCCGTGGTTTGCGGCGCTGCCGTGGCGACTGGTTGGCGACTGTGGTGTGGCTGTGTGTAGCCCCATCCTCGGTGGTTTGAAAGGCGCGGGCGGTTGTGGCGCAGGTTTGGGGCTGCTCCGCACAGGCTGTCGGACGTTGGGCGGTAGCAAGCGCGGGAGGCGCGGCGCGGCGGCGCGCAGAGTGGCGGCCGCTCTCTCGGCCGTCCGCGCCCGCCCGCGACACTGGCTGGGCCTTGTGATTCTCTGCTCTGCTGCTGTGCTGTGCTTGCGTGCCTGCCGTCCCGCTCGCTCTCGCTGTGTGTTACGCGCGTCGTCGAAATGGCAGATCAGGCGGCTACGAACGAGACTGCTGCGGCACCCGCCGCCACCGGCACTACGAAGAAGGCCAAGTCTGCGTCGTCTGCGAAGAAGCCGCGCGCCAAGCCTGCGCACCCGCGCACCTCTGAGATGGTGACGGCCGCCATCAAGAGTCTGAAGGAGCGCGGCGGGTCGTCGCTGCAGGCGATCAAGAAGTACATAGCCGCGCACTACAAGCTGGACGCGGAGAAGCTGGCGCCGTTTATCAAGAAGTACCTCAAGTCGGCCGTCGTGGCGGGCGAGCTGGTGCAGACGAAGGGGAAGGGCGCGTCCGGCTCGTTCAAGCTTGCCGGCGCCGGCGGCGGGGGGGCGGCCGAGGGCGGCAAGGCTCGTGCTGGCGGTGCCAAGAAGAAGCGCGCCGCTCCGGCCAGCAAGGAGAAGAAGGGCGCCCGTGCGGCCGGCGCAAAGAAGGCTGGTGGCGTGAAGGCGGCGACCGGTCGGAAGGCGGGCGCCGCCAAGAAGGCGTCTGCGGCGTCGGCCGCTCCCGCGGGTGCGAAGAAGGCGGCTGCGGCCAAGCCGGCCAAGGCCAAGTCGCCGTCGAAGGCGAAGAAGGCCGCCAAGGTTCCGACGAAGAAGCCGAAGGCGCCGCGCCCGAAGAAGGCGACGACGCCGTCTAAGGCGAAGGCTTCGCCCAAGAAGAAGAAGTAGAGTAGAGGAGAAAGAGATGGGAAAGGAAGGGTTTGGCGCTTGACTCCGTCGTCCCCACCCCCCGTCGTCGTCTAGTGGCGCGCAAGAGACGCGCGGCCCAAAACGGCCCTTCTCAGGGCCATCAAAGCACGTCGGGGAAGGTTTTGATTGTCGTGTTGCGTTTGGTGTGGGTGTCTGTCTGTATGCCCGTGGGGATGCTGTTTGCGTGCCGTGGTGGTTGGATTGCGGGGGTCGGTGGCGGGTGTGGGCGGCGGTAGCGGTAAGCGGTGTTGTTGTTGTCGTGGTTGATTGTCGCCGTGTTTGTGGCGGCGGCCGACGGTTGGTTTTCTGTCACGTTGTTTTGTTTGAATACGTTGGTTGGCTTGCCTGCGTTCGTTCTTCTCGGATGTCTGTCTTGTCGAGTCGTGTCTGGTCTTTGTTTTGTTCCTTTGTGTGTGTTATGTTTTGCAACGGGGGGCACGTTGAGAGATGTGGAAGGAGTCGGTGGCGTGTAGAGCGAGCGAGCGCGCCTGCCTGGCCGTTGGCCGTCGGAGTGGAGTGCGGGTTTTTTTTGTTTTCGAAACGAAAGCGGCGGCCGGCCAGCCACCCGTGCGGTGTGACGTCGGCCGTTGGGTATTGTGCGCTTGGAGCGCCGGGGAGGGATGATGTGTGATTGTTGCGCGCTGCTAGCAGGCAGGCAGAGTGAGCGGGTGTGGCGGACGGACGGGAAGTGGCGGTGTTTGTTTTTGGGTTGCGGGGCGAGAGGCAGGCGACCGACAAAGTTTGCTCGCGACGGAGAGATGTTAGTGGCCCTGAAAAGGGCCGTTTTTGTTTGTGCGGTGCGGTGCCGCGGCGCGGTTTAGGCGCGCTCGCCGCGGATGCGGCGCGCGAGCTGGATGTCCTTGGGCATGATGGTGACGCGCTTGGCGTGGATTGCGCACAGGTTGGTGTCTTCGAAGAGGCCGACGAGGTAGGCCTCGCTGGCCTCCTGCAGGGCCATGACTGCGGAGCTCTGGAAGCGCAGGTCGGTCTTGAAGTCCTGGGCGATCTCGCGCACTAGGCGCTGGAATGGCAGCTTGCGGATGAGCAGCTCTGTGCTCTTCTGGTAGCGCCTGATTTCTCGCAGGGCGACGGTGCCCGGCCTGTAGCGGTGGGGCTTCTTGACGCCTCCGGTGGCGGGCGCGCTCTTCCTCGCCGCCTTGGTGGCGAGCTGTTTGCGCGGCGCCTTTCCGCCGGTGGACTTGCGGGCCGTTTGCTTTGTGCGGGCCATAGCGGTAGCGGTAGCGGTAGCGGAGCGGCGTGCGTGGAGGTTAGGTGCGGCGCGGCGTCCGGTGCTGCCTTGACAACGGGCCCGCGCGCCTCCGTGCTGCGCTTATATGCCCTCGGTTGCGCGTGGTGGGGGGAGGGCGGGCCAGAGTCTATATAGGGGGGCGGCGGGCGCGCTGGGCGCAGACCGTAGCCGACTCGCCAGCCGCTGCAGCTGCTGTTTGTGCACGTTTTGCTTTGCCCGAGGAAGGAAGGATGACAGGCCGCGGCAAGGGAGGAAAGGGGCTCGGCAAGGGTGGCGCCAAGCGGCACCGCAAGGTGTTGCGCGACAACATCCAGGGCATCACGAAGCCCGCCATCCGCCGCCTGGCTCGCAGGGGCGGCGTGAAGCGCATCTCTGGTCTGATCTACGAGGAGACCCGCGGGGTGCTGAAGGTGTTCCTGGAGAACGTGATCCGCGACGCGGTGACGTACACTGAGCACGCCAAGCGCAAGACTGTGACGGCCATGGACGTGGTGTACGCCCTGAAGAGGCAGGGGCGCACCCTGTACGGTTTCGGCGGTTAGGCTGCGTCGCAGCGGGCGCTGGCCTTCCCGCGGCCGTGCTTGTGGGTGGGAGAGACTAGAAAACGGCCCTTTTCAGGGCCACCACACTGTTCGGAAGTTGAAAAGTGCGAAAGAGTCTGTGTTGTTGCTGCGTGTGTGCGCTGTGTTGTTTGTTTGTTTGTTTCTCTCTGTCTTTGTTTCTTTCTTTCCGTTTGAGCGACGTGATGTGACTGGGAGGGGAGAAGGAAAGGAAACGTGTCATGTGGCTGGCTGTGTGTGGAGCTGCTTCGTTTGTGTGTCTTTGTATCGATCGCGACGGAGATGGCGGGCTGTGTGTTGTTGTGCGAGAGGCGGTGATTATTTGCTTGCGTGGTTTGGCTCTGTGTGTTTGTTTGCGGCGGCGTTGGGGTTTCCGAGGCAAGGCGTGTGGGCATAGGCGGCCGGATCAGCTGTTTCGTTCGTGTCGACGGCCGTTGCGCGCGGGAGTGGAGGGCGGTGTGTCGACACGCCTCCCTTTAACAATGGTCATTATTGCTGCCGTTGTCGGTTTGGAAGGCGACTGCGACCGTGCAAAATGTGTGTGTGTGTGTTGGGCCACACGGGCTGTGTGGACGACAAGATGGCGGACGTGCGCCGGCGGCGGCTGTGCTGTGACAGTGCAAAGTTAAAAAACAAAACAAGGTGCGGCGAGGACGACTGAAATTTTGCTTTGGACGTAGGTTTGTGTGGTGGCCCTGAAAAGGGCCGATTGTTGTGGGCCGAGCCGGCAAAGCGCGTTGCGTGCAGGGGAGCACGCGGCGCTGCGATTGCCTGGCCTCCTTTAGGCCTTCTTCTCGGTCTTCTTTGGCAGCAGGACGGCCTGGATGTTGGGCAGGACACCACCCTGTGCGATGGTGACGCCCGACAGGAGCTTGTTGAGCTCCTCGTCGTTGCGGATGGCAAGCTGCAGGTGGCGCGGGATGATGCGCGTCTTCTTGTTGTCGCGGGCCGCGTTTCCGGCCAGCTCGAGCACCTCAGCCGCGAGGTACTCCATGACGGCGGCGAGGTAGACGGGCGCCCCGGCGCCGACGCGCTCTGCGTAGTTTCCCTTGCGCAGGAGGCGGTGGATTCTGCCGACCGGGAACTGGAGCCCAGCCCTGCTTGAGCGGGACTTTGACTTGCCCTTGACTTTGCCTCCCTTTCCGCGTCCGGACATGGCGATGGGCTAGCGACGGTGCACACGAAACGGCAACGAAAACGACCGGTGCGAGCGGCAGCGAGTCGAGCAGCGGAGTGCGTGCCGGCGCAGCCTGCTGCTTACATCTAATACTTTCCCCTCTTTGGGGAAGTGTGAGGGGGAGTTTGTAGCCTTTCGGCTTTTACTCCCCTGTGTACTTGTGTGTGTGATTATTTCTGTACTTTTTTGATGTCTGTGATTTGTGATGTTTGTTCTGTGTGGGTCTGGTACTTGCCTGAGGTTTGGCGAGATAATTGTAGCATTTTGGGTAGGAGTAGGATTTGGGAATGGGTATTGGGATTTTTCTCTTCGACTTAGTCGTCGAAGATCGTCATGGGGCGATTGTGTTTATCGCGGGACATGTCATACCGACCTAGGGAGTGGATGAGAGCATTTCCCGACCTGGAAGTACCTTCATAGAAGGCCCTTGCCAGGTCTTGAAAACGCTCTCTCAGTAGTGGGATTTCCGCAGCGGCATGCAAATCGTCGATAGGGAATCCAAGGGGTAAACGCAGTGCCCTCCTGAGGGCGCGGTTCTGCAGCCTCTGGAGTTTGTCCAGGTGCTGCTTCGCCGCGTATCCCCAGACAGGGCACGCGTATTCCATGACTGGCCGGATCAGGGCCTGGTACACGTTCACTCCTACTGAGCAGGAAAGGGAGCTGGATGAGTTGAGGATTGGGTACAGGATGGACATTCTGGCACAGACCTTCCTATGGACCTCGTCTATGTGGGGTTTCCACGTAAGACGAGAGTCCAAGGTTACGCCAAGGTACTTGGCGGTTCTGCGCCAGGGGAGTTGGGTTCCGTTTAGGTGAAGGTGGAGGGGGGGCCGTTGAGGAGGTTCGCGCCTTCCGAGCCTATGGGTGATCAGCATCGCCTGCGTCTTTTCAGAATTGATGGTGATTCGCCAGCGACGGGCCCAAGTTTCTGTGTCATCTAAAACCCTTTGTAGCCTACGGATGACCAGGTCCTTGTTCGCGTTTCTTGTGTAGAAGGCTGTATCGTCAGCGTACTGTGCAGTGTGCACCAGGGGGGCCGTTGGAGTGTCCGCAGTGTACAGACTGTACAAAACGGGCCCCAGGACCGATCCCTGTGGCACCCCAGCACGAATACGCCTTCTGGTGGAGGTGGACGTTTCTACTTTGACAGAGAAAGTTCTGTTCGAGAGATAGCTTTTAATCTGTTTAACTATACTCCCGGGGAACCCTTGGGTGTACAACTTGTAGAGTAGCCCTCTATGCCATACTGAGTCAAAGGCCTTGGCTACGTCAAGTAGCACTATCCCGCAGTAGCCTCTGTGGTTGAAGCCCTCTGTGGCTGCTTCAACCACTCTCATGATCTGTTGTGGGGCAGAGTGGTTCTGCCGGAATCCGAATTGGAAATCCGGCAGAATTTGCTCTCTGGTGATGTGTTCTAGTATGGGTCTTAGCAGGAGGCGCTCGTAGATCTTGCTGAGAGTTGGCAAGAGGCTAATCGGCCTGTAGTGCTGCGGGAACAGAGGGTCTTTCCCTGGTTTGTGTATTGCGACCACTTCCGCGTGTTTCCAGCAAGCTGGGAACTCGCGGGTACGAGTAATCTCGTTGAAGACGTTCGCGAGGTGTTCGATCGCCGTGGGTGGGAGGTTTTTGACCAACTGGTTGGTGACATTGTCATGTCCTGGCGCCTTTTTGGAGGGGAGGTACCTAATTACTTTTGCCACGTCTTCGGGGGCAAAAACTGTGGGTTCGTCTTCTGGGTCCTCCTCAGCATTGAGGAAGACAGCCAGTTGACGACGGACCGCTCTTTCATGCTCATCATCCTGTGGTTCAGCCGCTTGGAACTGCTTCTCGAAAGTGTCGGCGAGGGCGTTGGCCTTTTCAGCATGGCTGTAGGCCATACCCCGCTCGCCATGCAGTGGCGGCATCCTAGCGCGTCTTCTTGTGAATTGTTTGGTTGCTTGCCAAAGTGTGTGATCGTCTACTTTGAGGGCTGAGAGGCGGTTTTGCCATTGCTGGTTTCTGTGCTCATTGAGCGCTACCTTCAATTCTCTCTGTAGACGATTGAGCAGCCTCCTTGTGGCCTGGTTTCTGGTTATCTTCCACTCTTTTGCCACTCTGTTCTTATGTCGAATTTGAGCTAGCAAGTGTTCCGGGAGCTGTATTTGCGGCGGCGGGCCATCCCTTTGTGGAGGGGTGGCTTCTTCCGCTGCCTGCAAGATGGTGCCTGTTAGGTCTTGTAGCGCTTGTTCTACTGTTTCGGCAGTAGGTGGCGGGGCGCGAGCGATATCAGAGGCGACAGTTTCTCGGTATCGCTCCCAGTTTGTACGTTTGTAAGACGTCTGGTACCGTGGGAGTGCTACCCATTCTCCCACATCGACCTCTAGGATCACTGGGTTGTGGTCGGAGGACATTCTGTTGATCGTCCTCGCGGTCACAAACCCCGTAATCCTCCTAGTGAGAGCTATGTCCAACACGTCGGGCCTGCTTCCATTTTTTGGAAAATGTGTGGGCTCGACTGGACCCCAGGTTTCGAAGTGGTGGTTGCGCGCTAGTTGTTGCAATCTGGCGCCTGCTCTGGAGGTTACTCTAGAATTCCAATCAGGATGTTTGGCATTGAAGTCGCCCCCTATTATGAGTTTGCCTTCAATTTGCCCTAGAGTAGCTATGTCTCCCTCATCTATCTGGTCTTGTGGGGGTCGGTAGATTGCAACGATTGTTAGGGGTCCAGTGGCAGTGGCTACTTCCACCGCCACTGCTTCGATTTTATTGGTAGCTGGTAAGAATACCTGGTGGTGGGGGATCCCTCTTTTTATGTATATGGCCACTCCTCCGCCTTGGGTTGGCCTGTCTTTGCGATAGGTAACATAGTTGGGGACTGTCGCTTTTATTCCCGGTTTTAAGTGGGTTTCCCCCATCATGCATATGTCGATGGAGAACTCCTTCATGAGTTCTCTGAACTCGACCTCTTGGTTAACAATGCCGTCTGCGTTAAAGACGCACATTGTCAGGCCATGGATGTTTGGTCGTCTATCCATGATGGGGTTTTGAAACTACTGAGGAAGTCGCAGAGGGGAGCGACTGCTGGACTGTTGCCTGGAGGGCAACGAGGATCTGTGTGTTCTGCTTCTGGGCTTCCCTGAATTCCTTCATCATTTCCATGACGAGGTTCATGGTCTGCACCATTACGCCTAACAACTGATCCATGGGGGGGGAGTGTGTGTGGGGTTCCCTAGAGCTTCCTCCGTCGTGGTGGACCTGGCCGTTGGTGCTGTGTATATCCCGGTGTTGTTCTGTTTGTTGTGTCTGGTGTTGTGGTGATTGGGCCACGCTTTCATGGTTCCTCAGGGGAGAAACCACTTCCGCATATGTCGCCCTCGGTGTGTCCGGCCTTGGTTTTACCCAGGCCTTGTCTGTGTGTGCTGTTGTATTTTGTTTTCTTGTGTGAGTGGTTGGGTTTGTGGTGTTCTGTTTGCGTGTGTGGGGGGCGGCCTTTGCGCCCTTTGCCTGCTGTGAGTGTCTTTTGTGGACCTCACAACCTTGGTAACCCGCTGTGTGGTTTTTGCCACACAGCGCGCACCTTATTTGTGGGTCCGTGTGCTGGAGTGTGCATGTCCTGGTGTCGTGGGCCTCAGCGCACTTCCTGCATCTCACTGGCATGTTGCAGTGCGCAGCGATGTGGTTCAGGCCCTGACACCTGAAGCACTGCACCGTCTTGTTTTTACGGCGCAGCGGCTCCGTGGTGACAGGGACTGCCAGGACCATCGTGATCTCCCTCTTGTTTTGAGGTACATCAGGGAGTGTTACCTGGTACAGCGGCCACTTACTGTTTATGCTGCCCATTTGCTGTACTACCTTGACGACATACCCCCGGGCAGTCAAGTCTGTTTTGATTGCCTGGGGGGATACTCGTCTTGGTAGGTCTCTGATTACTATGTTTCTGTTTCGTGTCTTGGTTGTTGGGAAGGTGTAGTGAGGTATGCTTCTTGTGCTGAACAGTGCTTTGACTGTGTTGTAGTGTTCAAGTGTGTGTACTGTGACTTTTATTTTGTCTCCTCCGGCGGGTTTTGCCTGGAAACTGCCTCCCCCGATTTCTGTCTTGAGCAACTCAAAGAGCTCCTCGTAGTTTTGAGGAAACTCTGCGACAATCGGGGGGAGGTGGTGGGCGACTTGATTCTGTGTTTGCGTTGTGTTTTCTGTTAACGCTGGCTCCTCAGCAATCACCTGGAATCTGTTTGGGGTGGGTTCCACTCCCCGGGCTGGCGGAAGCCTCGGCTGGCGAAACGTTTTCCTTGCCAGCACGAAACCATCCGAATCCTGCCCAGTTACACGGTTCCCTTCCAGTTCCGGTGTTTCCTGGTCCCCTCCCAGAACGACGACAGGTGCTGTCGGGGGCGCAGGCTCCTCGGAGGGTGTGGACGTGGTTAGGGTGGGGGTGGTGGATTGCTTCTTCCCCTTGGAGTGCTTCTCCTTCCTATCCTTCTTAACACGCCGCTGCTTTGTTGTGGTGGACTTGTGTGGGGGGGATTTAAGGTATTTGGAACGGGTGGAGGACTGAGACGAGGGGGTGGGTTTGGGGAGGATTTTGGTCGGCAGACGGGGCATCTGCTTGCCATTCTTCATGGATGTGAGGAATTCGGGAAGTGTGCCGGTGGCGTGGGCAAGCAGGAGCGGAGATAGGACGAGGTTAGGAGGGGCAGGATTGCAAGTACTGACTATATATTTTGATGTTGGTGTGTTGTGTAAGACAGCTGTGTTTCTTGCCATGTCCGGGGCGGGAAGTGGGGCTGCTGCCAGGGGGGTGCCAGTTACAGCCGGGGTGGGGGTGCTTTATGGGCTCGGGTGCGGCGGCCGGTTGCGCGCGCGCCCCATTGGTCGGCGGCCGCAACAGGGCGAGCTGGTAAAGGTGCGGCGGCGGCTGGCGGCGGGTGCCACTGTGTGGGGAGACGCTGACTAGAGCGGAGCGCTTGCTACTGGTGTTGCTGCTGCCGTACGTTGGTTCGAGATGCCGCCCAAGACTAGCGGGAAGGCCGCCAAGAAGGCTGGCAAGGCGCAGAAGAACATTTCGAAGGGCGACAAGAAGAAGAAGCGCAAGAGGAAGGAGAGCTATGCCATCTACATCTACAAGGTGCTGAAGCAGGTGCACCCTGACACGGGCATCTCGTCGAAGGCGATGAGCATCATGAACAGCTTCGTGAACGACATTTTCGAGCGCATTGCGGCCGAGGCTTCTCGCCTGGCGCACTACAACAAGCGCTCGACCATCACGTCCCGCGAGATCCAGACCGCTGTGCGGCTGTTGCTGCCTGGCGAGCTGGCCAAGCACGCCGTGAGCGAGGGCACGAAGGCGGTGACCAAGTACACGAGCTCCAAGTAAGGAGGTGGCTCTGGAATGGAAGGAAGGAAGGAAGGATGGAGAAGGCTCCTCCGTTGCGAGAGCGGCAAAACGGCCCTTTTCAGGGCCACCAACGTGCCTTTTGCGGGAAGGGCGGAATTGTTGTTGTTGTTGTTTGTGTGGACGGCTGTGATGTATGTGTTTCCTTTTTTTTTTGTGGGTGGGGGGGGCGCGTCAAAGCGTGTTGCGCGGGGTACGGCCACGAGGTTGGTCGCCGTGGCGTGGAATGGTGGCACGCCTCGTTGGCGTGGTTTTTGACCCATTGGTGTTGTTGGTGTGTGTGTGTGTGTGTGTGTGTGTTACCCGTCTGCGAGGGGGGACAGTGCGATCGGCGACTTTTGTGTCACCGTAACGACGGCCGTTTGCGGGTTTGTTTTTTTTTTTGCACATCATACATGGCGAGGGTGAAATGTGAAATGTTTTTGTTTGGTTTTTTTTTTTTTTTTGCCGCCCACTATTCCCTTTGCTGTACGCCGAGTTCGACAATGGTGCGACGTAACTGCAGCGTGGAGGTGTGTGAGTGACGTTGAAATGAACGTGCCATTAAGACGCATTGTTGTTGTATTGTACTGTACGTGTACGGCGACACGCACGATGATGTACCATTCGACTCTGATGTTTGATAGCCGTGTCTGACTGATTGCGTACGACGCACGCACACCGATGTCGTCATTCAAGATGCACGCGTGTCCAGTGCAGTACAGTAAGCGCGACGACGGCGGCGGCGGCGGCGGTCGTTTGTTTGGCGAATGTCTGTACACGTGTTTGTCTGTGTCCATCCGGTATGTATTTGTTTGTTTGAAAGTGTTTTGTGTGTCGGTGACGTGGTCCGATCCGTCGCCCCCTGAGTAACTGTCGATCGGCGCGATAGACCGGCGTCACGCAACTGAACCGAAGTCGTGGGCACACCCGTCATACTGTTGTACACCGTCGCGCTGAGAACGGTAACGAAAGGTTGACTTTGATCGGTCGAATGTCTGGGCAGAACGTGAGGAATGAGGCAAGAGTGCAAGGAGGGGGGGCAAAAGAGAGAGGAAGGGAAAAAGGGGAGAAACGCATTCGTAGAGCAACGGAACGTTCCCGTGTCGGAGGCGTATTGGAGCCGCACTGAAATGCGTTTAACGGCGGCGCGGCTGCAAGTGTCTGCCGTGGTGAACGTTACCTTTGACGGCTGCATTGGGCTTTGCCCTTTGCTTTTGCTTTCGCTTTCGCTTTCCCGGATGTACGTAACGTTTGTTGATATGGTTCTGAGGAAGAGTGTATGACAGTGCCGTGCCGTCCATGTTCGTGTGCCCTCCCATTGTGTGTATGCTATTGTCTGTGTACTTGAATGATGTATGTAGGTGTTAGTGGACATGTTTTACCAGTGGGGGGAAATGGATCGTCGATAGTTGCCGTCACTCTGTCACGGTCGAGATGACGCACCCTCCGTACAGAAAGGTGTCGAGAAAGTGAGTGTGTGTGCGTGCGTGTGTGTGTGTGTGTGTGTGTGTGTGTGTGTGTGTGCGTGCGTCCGTGAATTGGCAGTGTTTGGAGGTGGGCGTGCCCTGCATGTGGCCCGGAAGGCTGTTCGTTAGGCGGTAGTGTTGTGTGGACAGGGGAGGGGCATGCGTAACGCTGCTGGCATGGCATTTCGGGAGATGGGAGGGGGCAAACGAGGAAACGAGGAGCGGCGGCCAAAGACGGGACGGGGAGGGGCGCGGTGTGGGTGGCTTGCGCCTGTGCTCGGCGTTGTGGTTTGTGCAAAAGAGGAGGAGAAAAACAATGTGAGTTGCCAGGGAGGGGAGCGGTGTTGTGTTGTGGTTGTCGTGGTGTAGCCGCAGACGCGGCTGTCAGTGAACGTGGCGAGACGGACGGATGCGCGGAGGGGCGGGGGCGGCGCATTTCGCCGGTGCCGTGCCGTGCCTGAAAGCCGCGTGGTCGCTGTGTTGTTGGTGGCGTGGGGGCGAGGAGAGTACCGTACGGGTGTGCTTGTGCGCCGGAAATGGCACACTGCGCCCGCCCGTCTTGGAGGCTGATGGCTGTGGTGTGGAAATGGGGCGCGGTGATGTTGAAGCAGTTGAAGAACAGAAAAGAAACCAAGAAAACGGAAGGCGTGATGCGGCGGTGGTGGTGAGAGCGGGAAAAACAAAACAAAAAAAAAACAACAAAAAAAAAAGAAGGAAAAACAACAAGAAAACAAAAAGTCTATCAATATTAAAATGTAAATGGAAATGGAAATGGACCCAGGTATAACCTCCCTGCACAAATAGCAGAGAGTCCGATGATAATAAAAATGTGCCAGAATGTTAACGTCCCTACAAAACAAACCCAACGATAATATTAATGAAAGAGTGAACCGTATGTAACATTGCAACAGACATAATGAAACCTGATAAATTGTATAAGGGCAGCAGCGTTGACCTTTGGCCCTGTATTCAGAATAAAAAGAGCCAAAGATCGTTACCCCAATGAAAAAGACACTGAAACACGTATGTAACATAGTAGCGATGGCGAGACATTGTAGCATCTGTGACCAGAGAGTTTGCGCTGGACTGCGCGAGTGTTGCGAGCGGTTCTCAGTCAGTCAGTCAGTCAGTCAGTCAGTAGTCGTTGCGAGTCCGTAGCTCTGTGTAGTTGAGGGCTGTACTCTGTCAGTAGTCGTCGCGTGCAGTACGCCAATAGTCGTCATGCAGAGCGGTCGGTCAGTAGTAGCAGCCGAGTGCGGTTGTGTGATGTAGGCGGTCGGCAACACTGGTCAAGATGGTGAATAAGGTATACTGTTAATTAATATAATCATTAGATAATGAAAAATTGTATTTATTGTAATTATTCTCCAACAAGTTCCCCAATAATAATTTTTATTTCAAAAGCATTTTTCAAACATTTAATTGTTTATTGAACTAAAGAGTTCGTTGCACTTCACATTTCATTCCACTTCTTTGAAGAAAAATGTCACTAAAATCACAAAAAAAGAGAATATTATTATTTGCAATGCAGTTCCTCCAAGCGCTGCGCAACAACCAGAGCAGAAATGTGACATCCATTTATTCGGAGGTAAGACTTTAATTCTGATTGTTTTGCACAGGGCCAAAGACCGATATTTCGGTTTAATTGAAGTTTCTTGTCACTGAACGGACTTTTTTAAATGTTGTGTGAAGACTTTATATTTGAGTCAGATTGCGAATTTCACATTTGTGTTGCCATTTTCAATACCTCTCATTGTGGGCGAGGTTACAATTAGCGCAATGTCCATTAGCATCCGTAAATAACATTGTCCATTATTTTAAATTTTGCTGGGAGGTTACAACACACACACAAAAAAAAAAAAAACAAAAAATTGCATTTATATCCGCTCCTCAATTGTAGATACCCCTTACACAGCTGTGTGCAATGAATGAGTGCTGGCTGGTAATTAATTGCACTCCTTGGAGGGAAATGCCATAGGAAGTAGTCTTTAAAAAGTGAATGTTTTTCGTTAAGAGACAAAAGTTACTTTAGAAAAAAAGTAATAGTGGGGCTTTTGTTGTTGAACAAAATAAGTACAATGAACATACGTTATCAGATTTGCGCAATGCAGCGTCACACCACCGTTTGATTATAACACAATAGACTATACATCGTCCCGAACCGTGACCAGAGTCGCGAGACGAGCAGAGCACGCCGCCGACGCCCGCTCAGTACAACCGTCCACCCGCTACTACTGTCGACCGACTACTACCTCTCCCGACTCGCGCTACAATATATATATATAACAACTGTTCCTGGCGACCCGGTGCGTGCCACTACTGTCGTCTGGCGCGGTCCAAGCGCCGACTAGCAGCGATAAAGAACTCTCTGGTCAGACAGAGATGCTGTCATGCCTCGCCATCGCTCTGGTAATGAATACATACGTGTTGCAGCGTGCGTACCACCGGAACACGCAGTGGCGGAGCCAAAGACTGTGTTGTCGAGGTCGAGTGCGAGCGGGAAGAGAGGCAGCGTCGGCACGGAGATGCAAGCGAGCGCGAGACGCACGGGGGCTGCGGCGTGGCGCGTTTGCGGTCGGCGCCTTTGGTGGCAACGGCCGGGACAAGCAGCGGTGTATGGTGTGGTGCGGGGCGGACAGGGGCGGAGGCGGCGCGACGACGGCATGGGGGCGAAAACGGGACGGGGGACGGCGGATGTTGAGAGGCGTCACGCGCGGACAGGACACAGACACAGAGACACACAGATTGGAAAGGGAGGGTGCGCGGTAGTAGTTGGGAATGTGCGTACCGTGCGGGATGGGAGTGGGCGAGGAACACGGTCGTGGCCCCTGTTTTGGGTGCGTGTGATGACGTCGGTGTGTTGTGGGAAGGGAAGGTGCTGTGGCGGCGGCGCGTAATGGGCGTAGGCCGAAAAGAGAAAGGAACGTGGGCAGTGTGTTGGCAAGCGTCGGTTCGACTGCGACGTTGATGGGCAGGGCAGGGCAGGGCAGGGCAGGGCAAGGTTTAATGGTGGTAGGAGTAGGCGTGTGGGCGCAAAAAATCTGCCGCTGCAGGCGGTGCCGTAACCGCCATGGCGGGAAGGAGAGAGGGCCAAAGAAAGAAAGAAAGAAAGAAAGAAAGAAAGAAAGAAAGAAAGAAAGAAAGAAGAAAACAAAAAAAAAAAAAAAAAAAAGGAGGGGGGGGCGAAAGTGGAGAGGCGGTGGTGTGAGAAGGGCGGGGGCGGAAGGAAGGCAGGAAGGACAAGAGGCGAGGCGACGGCTTGCTTTGTGTATCGGTCGGTCTCTGGCTATGCTTCGTGTTCTGCAGCAGGGTCGGTGCGCGGCGTGGCTCGCGGCAGTGGGAACGCCTGGTGGCTGGACGGCCAGCAATGCGGTTGGATGGGCGGCCACAGCACCGCACCTGTGCCCGAGGAGGAGACGCTGGCGGCGGGCCCTGAGGTGAGGCCGGCTCGGCTGGGGCTGTGGATGTGTAGGTGTGCGCCGCTGCTGCAACAACGAGTAAAACGCGAGAAGAAGGGATGGCGGTAGAGAGAAGAAAAAACAAAAAAGGTCGTGTTGTGTTGATGCGCAGGCAGACGCGTACAGAGGGACGAGCCCGGTCTGCAGCAGGGTGTGGCCGTGCCGAGTGCAGAGCAGCGGCGGCTCGGTTCGGTTCGGCCCGGCCCGGCGGGCCGCGCTGTTGTCGCGGACGTGAGCGCCCCCTGGCGGGTGGCCGGAGGCGGCGCGGCGTGTTGGACGTGTGGCTGGTGGCAGTGCACAATTTGCGAGTGGCCGGCGGTGTGGTGTGGCGGTTGGCGCGTCGGGCGGCGGAGAGGTATGTGTTGCGGGCGCCCTTTGCTGCGCTGCGTCGTTGCGTGTGCCGTACAGGGCGGGCGCTTGTCGACTGTGTGGGCGGTGTGGCGAATTGGCGTGAAACGGCTGCCGAGAGGTGTGTGGTAGCGAGCCGGTCGGTGGTGTCAGTGCGAAGGGGAATGTGCGTGCGTGTTTGGCGGTTTCGGTGTGCTTTTTGCGGCGTGAGAGTGGGAATTAGTGGGGCCGGCTGTTGTGTTGGTTCCTTGTGTCTTGTGTCGCGTAGCTTGATGGCAACGTGGAAGGACGCCGGTTTCGTTTTCGTTTCGAGCCTTGCGTGTGGTTGTCGACGTTGACTGGTTGGCGTGTGCCGATGCACGTGCATGTGTGGGTCGCGAGTGCGTTTTTGGCTGGCTGTGTGTGTGTGTGTGTGTGTGTGTGTGTGTTTTGGGGGGGAAGGGGGAGGCGGTGGTGAAAGTGCAGTCGTCGGGTGGGGCTGGGGCTGGGGCTGTGCGTCGTGGCGGAAAGGTGGTAGGTTGCGGGAAGCGAGCCCGTCGTTGACGGTGTCGCGTGAGTTGTGAATCGAGTGGGGCGCGGGGCGCGGGACAGGAGCAGCGTGCCGCTGCGTCGTGGTCGTCAGCAGAGGCTGTGCGTGTGCTTGTCCTTTTTGTGGGCGGTTCGTGCGAGGCGTTTTTGTTTTGTGTTGCCCTAGTTGTTAGTTTATTTTGTTTGTGTTTGTTATTTTGAGACGACGACTGGTTGGTGGCGTGCGCGCGAAGTGGCGGTGTGCGCTTCCCGTGTCGTTTGTGTTGTTTTGTTTTTGTTTTGTTTTTGTGTGGTTTTTTTTTGCACTGGGCCCCGGGGGGTGGGTGCGTGTGTGTCGATTGCCGGCTGGCGAAAGGTGCGCCATCGGCGGGGTGGGTCGCCGGCACAAGTAGAGGCGGCGGCGTTGTTGCTGTTGTTGTGTGGTGTTTGTTTTGTTCGGCTGTGTCGGCGAGCTGTGTTGCGGTGCGTGTGAATGGTGGTGCAAAAGTGCTGGCGTTGGGGCTGCGGCTGCGACTGCGACGGCGGCGAGCCGCGGGCGCGCCATTGATAGTGGTGTTGTGAACAGCGGCTGTGTACGGTAGTGGTGTTGTTGTAGCACGACGTGCATCCGGGCCGGCGCGGAAAGCGCAGTTGCGGGCGGTTGCCCTTCGGTGCCAGCCATGTCGCGTGAGCGGCGGGTTGCTTCTGGTGTCGACACGTGGTGCTCTGGGTTGTTGTGTGGTGCCGTTTGGCCGGTGGGGGTGGTTCGCGTGTGTCTCGTTCGCGCTCGGTATCTGGTCGTGGTCGTGCTGCTCCCCCGTCTGTCGGCGGTTTTCGACGTCGTCTGTACGTTTTTTGTTCGTTTGCGGCGTGCCTGCCGACGTCGTCCCGTCGCGACCTTTCAACCGAAAGTGTGGCGCCCGAAGGTGAACGAACGTAACCCTGACCTCGGCGCTTTACGCTGAGCCGAGCGAACCGAACCGAACCTAACCTGTGGTGTGGCGAGGTGAGCTCAGCCTGTGAGCCCCTAACGTCTACGTACGGTAAGCTGTCCGGCTCACGCCTCACGTTTGAACGCTTTTTTAACCTACGTTTGACGCTTCTTAACCTAGCACTGACCCCTTAACCTAACGTGTAACCTAACCTAACCTAGCCTCTGACGCCTGACGTGTTTGAATGCTTAACCTAAGTTTGACGCTTAACCTAACCCAAGTCCCCTTAACCTAACCCACGCCCACCTAACCTAACCTAACCTAGACGTGTAAACGTAATGTGTAACGCGTAACGTGTAAGGTCGGCTGGCGTGTGTGCTTGACGGCAGATTGGGTTGGTCTGTAGATTCGGATTGCGGTTTGCCTCGGTCGAGGGGTTGGGTCGGAAGCGGCGAGGGGCGGCGGCGCCTGTTGCGCAGGCGGCGTCCGTTTGCGGCGGGCAATTGTTGAGAAACGGCTGTGAATGTTGGCGGGCGAGAGGAGGAGGACGGCGCGCGATGTGGCCCGACGGCTGCGGGCCGATCGGGAAACGGCGGGAGGGCGACGGAAGGCGATGGGGCGGCGGAGGCGCGTTTGCACGGCCGTCATCGCCGCACGCCTCGGCTTGTGTGGCTGTGGCGCCGGCCGCGCTGGCCGGGCTGCCGCGGCGACGGTGTGGGAGTTTTGCCGAAGGTTTGGCCATTGTGGCGGGTCGTCGGCTGGGGCTGTGGGGGCGGCATTTGGGCGGGGGCGGCGATTCTCGGCGGGCCGACCCAGGCTGTAGCGCGCGGTAGCTGCAGTTTGGCCGTGGTTTGCGGCGCTGCCGTGGCGACTGGTTGGCGACTGTGGTGTGGCTGTGTGTAGCCCCATCCTCGGTGGTTTGAAAGGCGCGGGCGGTTGTGGCGCAGGTTTGGGGCTGCTCCGCACAGGCTGTCGGACGTTGGGCGGTAGCAAGCGCGGGAGGCGCGGCGCGGCGGCGCGCAGAGTGGCGGCCGCTCTCTCGGCCGTCCGCGCCCGCCCGCGACACTGGCTGGGCCTTGTGATTCTCTGCTCTCCAGCCGGCAGCTGGCCCGTCTGCAGGACAAAGCGCCGTTGCCCCGCCCACAGCGCTGCCGCGCAGGCAGGTAGTCCCGGCCGCTGCACCCCTGCAGCGCCAGGCTCCCCTCCCTGCAGCGACCCAGCGCGCCGCGGGCCAATCAGCGCGAGCCTTCCCGGCCCCGCCGGCACGCGCAGCGGACCAACCACCGGCAGCCGCGCCTGACCTTGCGAGCCCGAAGGACTTCCCGGAGCCAAGATGGCGGCGTCCCACGGCGCCCCGCCATACTGTCGGCGCCCGACAAGATGGCGGACAAATGGAGACCAACGCGCGCCATGTTGTCGGCGGCAACGCTGCCAATGAAGCCCGCGTGGAACGGATGCTCAGCTGCATGGAAACAATGATGCAGCAGATGACTGAGCTCCTGGCCGTGGTGCAGAAAGTTGCATCCGCCATCCATCCATGCAGCCATCATGCCTGAAGCGCTAAGGAGTTTAACAGCCTGCGTCTTCAACGCCGAGGGACTCCTTAAGCAGGCAGGCGAATTCCGGCAGCTTATACGGGACGAAAACATCGACGTATGTCTCGTCACCGAAACGTGGCTTAAGCCTGGCGTCCGAGTCGGCGTAGCGAACTACGAATGCTACAGGGACGACAGGCAAACACACGGAGGCGGCACAGCGGTATATGTACGGAGGACGCTACGACACCACCGCGTCCAAATACCGGAACTGGCAAAGACAGAAGCGACTGCCGTATCAGTGGAGGCGGCACACGGCGCCATAACGTTCGTCGCTGTCTACAGACCGCCTAGAGGAGCGCTCCTACCGGGAGACTACAACAAGTTGCTGGCTCTCCCCGGAAAAATCATACTGGGGGGAGACTTCAACGCGAAGCATGCGGTCTGGAACAGCAGGACGACCAACACAAGCGGGCGGCGCTTACTCCACGTCGCGGAACGCCACGAAGCTGTCGTCATCGGTCCTCACGAACCGACAATATATCCACGGAACCGGGGCCACCCGGATATCCTGGATATCATGATCATCAAGGGCGCTCGCCTGCACGTCACGGCCGGTACGCGGCCAAAGATGTCCTCCGACCACGTACCGGTCATATTCGACCTCGACGCCGACGCTCTCCCAAGACAGCGGAGAGGGGTCGACATACGAGACATCAGCTGGGACGAGTTCCGCAACGCCGTCGCCGATTCCCTTGAGGCCACACCGGACGCGGCGGAACACGGAGCAGACGCAGCACTTCAACACATCAGGCAGTCGATAGTTGACGCCGCGGCAGCGGCCACGCCCGTCAGAGACGACGCCAACATCGACTGCCGGCCACACCCTCTGCCACGACACATCCGGGAGGCTATAGCGCAAAAGAACCGCCTACAGCGCGAGTGGCAGAGGACAAGAAATCGAGCCACAAAGCGCGAATTAAATAGATTGTGCCGGCATATCAAGGCCGATGTAGACACGCACCGCAATCAGGAGTGGGCGCGCAAGGTGGAGCAACTAAACATCGATGACGGCTCGGCGTGGAAAGCCGTAAAAGGCTACCTGCGCCGTATGCAACGTATTCCGCCGCTGCAAGTGGGAGCCGAATTCGTGAGCGAGCCGAACGCGAAGGCAGAAGCACTAGCGGACGCGTTCGCCGCGAATTTCACTCCGGTCGACGACCCGATAGACGCCGCCCACATCCAGATGGTAGAAGAACGCCTCCCCGTCTTCCTCGATGCGGAGTATGACGAGGTAGAAGACGCCATTCCGCCGATATCAGCAGACGAAGTCAAGCTGCAACTTCGCCACCTAAATGCTAAAAAAGCAGGTGGACCAGATGACGTAACGAACTTAATGCTGAAGCAGCTACCAGACACGGCAGCCGACGTCCTCGCGTCAACCTTTAACCAGGTGCTGCTCAGCAAACAGTTCCCGTCGTGCTGGAAGCATGCTGAAATAGTAGCCCTCCCCAAGCCAGGGAAGGACATTCGAAGGGCGAAGAACTACAGGCCAATCAGCCTGCTTCCGGCACTTTCGAAAATATTCGAACGCCTGTATCTGGTCCGCCTGCGGGCGCTCATCGAGGCAGAAGAACTCCTACCAAACGAACAGTTTGGCTTCAGGAGTCAACACGCCACGACACACCAGCTGCTGCGCCTAACAGAGGAGGCGTTCGGTGCCATCGACCGACGCGAGTATTTCGGCGCTCTCCTGCTCGACGTGTCGCGTGCCTTCGACTCCGTGTGGCATCGGGGTCTCCTGTTCAAACTATTTGACCTGGGCGTCCCGGTGTCGCACGTGAAGCTCTTACAGAGCTACCTCGAGGGCAGAACGTTCCACGTCAGAGCAGATAGTGGAATCTCCACGGAGCGTCGTATACTCGCGGGTGTACCTCAAGGCTCGGTCGTTGGGCCGACGCTCTACTCTCTGTACACGGCCGACCCACCGCGCACAGCCCACGTCAACCTGGCGCTGTATGCGGACGACACAGCCGTGTACAGCCGCAGCAGATGCGTCGAGGCGTTGCAGCGGAAACTTCAGACGGCCACCGACGCCCTCACTGACTGGGCGAAAAAATGGCGCCTGGCTTACAATGGGGAGAAGTCCCAGGCCATCATCATTGCGACGAGACACGTCAAGGACGACGCGCCCACAGTCTCGGTCCGAGGCGTCCCGGTCCCGTGGAACGGTACTGCGAAGTACCTGGGCGTCACACTGGACCGGCACCTCACCTGGAGGCCACACGTGGAGAGCATCAGGGGCAAAGCACTGGGTAGACTAAGACTCCTCTACCCACTGCTAAACCCCACTACGACGCTGCCTGCCTGCGTCGGCCTCACACTATATAAGTCCGTAATTCGACCTCTCCTCGAATACGCGGCGGTAGTGTGGGGCAACACGGCGCAAACAAACCTGGAGCGGCTGCAAAAACTGCAGAATAGGGCTCTCAGGTTAGCTCTCCACCTCCCAAGGGACTTCCCGACGGAGGACACACACGTGGTCGCAGACATCGTACCGCTACGCAGGCGGTTCGAAGAAGCGGCCACAAACTTCTACATCAAAGCGGGTACATCCACCAACCCGCTTATAAGGAACCTGGGACAACGTCCACACTGGCGACGCACACTCCGCTGGCCGGACCTGCTGAGACGGCCAGCAGACGTTGCCGACTTCCCAGACTAGAAGACATTGCTACGTGACAAGTAGCGCTTAGCCACACCTGCTGCGGGAAAAAAAAAAAAAAAAAAAAAAAACCGCAGCAAGCATCAATTATCAAATTGCCCACGAAGCAGGGCAGCATAGACACCCAAAAGCTTCTCTCTAAGAAAAACCTGGAGGGACACTGATGTCCCACTTGTTGAAGGAAGGGTAGAGCGATTCTACCAGAACTTCACCCACACACCAGTAGTGTCAACCTGGAGGACACTACACCATGATGCGACAGCATTCTCTGCTCTGCTGCTGTGCTGTGCTTGCGTGCCTGCCGTCCCGCTCGCTCTCGCTGTGTGTTACGCGCGTCGTCGAAATGGCAGATCAGGCGGCTACGAACGAGACTGCTGCGGCACCCGCCGCCACCGGCACTACGAAGAAGGCCAAGTCTGCGTCGTCTGCGAAGAAGCCGCGCGCCAAGCCTGCGCACCCGCGCACCTCTGAGATGGTGACGGCCGCCATCAAGAGTCTGAAGGAGCGCGGCGGGTCGTCGCTGCAGGCGATCAAGAAGTACATAGCCGCGCACTACAAGCTGGACGCGGAGAAGCTGGCGCCGTTTATCAAGAAGTACCTCAAGTCGGCCGTCGTGGCGGGCGAGCTGGTGCAGACGAAGGGGAAGGGCGCGTCCGGCTCGTTCAAGCTTGCCGGCGCCGGCGGCGGGGGGGCGGCCGAGGGCGGCAAGGCTCGTGCTGGCGGTGCCAAGAAGAAGCGCGCCGCTCCGGCCAGCAAGGAGAAGAAGGGCGCCCGTGCGGCCGGCGCAAAGAAGGCTGGTGGCGTGAAGGCGGCGACCGGTCGGAAGGCGGGCGCCGCCAAGAAGGCGTCTGCGGCGTCGGCCGCTCCCGCGGGTGCGAAGAAGGCGGCTGCGGCCAAGCCGGCCAAGGCCAAGTCGCCGTCGAAGGCGAAGAAGGCCGCCAAGGTTCCGACGAAGAAGCCGAAGGCGCCGCGCCCGAAGAAGGCGACGACGCCGTCTAAGGCGAAGGCTTCGCCCAAGAAGAAGAAGTAGAGTAGAGGAGAAAGAGATGGGAAAGGAAGGGTTTGGCGCTTGACTCCGTCGTCCCCACCCCCCGTCGTCGTCTAGTGGCGCGCAAGAGACGCGCGGCCCAAAACGGCCCTTCTCAGGGCCATCAAAGCACGTCGGGGAAGGTTTTGATTGTCGTGTTGCGTTTGGTGTGGGTGTCTGTCTGTATGCCCGTGGGGATGCTGTTTGCGTGCCGTGGTGGTTGGATTGCGGGGGTCGGTGGCGGGTGTGGGCGGCGGTAGCGGTAAGCGGTGTTGTTGTTGTCGTGGTTGATTGTCGCCGTGTTTGTGGCGGCGGCCGACGGTTGGTTTTCTGTCACGTTGTTTTGTTTGAATACGTTGGTTGGCTTGCCAGCGTTCGTTCTTCTCGGATGTCTGTCTTGTCGAGTCGTGTCTGGTCTTTGTTTTGTTCCTTTGTGTGTGTTATGTTTTGCAACGGGGGGCACGTTGAGAGATGTGGAAGGAGTCGGTGGCGTGTAGAGCGAGCGAGCGCGCCTGCCTGGCCGTTGGCCGTCGGAGTGGAGTGCGGGTTTTTTTTGTTTTCGAAACGAAAGCGGCGGCCGGCCAGCCACCCGTGCGGTGTGACGTCGGCCGTTGGGTATTGTGCGCTTGGAGCGCCGGGGAGGGATGATGTGTGATTGTTGCGCGCTGCTAGCAGGCAGGCAGAGTGAGCGGGTGTGGCGGACGGACGGGAAGTGGCGGTGTTTGTTTTTGGGTTGCGGGGCGAGAGGCAGGCGACCGACAAAGTTTGCTCGCGACGGAGAGATGTTAGTGGCCCTGAAAAGGGCCGTTTTTGTTTGTGCGGTGCGGTGCCGCGGCGCGGTTTAGGCGCGCTCGCCGCGGATGCGGCGCGCGAGCTGGATGTCCTTGGGCATGATGGTGACGCGCTTGGCGTGGATTGCGCACAGGTTGGTGTCTTCGAAGAGGCCGACGAGGTAGGCCTCGCTGGCCTCCTGCAGGGCCATGACTGCGGAGCTCTGGAAGCGCAGGTCGGTCTTGAAGTCCTGGGCGATCTCGCGCACTAGGCGCTGGAATGGCAGCTTGCGGATGAGCAGCTCTGTGCTCTTCTGGTAGCGCCTGATTTCTCGCAGGGCGACGGTGCCCGGCCTGTAGCGGTGGGGCTTCTTGACGCCTCCGGTGGCGGGCGCGCTCTTCCTCGCCGCCTTGGTGGCGAGCTGTTTGCGCGGCGCCTTTCCGCCGGTGGACTTGCGGGCCGTTTGCTTTGTGCGGGCCATAGCGGTAGCGGTAGCGGTAGCGGAGCGGCGTGCGTGGAGGTTAGGTGCGGCGCGGCGTCCGGTGCTGCCTTGACAACGGGCCCGCGCGCCTCCGTGCTGCGCTTATATGCCCTCGGTTGCGCGTGGTGGGGGGAGGGCGGGCCAGAGTCTATATAGGGGGGCGGCGGGCGCGCTGGGCGCAGACCGTAGCCGACTCGCCAGCCGCTGCAGCTGCTGTTTGTGCACGTTTTGCTTTGCCCGAGGAAGGAAGGATGACAGGCCGCGGCAAGGGAGGAAAGGGGCTCGGCAAGGGTGGCGCCAAGCGGCACCGCAAGGTGTTGCGCGACAACATCCAGGGCATCACGAAGCCCGCCATCCGCCGCCTGGCTCGCAGGGGCGGCGTGAAGCGCATCTCTGGTCTGATCTACGAGGAGACCCGCGGGGTGCTGAAGGTGTTCCTGGAGAACGTGATCCGCGACGCGGTGACGTACACTGAGCACGCCAAGCGCAAGACTGTGACGGCCATGGACGTGGTGTACGCCCTGAAGAGGCAGGGGCGCACCCTGTACGGTTTCGGCGGTTAGGCTGCGTCGCAGCGGGCGCTGGCCTTCCCGCGGCCGTGCTTGTGGGTGGGAGAGACTAGAAAACGGCCCTTTTCAGGGCCACCACACTGTTCGGAAGTTGAAAAGTGCGAAAGAGTCTGTGTTGTTGCTGCGTGTGTGCGCTGTGTTGTTTGTTTGTTTGTTTCTCTCTGTCTTTGTTTCTTTCTTTCCGTTTGAGCGACGTGATGTGACTGGGAGGGGAGAAGGAAAGGAAACGTGTCATGTGGCTGGCTGTGTGTGGAGCTGCTTCGTTTGTGTGTCTTTGTATCGATCGCGACGGAGATGGCGGGCTGTGTGTTGTTGTGCGAGAGGCGGTGATTATTTGCTTGCGTGGTTTGGCTCTGTGTGTTTGTTTGCGGCGGCGTTGGGGTTTCCGAGGCAAGGCGTGTGGGCATAGGCGGCCGGATCAGCTGTTTCGTTCGTGTCGACGGCCGTTGCGCGCGGGAGTGGAGGGCGGTGTGTCGACACGCCTCCCTTTAACAATGGTCATTATTGCTGCCGTTGTCGGTTTGGAAGGCGACTGCGACCGTGCAAAATGTGTGTGTGTGTGTTGGGCCACACGGGCTGTGTGGACGACAAGATGGCGGACGTGCGCCGGCGGCGGCTGTGCTGTGACAGTGCAAAGTTAAAAAACAAAACAAGGTGCGGCGAGGACGACTGAAATTTTGCTTTGGACGTAGGTTTGTGTGGTGGCCCTGAAAAGGGCCGATTGTTGTGGGCCGAGCCGGCAAAGCGCGTTGCGTGCAGGGGAGCACGCGGCGCTGCGATTGCCTGGCCTCCTTTAGGCCTTCTTCTCGGTCTTCTTTGGCAGCAGGACGGCCTGGATGTTGGGCAGGACACCACCCTGTGCGATGGTGACGCCCGACAGGAGCTTGTTGAGCTCCTCGTCGTTGCGGATGGCAAGCTGCAGGTGGCGCGGGATGATGCGCGTCTTCTTGTTGTCGCGGGCCGCGTTTCCGGCCAGCTCGAGCACCTCAGCCGCGAGGTACTCCATGACGGCGGCGAGGTAGACGGGCGCCCCGGCGCCGACGCGCTCTGCGTAGTTTCCCTTGCGCAGGAGGCGGTGGATTCTGCCGACCGGGAACTGGAGCCCAGCCCTGCTTGAGCGGGACTTTGACTTGCCCTTGACTTTGCCTCCCTTTCCGCGTCCGGACATGGCGATGGGCTAGCGACGGTGCACACGAAACGGCAACGAAAACGACCGGTGCGAGCGGCAGCGAGTCGAGCAGCGGAGTGCGTGCCGGCGCAGCCCCTGCCTGCTGCTCCTTTTCTGACTTCCTCACTGTGAGGAGGTTCAGGTGGAAGTTTGTGGCCTGTTGGCCTTTACTCCCCTGGGATGATTGATGAGTCTTCTTTCTTGACTTGTAGGTTGTTCTGTACTGGCAAGGAGTGCCGATAACCTATTTTCTGTATTTGTCGGTGTGACGACTTTTCTTCTTCTTCTTCTTACTTGAGGGCTCTCCCTCGGTTGGGATAGTGGATACAGTGTATCCAGCTTTCTCATACTCTCCGTGGACGAGAGCGAAGATGACGTAGCGCATTTGCCACTCTGTGAAAATTGGGAAGGAATTGATCAGATCGTAATCCTCCTTGGAAAGACCAACAAGGCCTTCTGGATATTCGATTGGTTGGTGTGGAGGTGAAGGTTTAGAAAGGTTAGGAGGAACGAAGGGATAAGGGTTGTCGTGGTGGGGATATGTACCATCGCGAAGCGATGCAGCTATCTTCTGCGTCACAGCGCTTGCGCTGTACATGTCGGGAAGCGGGAGGAATGGGACTTCTTCCCACCCTTCTTCTTGCGCTTCTGCTTCTGCGTCCGTCTTGGGCAGTGTTGCCTCCCCTTCGGCAGGCACGTCGGTCTGCGTGGCCACCGTCGCAAACTTCTTCTCTCGAGGAGGAGTCGTCTGGCTGGCGGTGTCGACCGCTGTGGCGGAAGCTGCCTTGGCTGAGCGAAGCTCCTGCGTCAGCTCAGCAATCTGACGCCGAGCCTCGCCCAGTTCCGCCAGCATGGCCGCCCTCTCTTCCGCCATGGCGGATTTGAAGGCGGACATGGCTTCTTCTACGGCGTCGCTGAGGCGCCTGGTGATGGCGTCTTCTGAGCGAGTGACCACCTCTTCGCGTGTGGTGGTCACTTGCTTCTGCGTCTTCTCTGGTCCGCGCCAATTTCTCCTGTACGCGCAGGAACGGGCGTTAGCCGCGTGTGCGCCACCGCAGTTGGCGCATGTGCAGGGGGCGTCCTTCGGCTTCTTGCAGTCGCGTGTGTCGTGTGCTTGCGCACACTTCAAGCACGCGACTGCTCCGCTGCATTGCTTGGCGACGTGGCCAAGCTTTTGGCAGCGAAAGCACTGCGGTGTAGACTTCTTCTTCTTCTTCCCGGCAGGTCCTGCTAACGTGAGCAGCAACTCAGCCAAGGCAGCAGCTTTGCGTCCACTTCCGCGTCCCGACATCACGATAACCAACAGCGACAACGAACTAACGTGTACTCTCCGCGGCGTGAGCGGGAATGCCGGCGCAGCCTCTCTCTCTTCGCACTTGAATTCCTCTTCTTGAGGATGTTAAGGGGGAGTTTGTTGTCGTTAGACATTTACTCCACTGAGATGGGTTGAGGTATGCTGGGACTTTGGGAATAACTGGGACGGTTGTGCGTATTTGGGTTCATGTGAATTGCCTGTCGGAGACAGGCGGTTGGTCACGTGAATTGACAAGTATGCATCGGCTAGGGGCCATTACTTAACTGGCCCTGTCGACGCCTGGTACTGTCAGTCGGCGACTGACAGAGTGGATATTTAATGATGATGAAGATGATGGTGATGGGTGCCGGACACAGTGAGGAAAGGAGTCTTCTAGGTCCTTCTGGCGTCTGGGTATCTCTTCTTGTCCTTCTTCTTCTTCTTGTTGTGGTGATTGTCTGCTTGTGACACTTTAGGATGTGTCACATCCTCCCAGTCGGCGTCTTCAGCGGTCCTCGCCCCTTGTTCCTGGCTTGCGTAGTCTTCTTGTTGCTCTTGTTGTTCTATTGAAACGAAGAGAGCTTCCCACTGGACAGGCGTGAGAGGAGGGCGGGCGTTGTAGGACCTGAGAGTGTCCAAGTGAATGGACACTACCTTCTGCAACTGCGTCTTTGAGAGGGGGCAAGGAGCCTCCTCCGTGATGGTTTGGGTTGCCATGGTCTCAGCCACGACAATCGTCTGTGCGGCTGCGTCTTGTTTTTCCACCCTCGTGGCTTCCTGTATTACTACAGGTTCCACGGGGGCGGCAGTCTGCGTGTCGGCGTCCTTCTTCTGTGCTGGGAGGGGCTGGCTGGCCAGTGCATCACGGAGACTGTGCACCAGCAGCCGAGCCTCGGCCAGCTCGGCTTGGAGTGTTGCCCTCTCTTCCGCCGGCGCAGCCGGGGTGGGGGTGCTTTATGGGCTCGGGTGCGGCGGCCGGTTGCGCGCGCGCCCCATTGGTCGGCGGCCGCAACAGGGCGAGCTGGTAAAGGTGCGGCGGCGGCTGGCGGCGGGTGCCACTGTGTGGGGAGACGCTGACTAGAGCGGAGCGCTTGCTACTGGTGTTGCTGCTGCCGTACGTTGGTTCGAGATGCCGCCCAAGACTAGCGGGAAGGCCGCCAAGAAGGCTGGCAAGGCGCAGAAGAACATTTCGAAGGGCGACAAGAAGAAGAAGCGCAAGAGGAAGGAGAGCTATGCCATCTACATCTACAAGGTGCTGAAGCAGGTGCACCCTGACACGGGCATCTCGTCGAAGGCGATGAGCATCATGAACAGCTTCGTGAACGACATTTTCGAGCGCATTGCGGCCGAGGCTTCTCGCCTGGCGCACTACAACAAGCGCTCGACCATCACGTCCCGCGAGATCCAGACCGCTGTGCGGCTGTTGCTGCCTGGCGAGCTGGCCAAGCACGCCGTGAGCGAGGGCACGAAGGCGGTGACCAAGTACACGAGCTCCAAGTAAGGAGGTGGCTCTGGAATGGAAGGAAGGAAGGAAGGATGGAGAAGGCTCCTCCGTTGCGAGAGCGGCAAAACGGCCCTTTTCAGGGCCACCAACGTGCCTTTTGCGGGAAGGGCGGAATTGTTGTTGTTGTTGTTTGTGTGGACGGCTGTGATGTATGTGTTTCCTTTTTTTTTGTGGGTGGGGGGGGCGCGTCAAAGCGTGTTGCGCGGGGTACGGCCACGAGGTTGGTCGCCGTGGCGTGGAATGGTGGCACGCCTCGTTGGCGTGGTTTTTGACCCATTGGTGTTGTTGGTGTGTGTGTGTGTGTGTGTGTGTGTTACCCGTCTGCGAGGGGGGACAGTGCGATCGGCGACTTTTGTGTCACCGTAACGACGGCCGTTTGCGGGTTTGTTTTTTTTTTTGCACATCATACATGGCGAGGGTGAAATGTGAAATGTTTTTGTTTGGTTTTTTTTTTTTTTTTGCCGCCCACTATTCCCTTTGCTGTACGCCGAGTTCGACAATGGTGCGACGTAACTGCAGCGTGGAGGTGTGTGAGTGACGTTGAAATGAACGTGCCATTAAGACGCATTGTTGTTGTATTGTACTGTACGTGTACGGCGACACGCACGATGATGTACCATTCGACTCTGATGTTTGATAGCCGTGTCTGACTGATTGCGTACGACGCACGCACACCGATGTCGTCATTCAAGATGCACGCGTGTCCAGTGCAGTACAGTAAGCGCGACGACGGCGGCGGCGGCGGCGGTCGTTTGTTTGGCGAATGTCTGTACACGTGTTTGTCTGTGTCCATCCGGTATGTATTTGTTTGTTTGAAAGTGTTTTGTGTGTCGGTGACGTGGTCCGATCCGTCGCCCCCTGAGTAACTGTCGATCGGCGCGATAGACCGGCGTCACGCAACTGAACCGAAGTCGTGGGCACACCCGTCATACTGTTGTACACCGTCGCGCTGAGAACGGTAACGAAAGGTTGACTTTGATCGGTCGAATGTCTGGGCAGAACGTGAGGAATGAGGCAAGAGTGCAAGGAGGGGGGGCAAAAGAGAGAGGAAGGGAAAAAGGGGAGAAACGCATTCGTAGAGCAACGGAACGTTCCCGTGTCGGAGGCGTATTGGAGCCGCACTGAAATGCGTTTAACGGCGGCGCGGCTGCAAGTGTCTGCCGTGGTGAACGTTACCTTTGACGGCTGCATTGGGCTTTGCCCTTTGCTTTTGCTTTCGCTTTCGCTTTCCCGGATGTACGTAACGTTTGTTGATATGGTTCTGAGGAAGAGTGTATGACAGTGCCGTGCCGTCCATGTTCGTGTGCCCTCCCATTGTGTGTATGCTATTGTCTGTGTACTTGAATGATGTATGTAGGTGTTAGTGGACATGTTTTACCAGTGGGGGGAAATGGATCGTCGATAGTTGCCGTCACTCTGTCACGGTCGAGATGACGCACCCTCCGTACAGAAAGGTGTCGAGAAAGTGAGTGTGTGTGCGTGCGTGTGTGTGTGTGTGTGTGTGTGTGTGTGTGTGTGTGTGCGTGCGTCCGTGAATTGGCAGTGTTTGGAGGTGGGCGTGCCCTGCATGTGGCCCGGAAGGCTGTTCGTTAGGCGGTAGTGTTGTGTGGACAGGGGAGGGGCATGCGTAACGCTGCTGGCATGGCATTTCGGGAGATGGGAGGGGGCAAACGAGGAAACGAGGAGCGGCGGCCAAAGACGGGACGGGGAGGGGCGCGGTGTGGGTGGCTTGCGCCTGTGCTCGGCGTTGTGGTTTGTGCAAAAGAGGAGGAGAAAAACAATGTGAGTTGCCAGGGAGGGGAGCGGTGTTGTGTTGTGGTTGTCGTGGTGTAGCCGCAGACGCGGCTGTCAGTGAACGTGGCGAGACGGACGGATGCGCGGAGGGGCGGGGGCGGCGCATTTCGCCGGTGCCGTGCCGTGCCTGAAAGCCGCGTGGTCGCTGTGTTGTTGGTGGCGTGGGGGCGAGGAGAGTACCGTACGGGTGTGCTTGTGCGCCGGAAATGGCACACTGCGCCCGCCCGTCTTGGAGGCTGATGGCTGTGGTGTGGAAATGGGGCGCGGTGATGTTGAAGCAGTTGAAGAACAGAAAAGAAACCAAGAAAACGGAAGGCGTGATGCGGCGGTGGTGGTGAGAGCGGGAAAAACAAAACAAAAAAAAAACAACAAAAAAAAAAGAAGGAAAAACAACAAGAAAACAAAAAGTCTATCAATATTAAAATGTAAATGGAAATGGAAATGGACCCAGGTATAACCTCCCTGCACAAATAGCAGAGAGTCCGATGATAATAAAAATGTGCCAGAATGTTAACGTCCCTACAAAACAAACCCAACGATAATATTAATGAAAGAGTGAACCGTATGTAACATTGCAACAGACATAATGAAACCTGATAAATTGTATAAGGGCAGCAGCGTTGACCTTTGGCCCTGTATTCAGAATAAAAAGAGCCAAAGATCGTTACCCCAATGAAAAAGACACTGAAACACGTATGTAACATAGTAGCGATGGCGAGACATTGTAGCATCTGTGACCAGAGAGTTTGCGCTGGACTGCGCGAGTGTTGCGAGCGGTTCTCAGTCAGTCAGTCAGTCAGTCAGTCAGTAGTCGTTGCGAGTCCGTAGCTCTGTGTAGTTGAGGGCTGTACTCTGTCAGTAGTCGTCGCGTGCAGTACGCCAATAGTCGTCATGCAGAGCGGTCGGTCAGTAGTAGCAGCCGAGTGCGGTTGTGTGATGTAGGCGGTCGGCAACACTGGTCAAGATGGTGAATAAGGTATACTGTTAATTAATATAATCATTAGATAATGAAAAATTGTATTTATTGTAATTATTCTCCAACAAGTTCCCCAATAATAATTTTTATTTCAAAAGCATTTTTCAAACATTTAATTGTTTATTGAACTAAAGAGTTCGTTGCACTTCACATTTCATTCCACTTCTTTGAAGAAAAATGTCACTAAAATCACAAAAAAAGAGAATATTATTATTTGCAATGCAGTTCCTCCAAGCGCTGCGCAACAACCAGAGCAGAAATGTGACATCCATTTATTCGGAGGTAAGACTTTAATTCTGATTGTTTTGCACAGGGCCAAAGACCGATATTTCGGTTTAATTGAAGTTTCTTGTCACTGAACGGACTTTTTTAAATGTTGTGTGAAGACTTTATATTTGAGTCAGATTGCGAATTTCACATTTGTGTTGCCATTTTCAATACCTCTCATTGTGGGCGAGGTTACAATTAGCGCAATGTCCATTAGCATCCGTAAATAACATTGTCCATTATTTTAAATTTTGCTGGGAGGTTACAACACACACACAAAAAAAAAAAAAACAAAAAATTGCATTTATATCCGCTCCTCAATTGTAGATACCCCTTACACAGCTGTGTGCAATGAATGAGTGCTGGCTGGTAATTAATTGCACTCCTTGGAGGGAAATGCCATAGGAAGTAGTCTTTAAAAAGTGAATGTTTTTCGTTAAGAGACAAAAGTTACTTTAGAAAAAAAGTAATAGTGGGGCTTTTGTTGTTGAACAAAATAAGTACAATGAACATACGTTATCAGATTTGCGCAATGCAGCGTCACACCACCGTTTGATTATAACACAATAGACTATACATCGTCCCGAACCGTGACCAGAGTCGCGAGACGAGCAGAGCACGCCGCCGACGCCCGCTCAGTACAACCGTCCACCCGCTACTACTGTCGACCGACTACTACCTCTCCCGACTCGCGCTACAATATATATATATAACAACTGTTCCTGGCGACCCGGTGCGTGCCACTACTGTCGTCTGGCGCGGTCCAAGCGCCGACTAGCAGCGATAAAGAACTCTCTGGTCAGACAGAGATGCTGTCATGCCTCGCCATCGCTCTGGTAATGAATACATACGTGTTGCAGCGTGCGTACCACCGGAACACGCAGTGGCGGAGCCAAAGACTGTGTTGTCGAGGTCGAGTGCGAGCGGGAAGAGAGGCAGCGTCGGCACGGAGATGCAAGCGAGCGCGAGACGCACGGGGGCTGCGGCGTGGCGCGTTTGCGGTCGGCGCCTTTGGTGGCAACGGCCGGGACAAGCAGCGGTGTATGGTGTGGTGCGGGGCGGACAGGGGCGGAGGCGGCGCGACGACGGCATGGGGGCGAAAACGGGACGGGGGACGGCGGATGTTGAGAGGCGTCACGCGCGGACAGGACACAGACACAGAGACACACAGATTGGAAAGGGAGGGTGCGCGGTAGTAGTTGGGAATGTGCGTACCGTGCGGGATGGGAGTGGGCGAGGAACACGGTCGTGGCCCCTGTTTTGGGTGCGTGTGATGACGTCGGTGTGTTGTGGGAAGGGAAGGTGCTGTGGCGGCGGCGCGTAATGGGCGTAGGCCGAAAAGAGAAAGGAACGTGGGCAGTGTGTTGGCAAGCGTCGGTTCGACTGCGACGTTGATGGGCAGGGCAGGGCAGGGCAGGGCAGGGCAAGGTTTAATGGTGGTAGGAGTAGGCGTGTGGGCGCAAAAAATCTGCCGCTGCAGGCGGTGCCGTAACCGCCATGGCGGGAAGGAGAGAGGGCCAAAGAAAGAAAGAAAGAAAGAAAGAAAGAAAGAAAGAAAGAAAGAAAGAAAGAAGAAAACAAAAAAAAAAAAAAAAAAAGGAGGGGGGGGCGAAAGTGGAGAGGCGGTGGTGTGAGAAGGGCGGGGGCGGAAGGAAGGCAGGAAGGACAAGAGGCGAGGCGACGGCTTGCTTTGTGTATCGGTCGGTCTCTGGCTATGCTTCGTGTTCTGCAGCAGGGTCGGTGCGCGGCGTGGCTCGCGGCAGTGGGAACGCCTGGTGGCTGGACGGCCAGCAATGCGGTTGGATGGGCGGCCACAGCACCGCACCTGTGCCCGAGGAGGAGACGCTGGCGGCGGGCCCTGAGGTGAGGCCGGCTCGGCTGGGGCTGTGGATGTGTAGGTGTGCGCCGCTGCTGCAACAACGAGTAAAACGCGAGAAGAAGGGATGGCGGTAGAGAGAAGAAAAAACAAAAAAGGTCGTGTTGTGTTGATGCGCAGGCAGACGCGTACAGAGGGACGAGCCCGGTCTGCAGCAGGGTGTGGCCGTGCCGAGTGCAGAGCAGCGGCGGCTCGGTTCGGTTCGGCCCGGCCCGGCGGGCCGCGCTGTTGTCGCGGACGTGAGCGCCCCCTGGCGGGTGGCCGGAGGCGGCGCGGCGTGTTGGACGTGTGGCTGGTGGCAGTGCACAATTTGCGAGTGGCCGGCGGTGTGGTGTGGCGGTTGGCGCGTCGGGCGGCGGAGAGGTATGTGTTGCGGGCGCCCTTTGCTGCGCTGCGTCGTTGCGTGTGCCGTACAGGGCGGGCGCTTGTCGACTGTGTGGGCGGTGTGGCGAATTGGCGTGAAACGGCTGCCGAGAGGTGTGTGGTAGCGAGCCGGTCGGTGGTGTCAGTGCGAAGGGGAATGTGCGTGCGTGTTTGGCGGTTTCGGTGTGCTTTTTGCGGCGTGAGAGTGGGAATTAGTGGGGCCGGCTGTTGTGTTGGTTCCTTGTGTCTTGTGTCGCGTAGCTTGATGGCAACGTGGAAGGACGCCGGTTTCGTTTTCGTTTCGAGCCTTGCGTGTGGTTGTCGACGTTGACTGGTTGGCGTGTGCCGATGCACGTGCATGTGTGGGTCGCGAGTGCGTTTTTGGCTGGCTGTGTGTGTGTGTGTGTGTGTGTGTGTGTGTGTGTTTTGGGGGGGAAGGGGGAGGCGGTGGTGAAAGTGCAGTCGTCGGGTGGGGCTGGGGCTGGGGCTGTGCGTCGTGGCGGAAAGGTGGTAGGTTGCGGGAAGCGAGCCCGTCGTTGACGGTGTCGCGTGAGTTGTGAATCGAGTGGGGCGCGGGGCGCGGGACAGGAGCAGCGTGCCGCTGCGTCGTGGTCGTCAGCAGAGGCTGTGCGTGTGCTTGTCCTTTTTGTGGGCGGTTCGTGCGAGGCGTTTTTGTTTTGTGTTGCCCTAGTTGTTAGTTTATTTTGTTTGTGTTTGTTATTTTGAGACGACGACTGGTTGGTGGCGTGCGCGCGAAGTGGCGGTGTGCGCTTCCCGTGTCGTTTGTGTTGTTTTGTTTTTGTTTTGTTTTTGTGTGGTTTTTTTTTGCACTGGGCCCCGGGGGGTGGGTGCGTGTGTGTCGATTGCCGGCTGGCGAAAGGTGCGCCATCGGCGGGGTGGGTCGCCGGCACAAGTAGAGGCGGCGGCGTTGTTGCTGTTGTTGTGTGGTGTTTGTTTTGTTCGGCTGTGTCGGCGAGCTGTGTTGCGGTGCGTGTGAATGGTGGTGCAAAAGTGCTGGCGTTGGGGCTGCGGCTGCGACTGCGACGGCGGCGAGCCGCGGGCGCGCCATTGATAGTGGTGTTGTGAACAGCGGCTGTGTACGGTAGTGGTGTTGTTGTAGCACGACGTGCATCCGGGCCGGCGCGGAAAGCGCAGTTGCGGGCGGTTGCCCTTCGGTGCCAGCCATGTCGCGTGAGCGGCGGGTTGCTTCTGGTGTCGACACGTGGTGCTCTGGGTTGTTGTGTGGTGCCGTTTGGCCGGTGGGGGTGGTTCGCGTGTGTCTCGTTCGCGCTCGGTATCTGGTCGTGGTCGTGCTGCTCCCCCGTCTGTCGGCGGTTTTCGACGTCGTCTGTACGTTTTTTGTTCGTTTGCGGCGTGCCTGCCGACGTCGTCCCGTCGCGACCTTTCAACCGAAAGTGTGGCGCCCGAAGGTGAACGAACGTAACCCTGACCTCGGCGCTTTACGCTGAGCCGAGCGAACCGAACCGAACCTAACCTGTGGTGTGGCGAGGTGAGCTCAGCCTGTGAGCCCCTAACGTCTACGTACGGTAAGCTGTCCGGCTCACGCCTCACGTTTGAACGCTTTTTTAACCTACGTTTGACGCTTCTTAACCTAGCACTGACCCCTTAACCTAACGTGTAACCTAACCTAACCTAGCCTCTGACGCCTGACGTGTTTGAATGCTTAACCTAAGTTTGACGCTTAACCTAACCCAAGTCCCCTTAACCTAACCCACGCCCACCTAACCTAACCTAACCTAGACGTGTAAACGTAATGTGTAACGCGTAACGTGTAAGGTCGGCTGGCGTGTGTGCTTGACGGCAGATTGGGTTGGTCTGTAGATTCGGATTGCGGTTTGCCTCGGTCGAGGGGTTGGGTCGGAAGCGGCGAGGGGCGGCGGCGCCTGTTGCGCAGGCGGCGTCCGTTTGCGGCGGGCAATTGTTGAGAAACGGCTGTGAATGTTGGCGGGCGAGAGGAGGAGGACGGCGCGCGATGTGGCCCGACGGCTGCGGGCCGATCGGGAAACGGCGGGAGGGCGACGGAAGGCGATGGGGCGGCGGAGGCGCGTTTGCACGGCCGTCATCGCCGCACGCCTCGGCTTGTGTGGCTGTGGCGCCGGCCGCGCTGGCCGGGCTGCCGCGGCGACGGTGTGGGAGTTTTGCCGAAGGTTTGGCCATTGTGGCGGGTCGTCGGCTGGGGCTGTGGGGGCGGCATTTGGGCGGGGGCGGCGATTCTCGGCGGGCCGACCCAGGCTGTAGCGCGCGGTAGCTGCAGTTTGGCCGTGGTTTGCGGCGCTGCCGTGGCGACTGGTTGGCGACTGTGGTGTGGCTGTGTGTAGCCCCATCCTCGGTGGTTTGAAAGGCGCGGGCGGTTGTGGCGCAGGTTTGGGGCTGCTCCGCACAGGCTGTCGGACGTTGGGCGGTAGCAAGCGCGGGAGGCGCGGCGCGGCGGCGCGCAGAGTGGCGGCCGCTCTCTCGGCCGTCCGCGCCCGCCCGCGACACTGGCTGGGCCTTGTGATTCTCTGCTCTGCTGCTGTGCTGTGCTTGCGTGCCTGCCGTCCCGCTCGCTCTCGCTGTGTGTTACGCGCGTCGTCGAAATGGCAGATCAGGCGGCTACGAACGAGACTGCTGCGGCACCCGCCGCCACCGGCACTACGAAGAAGGCCAAGTCTGCGTCGTCTGCGAAGAAGCCGCGCGCCAAGCCTGCGCACCCGCGCACCTCTGAGATGGTGACGGCCGCCATCAAGAGTCTGAAGGAGCGCGGCGGGTCGTCGCTGCAGGCGATCAAGAAGTACATAGCCGCGCACTACAAGCTGGACGCGGAGAAGCTGGCGCCGTTTATCAAGAAGTACCTCAAGTCGGCCGTCGTGGCGGGCGAGCTGGTGCAGACGAAGGGGAAGGGCGCGTCCGGCTCGTTCAAGCTTGCCGGCGCCGGCGGCGGGGGGGCGGCCGAGGGCGGCAAGGCTCGTGCTGGCGGTGCCAAGAAGAAGCGCGCCGCTCCGGCCAGCAAGGAGAAGAAGGGCGCCCGTGCGGCCGGCGCAAAGAAGGCTGGTGGCGTGAAGGCGGCGACCGGTCGGAAGGCGGGCGCCGCCAAGAAGGCGTCTGCGGCGTCGGCCGCTCCCGCGGGTGCGAAGAAGGCGGCTGCGGCCAAGCCGGCCAAGGCCAAGTCGCCGTCGAAGGCGAAGAAGGCCGCCAAGTTTCCGACGAAGAAGCCGAAGGCGCCGCGCCCGAAGAAGGCGACGACGCCGTCTAAGGCGAAGGCTTCGCCCAAGAAGAAGAAGTAGAGTAGAGGAGAAAGAGATGGGAAAGGAAGGGTTTGGCGCTTGACTCCGTCGTCCCCACCCCCCGTCGTCGTCTAGTGGCGCGCAAGAGACGCGCGGCCCAAAACGGCCCTTCTCAGGGCCATCAAAGCACGTCGGGGAAGGTTTTGATTGTCGTGTTGCGTTTGGTGTGGGTGTCTGTCTGTATGCCCGTGGGGATGCTGTTTGCGTGCCGTGGTGGTTGGATTGCGGGGGTCGGTGGCGGGTGTGGGCGGCGGTAGCGGTAAGCGGTGTTGTTGTTGTCGTGGTTGATTGTCGCCGTGTTTGTGGCGGCGGCCGACGGTTGGTTTTCTGTCACGTTGTTTTGTTTGAATACGTTGGTTGGCTTGCCTGCGTTCGTTCTTCTCGGATGTCTGTCTTGTCGAGTCGTGTCTGGTCTTTGTTTTGTTCCTTTGTGTGTGTTATGTTTTGCAACGGGGGGCACGTTGAGAGATGTGGAAGGAGTCGGTGGCGTGTAGAGCGAGCGAGCGCGCCTGCCTGGCCGTTGGCCGTCGGAGTGGAGTGCGGGTTTTTTTTGTTTTCGAAACGAAAGCGGCGGCCGGCCAGCCACCCGTGCGGTGTGACGTCGGCCGTTGGGTATTGTGCGCTTGGAGCGCCGGGGAGGGATGATGTGTGATTGTTGCGCGCTGCTAGCAGGCAGGCAGAGTGAGCGGGTGTGGCGGACGGACGGGAAGTGGCGGTGTTTGTTTTTGGGTTGCGGGGCGAGAGGCAGGCGACCGACAAAGTTTGCTCGCGACGGAGAGATGTTAGTGGCCCTGAAAAGGGCCGTTTTTGTTTGTGCGGTGCGGTGCCGCGGCGCGGTTTAGGCGCGCTCGCCGCGGATGCGGCGCGCGAGCTGGATGTCCTTGGGCATGATGGTGACGCGCTTGGCGTGGATTGCGCACAGGTTGGTGTCTTCGAAGAGGCCGACGAGGTAGGCCTCGCTGGCCTCCTGCAGGGCCATGACTGCGGAGCTCTGGAAGCGCAGGTCGGTCTTGAAGTCCTGGGCGATCTCGCGCACTAGGCGCTGGAATGGCAGCTTGCGGATGAGCAGCTCTGTGCTCTTCTGGTAGCGCCTGATTTCTCGCAGGGCGACGGTGCCCGGCCTGTAGCGGTGGGGCTTCTTGACGCCTCCGGTGGCGGGCGCGCTCTTCCTCGCCGCCTTGGTGGCGAGCTGTTTGCGCGGCGCCTTTCCGCCGGTGGACTTGCGGGCCGTTTGCTTTGTGCGGGCCATAGCGGTAGCGGTAGCGGTAGCGGAGCGGCGTGCGTGGAGGTTAGGTGCGGCGCGGCGTCCGGTGCTGCCTTGACAACGGGCCCGCGCGCCTCCGTGCTGCGCTTATATGCCCTCGGTTGCGCGTGGTGGGGGGAGGGCGGGCCAGAGTCTATATAGGGGGGCGGCGGGCGCGCTGGGCGCAGACCGTAGCCGACTCGCCAGCCGCTGCAGCTGCTGTTTGTGCACGTTTTGCTTTGCCCGAGGAAGGAAGGATGACAGGCCGCGGCAAGGGAGGAAAGGGGCTCGGCAAGGGTGGCGCCAAGCGGCACCGCAAGGTGTTGCGCGACAACATCCAGGGCATCACGAAGCCCGCCATCCGCCGCCTGGCTCGCAGGGGCGGCGTGAAGCGCATCTCTGGTCTGATCTACGAGGAGACCCGCGGGGTGCTGAAGGTGTTCCTGGAGAACGTGATCCGCGACGCGGTGACGTACACTGAGCACGCCAAGCGCAAGACTGTGACGGCCATGGACGTGGTGTACGCCCTGAAGAGGCAGGGGCGCACCCTGTACGGTTTCGGCGGTTAGGCTGCGTCGCAGCGGGCGCTGGCCTTCCCGCGGCCGTGCTTGTGGGTGGGAGAGACTAGAAAACGGCCCTTTTCAGGGCCACCACACTGTTCGGAAGTTGAAAAGTGCGAAAGAGTCTGTGTTGTTGCTGCGTGTGTGCGCTGTGTTGTTTGTTTGTTTGTTTCTCTCTGTCTTTGTTTCTTTCTTTCCGTTTGAGCGACGTGATGTGACTGGGAGGGGAGAAGGAAAGGAAACGTGTCATGTGGCTGGCTGTGTGTGGAGCTGCTTCGTTTGTGTGTCTTTGTATCGATCGCGACGGAGATGGCGGGCTGTGTGTTGTTGTGCGAGAGGCGGTGATTATTTGCTTGCGTGGTTTGGCTCTGTGTGTTTGTTTGCGGCGGCGTTGGGGTTTCCGAGGCAAGGCGTGTGGGCATAGGCGGCCGGATCAGCTGTTTCGTTCGTGTCGACGGCCGTTGCGCGCGGGAGTGGAGGGCGGTGTGTCGACACGCCTCCCTTTAACAATGGTCATTATTGCTGCCGTTGTCGGTTTGGAAGGCGACTGCGACCGTGCAAAATGTGTGTGTGTGTGTTGGGCCACACGGGCTGTGTGGACGACAAGATGGCGGACGTGCGCCGGCGGCGGCTGTGCTGTGACAGTGCAAAGTTAAAAAACAAAACAAGGTGCGGCGAGGACGACTGAAATTTTGCTTTGGACGTAGGTTTGTGTGGTGGCCCTGAAAAGGGCCGATTGTTGTGGGCCGAGCCGGCAAAGCGCGTTGCGTGCAGGGGAGCACGCGGCGCTGCGATTGCCTGGCCTCCTTTAGGCCTTCTTCTCGGTCTTCTTTGGCAGCAGGACGGCCTGGATGTTGGGCAGGACACCACCCTGTGCGATGGTGACGCCCGACAGGAGCTTGTTGAGCTCCTCGTCGTTGCGGATGGCAAGCTGCAGGTGGCGCGGGATGATGCGCGTCTTCTTGTTGTCGCGGGCCGCGTTTCCGGCCAGCTCGAGCACCTCAGCCGCGAGGTACTCCATGACGGCGGCGAGGTAGACGGGCGCCCCGGCGCCGACGCGCTCTGCGTAGTTTCCCTTGCGCAGGAGGCGGTGGATTCTGCCGACCGGGAACTGGAGCCCAGCCCTGCTTGAGCGGGACTTTGACTTGCCCTTGACTTTGCCTCCCTTTCCGCGTCCGGACATGGCGATGGGCTAGCGACGGTGCACACGAAACGGCAACGAAAACGACCGGTGCGAGCGGCAGCGAGTCGAGCAGCGGAGTGCGTGCCGGCGCAGCCGGGGTGGGGGTGCTTTATGGGCTCGGGTGCGGCGGCCGGTTGCGCGCGCGCCCCATTGGTCGGCGGCCGCAACAGGGCGAGCTGGTAAAGGTGCGGCGGCGGCTGGCGGCGGGTGCCACTGTGTGGGGAGACGCTGACTAGAGCGGAGCGCTTGCTACTGGTGTTGCTGCTGCCGTACGTTGGTTCGAGATGCCGCCCAAGACTAGCGGGAAGGCCGCCAAGAAGGCTGGCAAGGCGCAGAAGAACATTTCGAAGGGCGACAAGAAGAAGAAGCGCAAGAGGAAGGAGAGCTATGCCATCTACATCTACAAGGTGCTGAAGCAGGTGCACCCTGACACGGGCATCTCGTCGAAGGCGATGAGCATCATGAACAGCTTCGTGAACGACATTTTCGAGCGCATTGCGGCCGAGGCTTCTCGCCTGGCGCACTACAACAAGCGCTCGACCATCACGTCCCGCGAGATCCAGACCGCTGTGCGGCTGTTGCTGCCTGGCGAGCTGGCCAAGCACGCCGTGAGCGAGGGCACGAAGGCGGTGACCAAGTACACGAGCTCCAAGTAAGGAGGTGGCTCTGGAATGGAAGGAAGGAAGGAAGGATGGAGAAGGCTCCTCCGTTGCGAGAGCGGCAAAACGGCCCTTTTCAGGGCCACCAACGTGCCTTTTGCGGGAAGGGCGGAATTGTTGTTGTTGTTGTTTGTGTGGACGGCTGTGATGTATGTGTTTCCTTTTTTTTTTGTGGGTGGGGGGGGCGCGTCAAAGCGTGTTGCGCGGGGTACGGCCACGAGGTTGGTCGCCGTGGCGTGGAATGGTGGCACGCCTCGTTGGCGTGGTTTTTGACCCATTGGTGTTGTTGGTGTGTGTGTGTGTGTGTGTGTGTGTTACCCGTCTGCGAGGGGGGACAGTGCGATCGGCGACTTTTGTGTCACCGTAACGACGGCCGTTTGCGGGTTTTTTTTTTTTTTTGCACATCATACATGGCGAGGGTGAAATGTGAAATGTTTTTGTTTGGTTTTTTTTTTTTTTTTGCCGCCCACTATTCCCTTTGCTGTACGCCGAGTTCGACAATGGTGCGACGTAACTGCAGCGTGGAGGTGTGTGAGTGACGTTGAAATGAACGTGCCATTAAGACGCATTGTTGTTGTATTGTACTGTACGTGTACGGCGACACGCACGATGATGTACCATTCGACTCTGATGTTTGATAGCCGTGTCTGACTGATTGCGTACGACGCACGCACACCGATGTCGTCATTCAAGATGCACGCGTGTCCAGTGCAGTACAGTAAGCGCGACGACGGCGGCGGCGGCGGCGGTCGTTTGTTTGGCGAATGTCTGTACACGTGTTTGTCTGTGTCCATCCGGTATGTATTTGTTTGTTTGAAAGTGTTTTGTGTGTCGGTGACGTGGTCCGATCCGTCGCCCCCTGAGTAACTGTCGATCGGCGCGATAGACCGGCGTCACGCAACTGAACCGAAGTCGTGGGCACACCCGTCATACTGTTGTACACCGTCGCGCTGAGAACGGTAACGAAAGGTTGACTTTGATCGGTCGAATGTCTGGGCAGAACGTGAGGAATGAGGCAAGAGTGCAAGGAGGGGGGGCAAAAGAGAGAGGAAGGGAAAAAGGGGAGAAACGCATTCGTAGAGCAACGGAACGTTCCCGTGTCGGAGGCGTATTGGAGCCGCACTGAAATGCGTTTAACGGCGGCGCGGCTGCAAGTGTCTGCCGTGGTGAACGTTACCTTTGACGGCTGCATTGGGCTTTGCCCTTTGCTTTTGCTTTCGCTTTCGCTTTCCCGGATGTACGTAACGTTTGTTGATATGGTTCTGAGGAAGAGTGTATGACAGTGCCGTGCCGTCCATGTTCGTGTGCCCTCCCATTGTGTGTATGCTATTGTCTGTGTACTTGAATGATGTATGTAGGTGTTAGTGGACATGTTTTACCAGTGGGGGGAAATGGATCGTCGATAGTTGCCGTCACTCTGTCACGGTCGAGATGACGCACCCTCCGTACAGAAAGGTGTCGAGAAAGTGAGTGTGTGTGCGTGCGTGTGTGTGTGTGTGTGTGTGTGTGTGTGTGTGTGTGCGTGCGTCCGTGAATTGGCAGTGTTTGGAGGTGGGCGTGCCCTGCATGTGGCCCGGAAGGCTGTTCGTTAGGCGGTAGTGTTGTGTGGACAGGGGAGGGGCATGCGTAACGCTGCTGGCATGGCATTTCGGGAGATGGGAGGGGGCAAACGAGGAAACGAGGAGCGGCGGCCAAAGACGGGACGGGGAGGGGCGCGGTGTGGGTGGCTTGCGCCTGTGCTCGGCGTTGTGGTTTGTGCAAAAGAGGAGGAGAAAAACAATGTGAGTTGCCAGGGAGGGGAGCGGTGTTGTGTTGTGGTTGTCGTGGTGTAGCCGCAGACGCGGCTGTCAGTGAACGTGGCGAGACGGACGGATGCGCGGAGGGGCGGGGGCGGCGCATTTCGCCGGTGCCGTGCCGTGCCTGAAAGCCGCGTGGTCGCTGTGTTGTTGGTGGCGTGGGGGCGAGGAGAGTACCGTACGGGTGTGCTTGTGCGCCGGAAATGGCACACTGCGCCCGCCCGTCTTGGAGGCTGATGGCTGTGGTGTGGAAATGGGGCGCGGTGATGTTGAAGCAGTTGAAGAACAGAAAAGAAACCAAGAAAACGGAAGGCGTGATGCGGCGGTGGTGGTGAGAGCGGGAAAAACAAAACAAAAAAAAAACAACAAAAAAAAAAGAAGGAAAAACAACAAGAAAACAAAAAGTCTATCAATATTAAAATGTAAATGGAAATGGAAATGGACCCAGGTATAACCTCCCTGCACAAATAGCAGAGAGTCCGATGATAATAAAAATGTGCCAGAATGTTAACGTCCCTACAAAACAAACCCAACGATAATATTAATGAAAGAGTGAACCGTATGTAACATTGCAACAGACATAATGAAACCTGATAAATTGTATAAGGGCAGCAGCGTTGACCTTTGGCCCTGTATTCAGAATAAAAAGAGCCAAAGATCGTTACCCCAATGAAAAAGACACTGAAACACGTATGTAACATAGTAGCGATGGCGAGACATTGTAGCATCTGTGACCAGAGAGTTTGCGCTGGACTGCGCGAGTGTTGCGAGCGGTTCTCAGTCAGTCAGTCAGTCAGTCAGTCAGTAGTCGTTGCGAGTCCGTAGCTCTGTGTAGTTGAGGGCTGTACTCTGTCAGTAGTCGTCGCGTGCAGTACGCCAATAGTCGTCATGCAGAGCGGTCGGTCAGTAGTAGCAGCCGAGTGCGGTTGTGTGATGTAGGCGGTCGGCAACACTGGTCAAGATGGTGAATAAGGTATACTGTTAATTAATATAATCATTAGATAATGAAAAATTGTATTTATTGTAATTATTCTCCAACAAGTTCCCCAATAATAATTTTTATTTCAAAAGCATTTTTCAAACATTTAATTGTTTATTGAACTAAAGAGTTCGTTGCACTTCACATTTCATTCCACTTCTTTGAAGAAAAATGTCACTAAAATCACAAAAAAAGAGAATATTATTATTTGCAATGCAGTTCCTCCAAGCGCTGCGCAACAACCAGAGCAGAAATGTGACATCCATTTATTCGGAGGTAAGACTTTAATTCTGATTGTTTTGCACAGGGCCAAAGACCGATATTTCGGTTTAATTGAAGTTTCTTGTCACTGAACGGACTTTTTTAAATGTTGTGTGAAGACTTTATATTTGAGTCAGATTGCGAATTTCACATTTGTGTTGCCATTTTCAATACCTCTCATTGTGGGCGAGGTTACAATTAGCGCAATGTCCATTAGCATCCGTAAATAACATTGTCCATTATTTTAAATTTTGCTGGGAGGTTACAACACACACACAAAAAAAAAAAAAAACAAAAAATTGCATTTATATCCGCTCCTCAATTGTAGATACCCCTTACACAGCTGTGTGCAATGAATGAGTGCTGGCTGGTAATTAATTGCACTCCTTGGAGGGAAATGCCATAGGAAGTAGTCTTTAAAAAGTGAATGTTTTTCGTTAAGAGACAAAAGTTACTTTAGAAAAAAAGTAATAGTGGGGCTTTTGTTGTTGAACAAAATAAGTACAATGAACATACGTTATCAGATTTGCGCAATGCAGCGTCACACCACCGTTTGATTATAACACAATAGACTATACATCGTCCCGAACCGTGACCAGAGTCGCGAGACGAGCAGAGCACGCCGCCGACGCCCGCTCAGTACAACCGTCCACCCGCTACTACTGTCGACCGACTACTACCTCTCCCGACTCGCGCTACAATATATATATATAACAACTGTTCCTGGCGACCCGGTGCGTGCCACTACTGTCGTCTGGCGCGGTCCAAGCGCCGACTAGCAGCGATAAAGAACTCTCTGGTCAGACAGAGATGCTGTCATGCCTCGCCATCGCTCTGGTAATGAATACATACGTGTTGCAGCGTGCGTACCACCGGAACACGCAGTGGCGGAGCCAAAGACTGTGTTGTCGAGGTCGAGTGCGAGCGGGAAGAGAGGCAGCGTCGGCACGGAGATGCAAGCGAGCGCGAGACGCACGGGGGCTGCGGCGTGGCGCGTTTGCGGTCGGCGCCTTTGGTGGCAACGGCCGGGACAAGCAGCGGTGTATGGTGTGGTGCGGGGCGGACAGGGGCGGAGGCGGCGCGACGACGGCATGGGGGCGAAAACGGGACGGGGGACGGCGGATGTTGAGAGGCGTCACGCGCGGACAGGACACAGACACAGAGACACACAGATTGGAAAGGGAGGGTGCGCGGTAGTAGTTGGGAATGTGCGTACCGTGCGGGATGGGAGTGGGCGAGGAACACGGTCGTGGCCCCTGTTTTGGGTGCGTGTGATGACGTCGGTGTGTTGTGGGAAGGGAAGGTGCTGTGGCGGCGGCGCGTAATGGGCGTAGGCCGAAAAGAGAAAGGAACGTGGGCAGTGTGTTGGCAAGCGTCGGTTCGACTGCGACGTTGATGGGCAGGGCAGGGCAGGGCAGGGCAGGGCAAGGTTTAATGGTGGTAGGAGTAGGCGTGTGGGCGCAAAAAATCTGCCGCTGCAGGCGGTGCCGTAACCGCCATGGCGGGAAGGAGAGAGGGCCAAAGAAAGAAAGAAAGAAAGAAAGAAAGAAAGAAAGAAAGAAAGAAAGAAGAAAACAAAAAAAAAAAAAAAAAAAGGAGGGGGGGGCGAAAGTGGAGAGGCGGTGGTGTGAGAAGGGCGGGGGCGGAAGGAAGGCAGGAAGGACAAGAGGCGAGGCGACGGCTTGCTTTGTGTATCGGTCGGTCTCTGGCTATGCTTCGTGTTCTGCAGCAGGGTCGGTGCGCGGCGTGGCTCGCGGCAGTGGGAACGCCTGGTGGCTGGACGGCCAGCAATGCGGTTGGATGGGCGGCCACAGCACCGCACCTGTGCCCGAGGAGGAGACGCTGGCGGCGGGCCCTGAGGTGAGGCCGGCTCGGCTGGGGCTGTGGATGTGTAGGTGTGCGCCGCTGCTGCAACAACGAGTAAAACGCGAGAAGAAGGGATGGCGGTAGAGAGAAGAAAAAACAAAAAAGGTCGTGTTGTGTTGATGCGCAGGCAGACGCGTACAGAGGGACGAGCCCGGTCTGCAGCAGGGTGTGGCCGTGCCGAGTGCAGAGCAGCGGCGGCTCGGTTCGGTTCGGCCCGGCCCGGCGGGCCGCGCTGTTGTCGCGGACGTGAGCGCCCCCTGGCGGGTGGCCGGAGGCGGCGCGGCGTGTTGGACGTGTGGCTGGTGGCAGTGCACAATTTGCGAGTGGCCGGCGGTGTGGTGTGGCGGTTGGCGCGTCGGGCGGCGGAGAGGTATGTGTTGCGGGCGCCCTTTGCTGCGCTGCGTCGTTGCGTGTGCCGTACAGGGCGGGCGCTTGTCGACTGTGTGGGCGGTGTGGCGAATTGGCGTGAAACGGCTGCCGAGAGGTGTGTGGTAGCGAGCCGGTCGGTGGTGTCAGTGCGAAGGGGAATGTGCGTGCGTGTTTGGCGGTTTCGGTGTGCTTTTTGCGGCGTGAGAGTGGGAATTAGTGGGGCCGGCTGTTGTGTTGGTTCCTTGTGTCTTGTGTCGCGTAGCTTGATGGCAACGTGGAAGGACGCCGGTTTCGTTTTCGTTTCGAGCCTTGCGTGTGGTTGTCGACGTTGACTGGTTGGCGTGTGCCGATGCACGTGCATGTGTGGGTCGCGAGTGCGTTTTTGGCTGGCTGTGTGTGTGTGTGTGTGTGTGTGTGTGTGTGTTTTGGGGGGGAAGGGGGAGGCGGTGGTGAAAGTGCAGTCGTCGGGTGGGGCTGGGGCTGGGGCTGTGCGTCGTGGCGGAAAGGTGGTAGGTTGCGGGAAGCGAGCCCGTCGTTGACGGTGTCGCGTGAGTTGTGAATCGAGTGGGGCGCGGGGCGCGGGACAGGAGCAGCGTGCCGCTGCGTCGTGGTCGTCAGCAGAGGCTGTGCGTGTGCTTGTCCTTTTTGTGGGCGGTTCGTGCGAGGCGTTTTTGTTTTGTGTTGCCCTAGTTGTTAGTTTATTTTGTTTGTGTTTGTTATTTTGAGACGACGACTGGTTGGTGGCGTGCGCGCGAAGTGGCGGTGTGCGCTTCCCGTGTCGTTTGTGTTGTTTTGTTTTTGTTTTGTTTTTGTGTGGTTTTTTTTTGCACTGGGCCCCGGGGGGTGGGTGCGTGTGTGTCGATTGCCGGCTGGCGAAAGGTGCGCCATCGGCGGGGTGGGTCGCCGGCACAAGTAGAGGCGGCGGCGTTGTTGCTGTTGTTGTGTGGTGTTTGTTTTGTTCTGCTGTGTCGGCGAGCTGTGTTGCGGTGCGTGTGAATGGTGGTGCAAAAGTGCTGGCGTTGGGGCTGCGGCTGCGACTGCGACGGCGGCGAGCCGCGGGCGCGCCATTGATAGTGGTGTTGTGAACAGCGGCTGTGTACGGTAGTGGTGTTGTTGTAGCACGACGTGCATCCGGGCCGGCGCGGAAAGCGCAGTTGCGGGCGGTTGCCCTTCGGTGCCAGCCATGTCGCGTGAGCGGCGGGTTGCTTCTGGTGTCGACACGTGGTGCTCTGGGTTGTTGTGTGGTGCCGTTTGGCCGGTGGGGGTGGTTCGCGTGTGTCTCGTTCGCGCTCGGTATCTGGTCGTGGTCGTGCTGCTCCCCCGTCTGTCGGCGGTTTTCGACGTCGTCTGTACGTTTTTTGTTCGTTTGCGGCGTGCCTGCCGACGTCGTCCCGTCGCGACCTTTCAACCGAAAGTGTGGCGCCCGAAGGTGAACGAACGTAACCCTGACCTCGGCGCTTTACGCTGAGCCGAGCGAACCGAACCGAACCTAACCTGTGGTGTGGCGAGGTGAGCTCAGCCTGTGAGCCCCTAACGTCTACGTACGGTAAGCTGTCCGGCTCACGCCTCACGTTTGAACGCTTTTTTAACCTACGTTTGACGCTTCTTAACCTAGCACTGACCCCTTAACCTAACGTGTAACCTAACCTAACCTAGCCTCTGACGCCTGACGTGTTTGAATGCTTAACCTAAGTTTGACGCTTAACCTAACCCAAGTCCCCTTAACCTAACCCACGCCCACCTAACCTAACCTAACCTAGACGTGTAAACGTAATGTGTAACGCGTAACGTGTAAGGTCGGCTGGCGTGTGTGCTTGACGGCAGATTGGGTTGGTCTGTAGATTCGGATTGCGGTTTGCCTCGGTCGAGGGGTTGGGTCGGAAGCGGCGAGGGGCGGCGGCGCCTGTTGCGCAGGCGGCGTCCGTTTGCGGCGGGCAATTGTTGAGAAACGGCTGTGAATGTTGGCGGGCGAGAGGAGGAGGACGGCGCGCGATGTGGCCCGACGGCTGCGGGCCGATCGGGAAACGGCGGGAGGGCGACGGAAGGCGATGGGGCGGCGGAGGCGCGTTTGCACGGCCGTCATCGCCGCACGCCTCGGCTTGTGTGGCTGTGGCGCCGGCCGCGCTGGCCGGGCTGCCGCGGCGACGGTGTGGGAGTTTTGCCGAAGGTTTGGCCATTGTGGCGGGTCGTCGGCTGGGGCTGTGGGGGCGGCATTTGGGCGGGGGCGGCGATTCTCGGCGGGCCGACCCAGGCTGTAGCGCGCGGTAGCTGCAGTTTGGCCGTGGTTTGCGGCGCTGCCGTGGCGACTGGTTGGCGACTGTGGTGTGGCTGTGTGTAGCCCCATCCTCGGTGGTTTGAAAGGCGCGGGCGGTTGTGGCGCAGGTTTGGGGCTGCTCCGCACAGGCTGTCGGACGTTGGGCGGTAGCAAGCGCGGGAGGCGCGGCGCGGCGGCGCGCAGAGTGGCGGCCGCTCTCTCGGCCGTCCGCGCCCGCCCGCGACACTGGCTGGGCCTTGTGATTCTCTGCTCTGCTGCTGTGCTGTGCTTGCGTGCCTGCCGTCCCGCTCGCTCTCGCTGTGTGTTACGCGCGTCGTCGAAATGGCAGATCAGGCGGCTACGAACGAGACTGCTGCGGCACCCGCCGCCACCGGCACTACGAAGAAGGCCAAGTCTGCGTCGTCTGCGAAGAAGCCGCGCGCCAAGCCTGCGCACCCGCGCACCTCTGAGATGGTGACGGCCGCCATCAAGAGTCTGAAGGAGCGCGGCGGGTCGTCGCTGCAGGCGATCAAGAAGTACATAGCCGCGCACTACAAGCTGGACGCGGAGAAGCTGGCGCCGTTTATCAAGAAGTACCTCAAGTCGGCCGTCGTGGCGGGCGAGCTGGTGCAGACGAAGGGGAAGGGCGCGTCCGGCTCGTTCAAGCTTGCCGGCGCCGGCGGCGGGGGGGCGGCCGAGGGCGGCAAGGCTCGTGCTGGCGGTGCCAAGAAGAAGCGCGCCGCTCCGGCCAGCAAGGAGAAGAAGGGCGCCCGTGCGGCCGGCGCAAAGAAGGCTGGTGGCGTGAAGGCGGCGACCGGTCGGAAGGCGGGCGCCGCCAAGAAGGCGTCTGCGGCGTCGGCCGCTCCCGCGGGTGCGAAGAAGGCGGCTGCGGCCAAGCCGGCCAAGGCCAAGTCGCCGTCGAAGGCGAAGAAGGCCGCCAAGGTTCCGACGAAGAAGCCGAAGGCGCCGCGCCCGAAGAAGGCGACGACGCCGTCTAAGGCGAAGGCTTCGCCCAAGAAGAAGAAGTAGAGTAGAGGAGAAAGAGATGGGAAAGGAAGGGTTTGGCGCTTGACTCCGTCGTCCCCACCCCCCGTCGTCGTCTAGTGGCGCGCAAGAGACGCGCGGCCCAAAACGGCCCTTCTCAGGGCCATCAAAGCACGTCGGGGAAGGTTTTGATTGTCGTGTTGCGTTTGGTGTGGGTGTCTGTCTGTATGCCCGTGGGGATGCTGTTTGCGTGCCGTGGTGGTTGGATTGCGGGGGTCGGTGGCGGGTGTGGGCGGCGGTAGCGGTAAGCGGTGTTGTTGTTGTCGTGGTTGATTGTCGCCGTGTTTGTGGCGGCGGCCGACGGTTGGTTTTCTGTCACGTTGTTTTGTTTGAATACGTTGGTTGGCTTGCCTGCGTTCGTTCTTCTCGGATGTCTGTCTTGTCGAGTCGTGTCTGGTCTTTGTTTTGTTCCTTTGTGTGTGTTATGTTTTGCAACGGGGGGCACGTTGAGAGATGTGGAAGGAGTCGGTGGCGTGTAGAGCGAGCGAGCGCGCCTGCCTGGCCGTTGGCCGTCGGAGTGGAGTGCGGGTTTTTTTTGTTTTCGAAACGAAAGCGGCGGCCGGCCAGCCACCCGTGCGGTGTGACGTCGGCCGTTGGGTATTGTGCGCTTGGAGCGCCGGGGAGGGATGATGTGTGATTGTTGCGCGCTGCTAGCAGGCAGGCAGAGTGAGCGGGTGTGGCGGACGGACGGGAAGTGGCGGTGTTTGTTTTTGGGTTGCGGGGCGAGAGGCAGGCGACCGACAAAGTTTGCTCGCGACGGAGAGATGTTAGTGGCCCTGAAAAGGGCCGTTTTTGTTTGTGCGGTGCGGTGCCGCGGCGCGGTTTAGGCGCGCTCGCCGCGGATGCGGCGCGCGAGCTGGATGTCCTTGGGCATGATGGTGACGCGCTTGGCGTGGATTGCGCACAGGTTGGTGTCTTCGAAGAGGCCGACGAGGTAGGCCTCGCTGGCCTCCTGCAGGGCCATGACTGCGGAGCTCTGGAAGCGCAGGTCGGTCTTGAAGTCCTGGGCGATCTCGCGCACTAGGCGCTGGAATGGCAGCTTGCGGATGAGCAGCTCTGTGCTCTTCTGGTAGCGCCTGATTTCTCGCAGGGCGACGGTGCCCGGCCTGTAGCGGTGGGGCTTCTTGACGCCTCCGGTGGCGGGCGCGCTCTTCCTCGCCGCCTTGGTGGCGAGCTGTTTGCGCGGCGCCTTTCCGCCGGTGGACTTGCGGGCCGTTTGCTTTGTGCGGGCCATAGCGGTAGCGGTAGCGGTAGCGGAGCGGCGTGCGTGGAGGTTAGGTGCGGCGCGGCGTCCGGTGCTGCCTTGACAACGGGCCCGCGCGCCTCCGTGCTGCGCTTATATGCCCTCGGTTGCGCGTGGTGGGGGGAGGGCGGGCCAGAGTCTATATAGGGGGGCGGCGGGCGCGCTGGGCGCAGACCGTAGCCGACTCGCCAGCCGCTGCAGCTGCTGTTTGTGCACGTTTTGCTTTGCCCGAGGAAGGAAGGATGACAGGCCGCGGCAAGGGAGGAAAGGGGCTCGGCAAGGGTGGCGCCAAGCGGCACCGCAAGGTGTTGCGCGACAACATCCAGGGCATCACGAAGCCCGCCATCCGCCGCCTGGCTCGCAGGGGCGGCGTGAAGCGCATCTCTGGTCTGATCTACGAGGAGACCCGCGGGGTGCTGAAGGTGTTCCTGGAGAACGTGATCCGCGACGCGGTGACGTACACTGAGCACGCCAAGCGCAAGACTGTGACGGCCATGGACGTGGTGTACGCCCTGAAGAGGCAGGGGCGCACCCTGTACGGTTTCGGCGGTTAGGCTGCGTCGCAGCGGGCGCTGGCCTTCCCGCGGCCGTGCTTGTGGGTGGGAGAGACTAGAAAACGGCCCTTTTCAGGGCCACCACACTGTTCGGAAGTTGAAAAGTGCGAAAGAGTCTGTGTTGTTGCTGCGTGTGTGCGCTGTGTTGTTTGTTTGTTTGTTTCTCTCTGTCTTTGTTTCTTTCTTTCCGTTTGAGCGACGTGATGTGACTGGGAGGGGAGAAGGAAAGGAAACGTGTCATGTGGCTGGCTGTGTGTGGAGCTGCTTCGTTTGTGTGTCTTTGTATCGATCGCGACGGAGATGGCGGGCTGTGTGTTGTTGTGCGAGAGGCGGTGATTATTTGCTTGCGTGGTTTGGCTCTGTGTGTTTGTTTGCGGCGGCGTTGGGGTTTCCGAGGCAAGGCGTGTGGGCATAGGCGGCCGGATCAGCTGTTTCGTTCGTGTCGACGGCCGTTGCGCGCGGGAGTGGAGGGCGGTGTGTCGACACGCCTCCCTTTAACAATGGTCATTATTGCTGCCGTTGTCGGTTTGGAAGGCGACTGCGACCGTGCAAAATGTGTGTGTGTGTGTTGGGCCACACGGGCTGTGTGGACGACAAGATGGCGGACGTGCGCCGGCGGCGGCTGTGCTGTGACAGTGCAAAGTTAAAAAACAAAACAAGGTGCGGCGAGGACGACTGAAATTTTGCTTTGGACGTAGGTTTGTGTGGTGGCCCTGAAAAGGGCCGATTGTTGTGGGCCGAGCCGGCAAAGCGCGTTGCGTGCAGGGGAGCACGCGGCGCTGCGATTGCCTGGCCTCCTTTAGGCCTTCTTCTCGGTCTTCTTTGGCAGCAGGACGGCCTGGATGTTGGGCAGGACACCACCCTGTGCGATGGTGACGCCCGACAGGAGCTTGTTGAGCTCCTCGTCGTTGCGGATGGCAAGCTGCAGGTGGCGCGGGATGATGCGCGTCTTCTTGTTGTCGCGGGCCGCGTTTCCGGCCAGCTCGAGCACCTCAGCCGCGAGGTACTCCATGACGGCGGCGAGGTAGACGGGCGCCCCGGCGCCGACGCGCTCTGCGTAGTTTCCCTTGCGCAGGAGGCGGTGGATTCTGCCGACCGGGAACTGGAGCCCAGCCCTGCTTGAGCGGGACTTTGACTTGCCCTTGACTTTGTTGCCTCCCTTTCCGCGTCCGGACATGGCGATGGGCTAGCGACGGTGCACACGAAACGGAAACGAAAACGACCGGTGCGAGCGGCAGCGAGTCGAGCAGCGGAGTGCGTGCCGGCGCAGCCGACTACTGCATTTGTGCTATCCTCTCTTTCGAGGAGAGCATGTGTGGTGGAGGGTGTTGTCCTCTGGGACATTTCCTCCTCTATGCTTTGTGTGTGGTTTGTCTTTGCTGTCATGTATGTCATGTTATGGTGCAGTGTTTTTGGTGTTGCTGTGCTGCCTTTTAGGCTGTGTTAGTTAGCATGCTTTTTGGTCGTCTGTGTCTGTCCAGTGTTGTGTCGTACTGTCCCAAGTATTTTATTAGTCTGTTGTCAGATCTGGCCGTGTTTTCGTAAAAACTTTCGGCCAGTTCTATGAAGCGCTCGTGGAGCGTTTGTATTCCAGCCGCTTCATGTAGGTCAGCAGTGGGGAAGCGGAAGGGAAGGTGTAGCGCCCTTTTGAGCGCGCGGTTTTGTACTGACTGAAGTTTGCGGAGGTGCCAGTGCGCCGCGTATCCCCAGACAGGGCAAGCGTACTCCATTAGTGGACGTATCAGTGAGCAGTAGGTTCTGACTCCTATGTCAGCCGCTAGGGTGCTTTGGGTGTTTAGGATAGGATACAACATTTGCATCCTACCACTAGCTTTGCGGCGCAAGTCCTCGATGTGAGCCCTCCAGGTGAGCCTGGTGTCGAGGGTGACTCCAAGGTACCTGGCGGTTCGTCGCCATGGGAGTTCTTGGCCGTTCAGCTTAAGCAGTAGCGGCTGACGGGCGGGAGCCCGCTTGCCCAGTTTGCGGGTGATCATGATGGCTTGGGTTTTCTGTTCGTTGAGGGTGATGCGCCACTTTTTAGCCCAGCGGCCGGTCTCGTCCAGCGCTGTTTGCAATCTTCGCGTAACCCTGTCTCTGTTCGGGTTACGCGTGAAGAACGCTGTGTCGTCGGCGTACTGGGCAGTGTGCACCAGCGGTACGGTCGGGAGGTCGGCAGTGTACAGGTTGTACAGTACCGGGCCCAGTACCGACCCCTGGGGCACGCCCGCCCTGATGCGCCGTTTTGTTGAAAGCGACGACTCGATCCTAACGGAGAAAGTCCTTTGGGAGAGATAGCTCGCGAGTAGCTTCACTATCGGACCTGGGAAGCCTTGGGAGTATAGCTTGTAGAGAAGCCCGGTGTGCCAGACAGAGTCAAAGGCAGCGGCTACGTCAAGTAGCACTACCCCGCAGTAACTTTTGCGATTGAAGCTTTCAGTAGCTGCTTCAACGACCCTCATTAGTTGCTGGGGCGCGGAGTGTTCCTGCCTGAAACCGTACTGAAAGTCAGGCAGGATTTGTTGTATTCTGACGTGGTCGAGAATGGGAATAAGTAGCAGGCGTTCGTAGATTTTGCTAAGGGTTGGCAAAAGGCTGATAGGTCGGTGGTTCTGCGGGATAACCGGGTCTTTACCGGGTTTCGCGATCGCGACGACTTCTGCGTGTTTCCAGCACCTTGGAAACTTGCGGGAACGCGTGATCTCATTAAAGATATTTGCGATGTGGGCTACGGCAGGGGGTGGGAGGTGTTTCACTACTACGTTGTTGAGCTGGTCGTGGCCAGGGGCTCTTTTGTTGGGTAGGGACCTGATTACTCTGTTCACGTCGTCGGGTGTGAAGAGCGGTGTGTTTTCGTCGTCGTCATCGGCGTCGTCCGCCGCGAGGAATGTGGCGAGCTGACGTCGAACAACGGCTTCATGGTCCCTGTCCTGCGCCTCTGCGGGGCGGAACTGTTTTTCAAAGGCATCTGCCAGGGCATTTGCCTTATCTGCGGTGCTAAAGACAAGTCCGCGCTCGCCGTGCAGAGGTGGCAGTCTGGCGCGTCTTTTGGTGATCTGCTTGGTCGCCTGCCAGAGGCTATTGTCGTCCACGCGGAGGGCCGAAAGTCGCGCCGACCATTGCTGGTTGCGGTGCTCAGTGAGTGCGACCTTGAGCTCTCTTTGTAGGCGGTTCAGTAGCCTCCTAGTTACGGGGTTCTTTGTGAGCTTCCACTCTTTGGCGATCCTATTTTTGTTTCTAATTTGGGCAAGCAGGTGCGGCGGGAGTTGCTTAACTGGGGGAGGGCCGTCCGGAGGCCGTGGTGTGGCCTCCTTTGCTGCTTGCAGGATCGTGCTGGTGAGATCTTTAAGCGCCTGTTCTGCAGAATCTGCAGTTGGAGGCGGGGCCTGGGCAATTACTGAAGTTACGTCAACTTTGAATTGCTCCCAGTTAGTGCGCTTGTATGAGGTGTGTTGTTGCTGGAGAGGTACCCAGTCTCCTATGTCGACCTCGAGAATCACGGGATTGTGATCGGAAGACATTCGGTTAACCGATTGCGCGGTCACAAATCCCGTTATTCTTTTGGTGAGCGCTATGTCGAGGACGTCCGCCCTTCCCCCGTTTCTGGGGAAGTGGGTGGGCTCCTCTGGACCCCATATGTGAAAGTGGTGGGTGCGCGCGAGTCGTTGCAGTTGACGACCAGCTCTGTTTGAGTTTCGCGAGTGCCAGTCTGCGTGCTTGGCGTTCAGGTCGCCGCCAATGAAGAGTTTTCCTCTGATTTGTCCTAGGGCTGCTATGTCGTCCTCTTCCAGAGTGTAGGAGGGAGGGCGATATGCTGCAACGACAGTGAGGGGCCCTGTGACAGTGGCAATCTCTATTGCCGCTGTTTCTATTTGCCTAGTTGCTGGTGGGTGGACCTGATGATGGGGGATTCCTCGTTTGACGTATGTTGCTACCCCGCCTCCAGCGGTGGGCCGGTCGGTCCTATAGCAGTTGTAGTTGGGTGCCGACACCCTTACACCCGGTTTTAGGTGTGTCTCGGCCACCATACATACGTCTATGTTTTCATCGCGTAGGAACTCGCGGAACTCGTTGTTTTGTCCGACGATACCGTTTGCGTTGAAGACGCACATTCTGAGTCCTTGGATGTGGGGTCGTCTATCCATCACTTGGGGGAGGATTTCTCTGCTGTAGTCGCATTGTTATGCGACCCTTGGAGCACCAAATTGATGGCGGTTAGAATTTGGGCGTTCTGTTGCCTGATTTCGTGGAGCAGTTGCGTTAGGAGGCCTAACGTTTGCTCCACAACTCCTGACGGCCGTAGGGCATTTGCACTCTCTTCAGAAGTGCTGGGCTGAGGGCCTTGTGGCGAGCACTCAGCTGCCGCTACTGGCTGCAGACTGGACTTACGAGTTTGAGGGGAGGAGGCTTCCCTGGACGTTTCTCCGTTAGCGGGGATCGGCTGCTGGGCTAAGTGTATTGTGGGAGTCGTTTGTTGACTCCTGTCAGTACCTGCCACTGTCGCGTAGCTTGCGCTACCTCGCGGTCTCGAACGGGTAGTTGTTGGTCGCGTATGTGGATTGGCCGGCGCTCTCGAGTGCGTAGGTGGATTGGCCGGCGCTCTCGAGTTCGTAGGACCGCCGCCACGGTTGGTTTTCTGTGAGGCGGGGGGCTTGGTGCTTTGTGCGCGTAGGCGGTACTCTTTTTGTACACGGCAGCCTTGGTAGAAGGCGCCGTGTCCAGATTCGCCGCATAGGGCGCACTTGCTTTTCGGATCGCCTCTCTCTAAGGAGCACTCGGATGTGGGGTGCCCTTCTGCGCATTTCATGCACCGAGTTGGCATGTCGCAGTGCTTGGCAACGTGCCCTAATCCTTGGCAGTTGTAGCACTGCACGTTGCCACTTTTCCTGCGTAGTGGTTCGACTGTGACAGGCACTGACAGGACGTGTGTAATGTGTTTCTGCCTGTTTTGAGGGGTGTCAGGTAAATTGGTTTGATACAGTGGCCATTTGTTACCACTGTATACTTCCCTCATGTGGGTGACGCTATTAACTTCGAAGCCCTGCCTCTGCAGGTCCTTCTTAATAGCGTCAGTGCCAACTTTGCGGGGTAAGTCCCTTATTACCAGCTTCATCAGTCGCTGCTTGGCTGTGGGGAAGGTGTAGTGGGGGACTTTATGTTCAGAGAGCAGGGCCTTCACAGCAGTGTAATCGTCCAGCTCTCTGAACATGAGTTTGATTTTGTCCCCTCCGGCGGACTTAGCAGTAAACTGCTTCTCGCCTAAGCAGTTACTGACGAGGGAGTGAAGCTCCTCGTAGTTGTTGCTGAATTCGGCGATTATGGGGGGGAGTCTGTGTCTTTGTGTGTGTGTGGGTTGTGGCGCATCACCACTCGCGGTCGCGGGTACCGCTTCGTCCTCGTCAGACAGCGGCAGGAACTTATTGCTTGTGGAAGCAATGCCTCTCGCCTGCTGAGTGACGGGTAAGCGGGCGGTTTTCCGCGCTTTCTGAAAACCATCGCCATCGGTGCCTGATGTTTGGGGCTCGGTAGTGTCTGCGGAGGTGGTCGCGCGGGATTCGTCGATGACGAGGGGGCAGTCTGACTCGTCTTCGCTCCCTGAGGGGGAGGGAGTACGTGCCTTGGTGGTGGGCGGTGGAATTGATGACGCTTTTTTGGTTTGTTTGCGCCTGACGGTGGTTTTGTGCTTTCTGGCACTTTTTACCACGTCTTTGATGCGCTTGGGTGGGGCAGATGGGTGTTGGGACGTGGTTTGATCAGGAGGAGAGGGTTTAGGAGCGGGAGCGGTCTTTTTGGGTAGGGCTATGGGGTTTGGTTTAGGGAGGATACTGACCGGTAGGTGTTTCCTTTGCGCAGGGGTGAGGTGCTGCGCCAGTGCTTGTGCCTGCCCTGTGCTGATCATCAGGGTGGCCATAGACATCCTACCGCTGGTGGGTGGAAGAGAAGAACTTCGTTTTGTTGTATATTCCCCGTTTGCATGCCGCACGCAAGTAAGGGAAGCAAAGTCGATGGCTGCCGTGGGACTACCAGTCGCCGCCTTTGTTGCCGTCACCGTTAGGTTTCCGGCGGCAGAACTTGGTCCTATCTCACTAACAGGCGCGGGACACTGGCCAGAGGCCAGGCCCTGACCTGTGAATGCCCTAACGCTCGGGGGAGCAGAGCTATTCTCTGCGGCAGCTGAAGCGCTCGAGCCAACCGGAAAAGCGACCGGCGGAAACGAAGAGACGGCGTCGTTGCCACCAGCAGCAGGCTGCTGGGGCCCCAAGGCGCCACTGCAACTTGGCATCGCAATCGAAGAATCGCTCGACATCGGCAATCTGCTGTGAGTGCTCGTTTACGCCTTAATAAAGGCGCATCCGAAAGACACCCCTGGTTTGTCACCCGTACAAGCGGGGGCCTATGGCTTCGCGTAACAGACTGACGGAGACTTGCTCAACGCCCGACTGCCGCTCGGCGAATGCCGGCGCAGCTCTCTGCTTCTCTGCTTCTCTCTTTTATTCCTCTACCTTTAGAGGGTGTGCTGGTGGAGGTTGTTGTCACATTAGGACATTTCCTCCTCTTTTCTTTTGTGTTGTTTTTGTTTCTTTGCTTTTGTTGGTTGCTGTTCGTTGAGAGTTTTCTTTAGTTGTTCTTTTTCTGCTACTGCAGGAGTAGCGACTTGGGTCTGTTATATCTCTGCCTATGGGGTTCGTATTGCCCAAGGGTGTTGATTAATTCGTTTTCTGACTTCCGCGCCGTGGCGTAGAACACTTCTGCCAGGGCGCGGAATCTTGTGGTGATTGGCTCTATGTCTGCGGCTTCGTGCAAATCTGCCGTGGGGAAGCGCGTGGGGACGTGTAGGGCTCGTCTTAACGCTCTGTTTTGAGTCTTTTGTAAGCGATCTATCGTCGATCTGGCTGCGTAGCCCCATACAGGGCACGCATATTCCAGTATCGGTCGAATTAGACTTCGATAGATCGCTACTCCTGTTGCGGGGTCGAGGGAACTGGTGCTGTTCAAGACAGGGTACAGAATCTGCATCCTGGCGTGAGCCTTTCTGCGAAGCTCCTCTATGTGGCACTTCCATGTCAGGCGTCTGTCAAGTGTGACACCGAGGTACTTCGCAGAATTTCTCCATGGCAAATTCTGCCCCTGCAATCTCAGCAGTTGGTATGGTCTTCTTGGGGGTCGGCGTTTCCCATAGCGTCTGGTGAGCAGCATGGCTTGTGTTTTCTCAGAGTTAATTGAGATGCGCCACTGCTTTGCCCAGTTTCCCGTCCTGTTTAGGGCGGTTTGCAGACGCCTTGTAACCAGGTTCCTGTTTGTCGAGCAGGAGAAGAATGCAGTGTCGTCTGCGTACTGTGCAGTGTTTACACCCTGACACGGGCATCTCGTCGAAGGCGATGAGCATCATGAACAGCTTCGTGAACGACATTTTCGAGCGCATTGCGGCCGAGGCTTCTCGCCTGGCGCACTACAACAAGCGCTCGACCATCACGTCCCGCGAGATCCAGACCGCTGTGCGGCTGTTGCTGCCTGGCGAGCTGGCCAAGCACGCCGTGAGCGAGGGCACGAAGGCGGTGACCAAGTACACGAGCTCCAAGTAAGGAGGTGGCTCTGGAATGGAAGGAAGGATGGAGAAGGCTCCTCCGTTGCGAGAGCGGCAAAACGGCCCTTTTCAGGGCCACCAACTTGCCTTTTGCGGGAAGGGCGGAATTGTTGTTGTTGTTGTTTGTGTGGACGGCTGTGATGTATGTGTGCATTTTGATTGTGGGTGGGGGGGCGCGTCAAAGCGTGTTGCGGGGTACGGCCACGAGGTTGGTCGCCGTGGCGTGGAATGGTGGCACGCCTCGTTGGAGTGGTTTTGACCCATTGGTGTTGGGGTGTGTGTGTGTGTGTGTGTTACCTGTCTGCGAGGGGGGGACAGTGCGATCGGCGACTTTTGTGTCACCGTAACGACGGCCGTTTGCGGGTTTGTTTTTTTTTGCACATCATACATGGCGAGGGTGAAATGTGAAATGTTTTTTGTTGTTTGGTTTGTTTTTTGCCGCCCACTATTCCCTTTGCTGTACGCCGAGTTTTTGACAATGGTGCGACGTAACTGCAGCGTGGAGGTGTGTGAGTGACGTTGAAATGAACGTGCCATTAAGACGCATTGTTGTTGTATTGTACTGTACGTGTACGGCGACACGCACGATGATGTACCATTCGACTCTGATTTCTGATAGCCGTGTCTGACTGATTGCGTACGACGCACGCACACCGATGTCGTCATTCAAGATGCACGCGTGTCCAGTGCAGTACAGTAAGCGCGACGCTAGACGACGACGGCGGCGGCGGCGGCGGTCGTTTGTTTGGCGAATGTCTGTACACGTGTTTGTCTGTGTCCATCCGGTATGTATTTGTTTGTTTGAAAGTGTTTTGTGTGTCGGTGACGTGGTCCGATCCGTCGCCCCCTGAGTAACTGTCGATCGGCGCGATAGACCGGCGTCACGCAACTGAACCGAAGTCTTGGGCACACCCGTCATACTGTTGTACACCGTCGCGCTGAGAACGGTAACGAAGGGTTGACTTTGATCGGTCGAATGTCTGGGCAGAACGTGAGGAATGAGGCAAGAGTGCAAGGAGGGGGGGCAAAAGAGAGAGGAAGGGAAAAAGGGGAGAAACGCATTCGTAGAGCAACGGAACGTTCCCGTGTCGGAGGCGTATTGGAGCCGCACTGAAAATGCGTTTAACGGCGGCGCGGCTGCAAGTGTCTGCCGTGGTGAACGTTACCTTTGACGGCTGCATTGGGCTTTGCCTTTGCTTTCGCTTTCGCTTTCCCGGATGTACGTAACGTTTGTTGATATGGTTCTGAGGAAGAGTGTATGACAGTGCCGTGCCGTCCATGTTCGTGTGCCCTCCCATTGTGTGTATGCTATTGTCTGTGTACTTGAATGATGTATGTAGGTGTTAGTGGACATGTTTTACCAGTGGGGGGAAATGGATCGTCGATAGTTGCCGTCACTCTGTCACGGTCGAGATGACGCACCCTCCGTACAGAAAGGTGTCGAGAAAGTGAGTGTGTGCGTCCGTGAATTGGCAGTGTTTGGAGGTGGGCGTGCCCTGCATGTGGCCCGGAAGGCTGTTCGTTTGGCGGTAGTGTTGTGTGGACAGGGGAGGGGCATGCGTAACGCTGCTGGCATGGCATGGCATTTCGGGAGATGGGAGGGGGCAAACGAGGAGCGGCGGCCAAAGAGAGGCGGGACGGGGAGGGGCGCGGTGTGGGTGGCTTGCGCCTGTGCTCGGCGTTGTGGTTTGTGCAAAAGAGGAGGAGAAAAACAATGAGTTGCCAGGGAGGGGAGCGGTGTTGTGTTGTGGTTGTCGTGGTGTAGCCGCAGACGCGGCTGTCAGTGAACGTGGCGAGACGGACGGATGCGCGGAGGGGCGGGGGCGGCGCATTTCGCCGGTGCCGTGCCGTGCCTGAAAGCCGCGTGGTCGCTGTGTTGTTGGTGGCGTGGGGGCGAGGAGAGTACCGTACGGGTGTGCTTGTGCGCCGGAAATGGCACACTGCGCCTGCCCGTCTTGGAGGCTGATGGCTGTGGTGTGGAAATGGGGCGCGGTGATGTTGAAGCAGTTGAAGAACAGAAAAGAAACCAAGAAAACGGAAGGCGTGATGCGGCGGTGGTGGTGGTGGTGAGAGCGGGAAAAACAAAACAAAAAAAAAGAAGGAAAAACAACAAGAAACAAAAAAGAAAACAAAAGGTCTATCAATATTAGAATGTAAATGGAAATGGAAATGGACCCAGGTATAACCTCCCTGCACAAGTAGCAGAGGGTCCGATGATAATAAAAATGTGCCAGAATGTTAACGTCCCTACAAAACAAACCCAACGATAATATGAATGAAAGAATGAACCGTATGTAACATTGCAACAGACATAATGAAACCTGATAAATTGTATAAGGGCAGCAGCGTTGACCTTTGGCCCTGTATCCAGAATAAAAAGAGCCAAAGATCGTTACCCCAATGAAAAAGACACTGAAACACGTATGTAACATAGCAGCGATGGCGAGACATTGTAGCGTCTGTGACCAGAGAGTTTGCGCTGGACCGCGCGAGTGTTGCGAGCGGTTCTCAGTCAGTCAGTCAGTCAGTCAGTCAGTCGTTGCGAGTCTGTAGGTCTGTCTAGTTGAGGGCTGTACTCTGTCAGTAGTCGTCGCGTGCAGTACGCTAATAGTCGTCATGCAGAGCGGTCGGTCAGTAGTAGCAGCCGAGTGCGGTTGTGTGATGTAGGCGGTCGGCAACACTGGTCAAGATGGTGAATAAGGTATACTGTTAATTAATATAATCATTAGATAATGAACAATTTTATTTATTGTAATTATTCTCCAACAAGTTCCCCAATACTAATTTTTATTTCAAAAGCATTTTTCAAACATTTAATTGTTTATTGAACTAAAGAGTTCGTTGCACTTCACATTTCATTCCACGTCTTTGAAGAAAGATTGCACTAAAATCACAACAAAAAGAGAATATTATTATTTGCAATGCAGTTCCTCCAAGCGCTGCGCAACAAACAAGAGCAGAAATGTTGTGACATCCATTTATTCCGAGGTAAGACTTTTAATTCTGATTGTTTTGCACAGGGCCAAAGACCGATAGTTCGGTTTAATCGAAGTTTCTTGTCACTGAACGGACTTTAAATGTTGTGAAGAATTTATATTTGAGTCAGATTGCGAAATTCACATGTTTGTTGCCATTTTCAATACCTCTCATTGTGGGCGAGGTTACAATTAGCGCAATGTCCATTAGCATCCGTAAATAACATTGTCCATTATTTTAAATTTTGCGGGGAGGTTACAACACACAAAAAAAAACAAAAAAAAATTGCATTTGTATCCGCTCCTCAATTGTAGATACCCCTTACACAGCTGTGTGCAATGAATGAGTGCTGGCTGGTAATTAATTGCACTCCTTGGAGGGAAATGCCATAGGAAGTAGTCTTTAAAAAGTGAATGTTTTTCGTTAAAAGACAAAAGTTACGTTAGAAAAAAGTAATAGTGGGGCTTTTGTTGTTGAACAAAATAAGTACAATGAACATACGTTATCAGATTTGCGCAAAATGCAGCTTCACACTACCTTTTGATTATAACACAATATACTATACATCGTCCCGAACCGTGACCAGAGTCGCGAGACGAGCAGAGCACGCCGCCGACGCCCGCTCAGTACAACCGTCCACCCGCTACTACTGTCGACCGACTACTACCTCTCCCGACTCGCGCTACAATATATATAACAACTGTTCCTGGCGACCCGGTGCGTGCCACTACTGTCGTCTGGCGCGGTCCAAGCGCCGACTAGCAACGATAAATAACTCTCTGGTCAGACAGAGATGCTGTCATGCCTCGCCATCGCTCTGGTAATGAATACATACGTGTTGCAGCGTGCGTACCACCGGAACACGCAGTGGCGGAGCCAAAGACTGTGTTGTCGAGGTCGAGTGCGAGCGGGAAGAGAGGCAGCGTCGGCACGGAGATGCAAGCGAGCGCGAGACGCACGGGGGCTGCGGCGTGGCGCGTTTGCGGTCGGCGCCTTTGGTGGCAACGGCCGGGACAAGCAGCGGTGTATGGTGTGGTGCGGGGCGGACAGGGGCGGCGGTGGACGGGGAGGAGGCGGCGCGACGACGGCATGGGGGCGAAAACGGGACGGGGGACGGGGGACGGCGGATGTTGAGAGGCGTCACGCGCGGACAGGACGCAGACACAGAGACACACAGATTGGAAAGGGAGGGTGCGCGGTAATAGTTGGGAATGTGCGTACCGTGCGGGATGGGAGTGGGCGAGGAACACGGTCGTGGCCCCTGTTTTGGGTGCGTGTGATGACGTCGGTGTGTTGTGGGAAGGGAAGGTGCTGTGGCGGCGGCGCGTAATGGGCGTAGGCCGAAAAGAGAAAGGAACGTCGGCAGTGTGTTGGCAAGCGTCGGTTCGACTGCGACGTTGATGGGCAGGGCAGGGCAAGGTTAATGGTGGTAGGAGTAGGCGTGTGGGCGCAAAAAAATCTGCCGCTGCAGGCGGTGCCGTAACCGCCATGGCGGGAAGGAGAGAGGGCCAAAGAAAGAAAGAAAGAAAGAAAGAAAGAAAGAAAGAAAGAAAGAAGAAAACAAAAAAAAAAAAAAGAAGGAGGGGGGGGGGGGGCGAAAGTGGAGAGGCGGTGGTGTGAGAAGGGCGGGGGCGGAAGGAAGGCAGGAAGGACAAGAGGCGAGGCGACGGCTTGCTTTGTGTATCGGTCGGTCTCTGGCTATGCTTCGTTTTCTGCAGCAGGGTCGGTGCGCGGCGTGGCTCGCGGCAGTGGGAACGCCTGGCGGCTGGACGGCCAGCAATGCGGTTGGATGGGCGGCCACAGCACCGCACCTGTGCCCGAGGAGGAGACGCTGGCGGCGGGCCCTGAGGTGAGGCCGGCTCGGCTGGGGCTGGGGCTGGGGCTGTGGATGTGTAGGTGTGCGCCGCTGCTGCAACAACGAGTAAAACGCGAGAAGAAGGGATGGCGGTAGAGAGGAAAAAAAAAAAAAAAAAAAAAAGGTCGTGTTGTGTTGATGCGCAGGCAGACGCGTACAGAGAGACGAGCCCGGTCTGCAGCAGGGTGTGGCCGTGCCGAGTGCAGAGCAGCGGCGGCTCGGTTCGGTTCGGCCCGGCCCGGCGGGCCGCGCTGTTGTCGCGGACGTGAGCGCCCCCTGGCGGGTGGCCGGAGGCGGCGCGGCGTGTTGGACGTGTGGCTGGTGGCAGTGCACAATTTGCGAGTGGCTGGCGGTGTGGTGTGGCGGTTGGCGCGTCGGGCGGCGGAGAGAGAGAGGGAGGAGGAGAGGTATGTGTTGCGGGCGCCCTTTGCTGCGCTGCGTCGTTGCGTGTGCCGTACAGGGCGGGCGCTTGTCGACTGTGGGGCCGGTGTGGCGAATTGGCGTGAAACGGCTGCCGAGAGGTGTGTGGTAGCGAGCCGGTCGGTGTCAGTGCGAAGGGGAATGTGCGTGCGTTTGGCGGTTTCGGTGTGCTTTTTGCGGCGTGAGAGTGGGAATTAGTGGGGCCGGCTGTTGTGTTGGTTCCTTGTGTCTTGTGTCGCGTAGCTTGATGGCAACGTGGAAGGACGCCGGTTTCGTTTCGAGCCGTGCGTGTGGTTGTCGACGTTGACTGGTTGGCGTGTGGCGATGCACGTGCATGTGTGGGTCGCGAGTGCGTTTTTGGCTGGCTCTGTGTGTGTGTGTGTGTGTGTGTGTGTGTTTTGGGGGGGGAAGGGGGAGGCGGTGGTGAAAGTGCAGTCGTTGCCACGGGCGTCGTCGGGTGGGGCTGGGGCTGTGCGTCGTTGGCGGAAAGGTGGTAGGTTGCGCGTAAGCGAGCCCGTCGTTGACGGTGTCGCGTGAGTTGTGAATCGAGTGGGGCGCGGGGCGCGGGACAGGAGCAGCGTGCCGCTGCGTCGTGGTCGTCAGCAGAGGCTGTGCGTGTGCTTGTCCTTTTTGTGGGCGGTTCGTGCGAGGCGTTTTTGTTTTGTGTTGCCCTAGTTGTTAGTTTATTTTGTTTGTGTTTGTTATTGTGAGACGACGACTGGTTGGTGGCGTGCGCGCGAAGCGGCGGTGTGCGCTTCCCGTGTCGTTTGTGTTTTTTTTTGTTTGTTTTTGTTTTTTGCACTGGGCCCCGGGGGGGGGGGGGTGGGTGCGTGTGTGTCGATTGCCGGCTGGCGAAAGGAAAGGTGCGCCATCGGCGGGGTGGGTCGCCGGCACAAGTAGAGGCGGCGGCGTTGTTGCTGTTGTTGTTGTGTGGTGTTTGTTTTGTTCGGCTGTGTCGGCGAGCTGTGGTGCGGTGCGTGTGAATGGTGGTGCAAAAGTGCTGGCGTTGGGGCTGCGACTGCGACGGCGGCGAGCCGCGGGCGCGCCATTGATAGTGATGTTGTGAACAGCGGCTGTGTACGGTAGTGGTGTTGTTGTAGCACGACGTGCATCCGGGCCGGCGCGGAAAGCGCAGTTGCGGGCGGTTGCCCTTCGGTGCCAGCCATGTCGCGTGAGCGGCGGGTTGCTCTGGTGTCGACACGTGGTGCTCTGGGTTGTCGTGTGGTGCCCTTTGGCCGGTGGGGGTGGTTCGCGTGTGTCTCGTTCGCGCTCGGTATCTGGTCGTGGTCGTGCTGCTCCCCCGTCTGTCGGCGGTTTTCGACGTCGTCTGTACGTTTTTGTTCGTTTGCGGCGTGCCTGCCGACGTCGTCCCGTCGCGACCTTTCAACCGAAAGTGTGGCGCCCGAAGGTGAACGAACGTAACCCTGACCTCGGCGCTTTACGCTGAGCCGAGCGAACCGAACCTAACCTGTGGTGTGGCGAGGTGAGCTCAGCCTGTGGAGCCCCTAACGTCTACGTAAAGGTAAGCTGTCCGGCTCACGCCTCACGTTTGAACGCTTTTTGAACCTACGTTTGACGCTTCTTAACCTAGCACTGACCCCTTAACCTAACGTGTAACCTAACCGAACCTAACCTAACCTAACCTAACCTAACCTAACCTAACCTCTGACGCCTGACGTGTTTGAATGCTTAACCTAAGTTTGACGCTTAACCTAACCCAAGTCCCCTTAACCTAACCCACGTCCACCTAACCTAACCTAACCTAACCTAGACGTGTACACGTAATGTGTAACGCGTAACGTGTAAGGTCGGCTGTCGTGTGTGCTGACGGCAGATTGGGTTGGTCTGTAGATTCGGATTGCGGTTTGCCTCGGTCGAGGGGTTGGGTCGGAAGCGGCGAGGGGCGGCGGCGCCTGTTGCGCAGGCGGCGTCCGTTTGCGGCGGGCAATTGTTGAGAAACGGCTGTGAATGTTGGCGGGCGAGAGGAGGAGGACGGCGCGCGATGTGGCCCGACGGCTGCGGGCCGATCGGGAAACGGCGGGAGGGCGACGGAAGGCGATGGGGCGGCGGAGGCGCGTTTGCACGGCCGTCATCGCCGCACGCCTCGGCTTGTGTGGCTGTGGCGCCGGCCGCGCTGGCCGGGCTGCCGCGGCGACGGTGTGGGAGTTTTGCCGAAGGTTTGGCCATTGTGGCGGGTCGTCGGCTGGGGCTGTGGGGGCGGCATTTGGGCGGGGGCGGCGATTCTCGGCGGGCCGACCCAGGCTGTAGCGCGCGGTAGCTGCAGTTTGGCCGTGGTTTGCGGCGCTGCCGTGGCGACTGGTTGGCGACTGTGGTGTGGCTGTGTGTAGCCCCATCCTCGGTGGTTTGAAAGGCGCGGGCGGTTGTGGCGCAGGTTTGGGGCTGCTCCGCACAGGCTGTCGGACGTTGGGCGGTAGCAAGCGCGGGAGGCGCGGCGCGGCGGCGCGCAGAGTGGCGGCCGCTCTCTCGGCCGTCCGCGCCCGCCCGCGACACTGGCTGGGCCCTTGTGATTCTCTGCTCTGCTGTGCTGTGCTTGCGTGCCTGCCGTCCCGCTCGCTCTCGCTCTCGCTCTCGCTGTGTGTTAGGCGCGTCGTCGAAATGGCAGATCAGGCGGCTACGAACGAGACTGCTGCGGCACCCGCCGCCACCGGCACTACGAAGAAGGCCAAGTCTGCGTCGTCTGCGAAGAAGCCGCGCGCCAAGCCTGCGCACCCGCGCACCTCTGAGATGGTGACGGCCGCCATCAAGAGTCTGAAGGAGCGCGGCGGGTCGTCGCTGCAGGCGATCAAGAAGTACATAGCCGCGCACTACAAGCTGGACGCGGAGAAGCTGGCGCCGTTTATCAAGAAGTACCTCAAGTCGGCCGTCGTGGCGGGCGAGCTGGTGCAGACGAAGGGGAAGGGCGCGTCCGGCTCGTTCAAGCTTGCCGGCGCCGGCGGCGGGGGGGCGGCCGAGGGCGGCAAGGCTCGTGCTGGCGGTGCCAAGAAGAAGCGCGCCGCTCCGGCCAGCAAGGAGAAGAAGGGCGCCCGTGCGGCCGGCGCAAAGAAGGCTGGTGGCGTGAAGGCGGCGACCGGTCGGAAGGCGGGCGCCGCCAAGAAGGCGTCTGCGGCGTCGGCCGCTCCCGCGGGTGCGAAGAAGGCGGCTGCGGCCAAGCCGGCCAAGGCCAAGTCGCCGTCGAAGGCGAAGAAGGCCGCCAAGGTTCCGACGAAGAAGCCGAAGGCGCCGCGCCCGAAGAAGGCGACGACGCCGTCTAAGGCGAAGGCTTCGCCCAAGAAGAAGAAGTAGAGTAGAGGAGAAAGAGATGGGAAAGGAAGGGTTTGGCGCTTGACTCCGTCGTCCCCACCGCCCGTCGTCGTCTAGTGGCGCGCAAGAGACGCGCGGCCCAAAACGGCCCTTCTCAGGGCCATCAAAGCACGTCGGGGAAGGTTTTGATTGTCGTGTTGCGTTTGGTGTGGGTGTGTGTCTGTCTGTCTGGCGTTTCTGTATGCCCGTGGGGATGCTGTTTGCGTGCCGTGGTGGTTGGATTGCGGGGGTCGGTGGCGGGTGTGGGCGGCGGTAGCGGTAAGCGGTGTTGTTGCTGATGTCGTGGTTGATTGTCGCCGTGTTTGTTTTGTGGCGGCGGCCGACGGTTGGTTTTCTGTCACGTTGTTTTGTTTGAATACGTTGGTTGGCTTGCCTGCGTTCGTTCTTCTCGGATGTCTGTCGTGTCTGGTCTTTGTTTTGTTCCTTTGTGTGTGTGTTATGTTTTGCAACGGGGGGCACGTTGAGATGTGGGAAGGAGTCGGCGGGGGATTTCGGTGGCGTGTAGAGCGAGCGAGCGAGCCTGCCTGGCCGTTGGCCGTCGGAGTGGAGTGCGGGTTTTTTTTGTTTTTGATTTCGAAAAACGAAAGCGGCGGCCGGCCAGCCACCCGTGCGGTGTGACGTCGGCCGTTGGGTATTGTGCGCTTTGAGCGCCGGGGAGGGATGATGTGTGATTGTTGCGCGCTGCTAGCAGGCAGGCAGAGTGAGCGGGTGTGGCGGACGGACGGGAAGTGGTGGTTTTTGTTTTTTGGGTTGCGGGGCGAGAGGCAGGCGACCGACAAAGTTTGCTCGCGACGGAGAGATGTTAGTGGCCCTGAAAAGGGCCGTTTTTGTTTGTGCGGTGCGGTGCCGCGGCGCGGTTTAGGCGCGCTCGCCGCGGATGCGGCGCGCGAGCTGGATGTCCTTGGGCATGATGGTGACGCGCTTGGCGTGGATGGCGCACAGGTTGGTGTCTTCGAAGAGGCCGACGAGGTAGGCCTCGCTGGCCTCCTGCAGGGCCATGACTGCGGAGCTCTGGAAGCGCAGGTCGGTCTTGAAGTCCTGGGCGATCTCGCGCACTAGGCGCTGGAATGGCAGCTTGCGGATGAGCAGCTCTGTGCTCTTCTGGTAGCGCCTGATTTCTCGCAGGGCGACGGTGCCCGGCCTGTAGCGGTGGGGCTTCTTGACGCCTCCGGTGGCGGGCGCGCTCTTCCTCGCCGCCTTGGTGGCGAGCTGTTTGCGCGGCGCCTTTCCGCCGGTGGACTTGCGGGCCGTTTGCTTTGTGCGGGCCATGGCGGTAGCGGTAGCGGTAGCGGAGCGGCGTGCGTGGAGGTTAGGTGCGGCGCGGCGTCCGGTGCTGCCTTGACAACGGGCCCGCGCGCCTCCGTGCTGCGCTTATATGCCCTCGGTTGCGCGTGGTGGGGGGAGGGCGGGCCAGAGTCTATATAGGGGGGCGGCGGGCGCGCTGGGCGCAGACCGTAGCCGACTCGCGAGACGCTGCAGCTGCTGTTTGTGCACGTTTTGCTTTGCCCGAGGAAGGAAGGATGACAGGCCGCGGCAAGGGAGGAAAGGGGCTCGGCAAGGGCGGCGCCAAGCGGCACCGCAAGGTGTTGCGCGACAACATCCAGGGCATCACGAAGCCCGCCATCCGCCGCCTGGCTCGCAGGGGCGGCGTGAAGCGCATCTCTGGTCTGATCTACGAGGAGACCCGCGGGGTGCTGAAGGTGTTCCTGGAGAACGTGATCCGCGACGCGGTGACGTACACTGAGCACGCCAAGCGCAAGACTGTGACGGCCATGGACGTGGTGTACGCCCTGAAGAGGCAGGGGCGCACCCTGTACGGTTTCGGCGGTTAGGCTGCGTCGCAGCGGGCGCTGGCCTTCCCGCGGCCGTGCTTGTGGGTGGGAGAGACTAGAAAACGGCCCTTTTCAGGGCCACCACACTGTTCGGAAGTTGAAAAGTGCGAAAGAGTCTGTGTTGTTGCTGCGTGTGTTGTTTGTTTGTTTCTTTCCGTTTGAGCGACGTGATGTGACTGGGAGGGGAGAAGGAAAGGAAACGTGTCATGTGGCTGGCTGTGTGTGTGAGAGTGGAGCTGCTTCGTTTGTGTTTGTTATTGTGTGTCTTTGTATCGATCGCGATGGAGATGGCGGGCTGTGTGTTGTTGTGCGAGAGGCGGTGATTATTTGCTTGCGTGGTTTGGCTCTGTGTGTTTGCGGCGGCGTTGGGGTTTCCGAGGCAAGGCGTGTGGGCATAGGCGGCCGGATCAGCTGTTTGTTTCGTTCGTGTCGACGGCCGTTGCGCGCGGGAGTGGAGGGCGGTGTGTCGACACGCCTCCCTTTAACAATGGTCATTATTGCTGCCGTTGTCGTTTGGAAGGCGACTGCGACCGTGCAAAATGTGTGTGTGTGTGTGTGTGTGTGTTGGGCCACACGGGCTGTGTGGACGACAAGATGGCGGACGTGCGCCGGCGGCGGCTGTGCTGTGAAAGTGCAAAGTTAAAACAACAAAACAAGGTGCGGCGAGGACGACTGAAATTTTGCTTTGGACGTAGGTTTGTGTGGTGGCCCTGAAAAGGGCCGATTGTTGTGGGCCGAGCCGAGCCGGCAAAGCGCGTTGCGTGCAGGGGAGCACGCGGCGCTGCGATTGCCTGGCCTCCTTTAGGCCTTCTTCTCGGTCTTCTTTGGCAGCAGGACGGCCTGGATGTTGGGCAGGACACCACCCTGTGCGATGGTGACGCCCGACAGGAGCTTGTTGAGCTCCTCGTCGTTGCGGATGGCAAGCTGCAGGTGGCGCGGGATGATGCGCGTCTTCTTGTTGTCGCGGGCCGCGTTTCCGGCCAGCTCGAGCACCTCAGCCGCGAGGTACTCCATGACGGCGGCGAGGTAGACGGGCGCCCCGGCGCCGACGCGCTCTGCGTAGTTTCCCTTGCGCAGGAGGCGGTGGATTCTGCCGACCGGGAACTGGAGCCCAGCCCTGCTTGAGCGGGACTTTGACTTGCCCTTGACTTTGCCTCCCTTTCCGCGTCCGGACATGGCGATGGGCTAGCGACGGTGCACACGAAACGGAAACGAAAACGACCGGTGCGAGCGGCAGCGAGTCGAGCAGCGGAGTGCGTGCCGGCGCAGCCGGGGTGGGGGTGCTTTATGGGCTCGGGTGCGGCGGCCGGTTGCGCGCGCGCCCCATTGGTCGGCGGCCGCAACAGGGCGAGCTGGTAAAGGTGCGGCGGCGGCTGGCGGCGGGTGCCACTGTGTGGGGAGACGCTGACTAGAGCGGAGCGCTTGCTACTGGTGTTGCTGCTGCCGTACGTTGGTTCGAGATGCCGCCCAAGACTAGCGGGAAGGCCGCCAAGAAGGCTGGCAAGGCGCAGAAGAACATTTCGAAGGGCGACAAGAAGAAGAAGCGCAAGAGGAAGGAGAGCTATGCCATCTACATCTACAAGGTGCTGAAGCAGGTGCACCCTGACACGGGCATCTCGTCGAAGGCGATGAGCATCATGAACAGCTTCGTGAACGACATTTTCGAGCGCATTGCGGCCGAGGCTTCTCGCCTGGCGCACTACAACAAGCGCTCGACCATCACGTCCCGCGAGATCCAGACCGCTGTGCGGCTGTTGCTGCCTGGCGAGCTGGCCAAGCACGCCGTGAGCGAGGGCACGAAGGCGGTGACCAAGTACACGAGCTCCAAGTAAGGAGGTGGCTCTGGAATGGAAGGAAGGATGGAGAAGGCTCCTCCGTTGCGAGAGCGGCAAAACGGCCCTTTTCAGGGCCACCAACTTGCCTTTTGCGGGAAGGGCGGAATTGTTGTTGTTGTTGTTTGTGTGGACGGCTGTGATGTATGTGTGCATTTTGATTGTGGGTGGGGGGGCGCGTCAAAGCGTGTTGCGGGGTACGGCCACGAGGTTGGTCGCCGTGGCGTGGAATGGTGGCACGCCTCGTTGGAGTGGTTTTGACCCATTGGTGTTGGGGTGTGTGTGTGTGTGTGTGTTACCTGTCTGCGAGGGGGGGACAGTGCGATCGGCGACTTTTGTGTCACCGTAACGACGGCCGTTTGCGGGTTTGTTTTTTTTTTGCACATCATACATGGCGAGGGTGAAATGTGAAATGTTTTTTGTTGTTTGGTTTGTTTTTTGCCGCCCACTATTCCCTTTGCTGTACGCCGAGTTTTTGACAATGGTGCGACGTAACTGCAGCGTGGAGGTGTGTGAGTGACGTTGAAATGAACGTGCCATTAAGACGCATTGTTGTTGTATTGTACTGTACGTGTACGGCGACACGCACGATGATGTACCATTCGACTCTGATTTCTGATAGCCGTGTCTGACTGATTGCGTACGACGCACGCACACCGATGTCGTCATTCAAGATGCACGCGTGTCCAGTGCAGTACAGTAAGCGCGACGCTAGACGACGACGGCGGCGGCGGCGGCGGTCGTTTGTTTGGCGAATGTCTGTACACGTGTTTGTCTGTGTCCATCCGGTATGTATTTGTTTGTTTGAAAGTGTTTTGTGTGTCGGTGACGTGGTCCGATCCGTCGCCCCCTGAGTAACTGTCGATCGGCGCGATAGACCGGCGTCACGCAACTGAACCGAAGTCTTGGGCACACCCGTCATACTGTTGTACACCGTCGCGCTGAGAACGGTAACGAAGGGTTGACTTTGATCGGTCGAATGTCTGGGCAGAACGTGAGGAATGAGGCAAGAGTGCAAGGAGGGGGGGCAAAAGAGAGAGGAAGGGAAAAAGGGGAGAAACGCATTCGTAGAGCAACGGAACGTTCCCGTGTCGGAGGCGTATTGGAGCCGCACTGAAAATGCGTTTAACGGCGGCGCGGCTGCAAGTGTCTGCCGTGGTGAACGTTACCTTTGACGGCTGCATTGGGCTTTGCCTTTGCTTTCGCTTTCGCTTTCCCGGATGTACGTAACGTTTGTTGATATGGTTCTGAGGAAGAGTGTATGACAGTGCCGTGCCGTCCATGTTCGTGTGCCCTCCCATTGTGTGTATGCTATTGTCTGTGTACTTGAATGATGTATGTAGGTGTTAGTGGACATGTTTTACCAGTGGGGGGAAATGGATCGTCGATAGTTGCCGTCACTCTGTCACGGTCGAGATGACGCACCCTCCGTACAGAAAGGTGTCGAGAAAGTGAGTGTGTGCGTCCGTGAATTGGCAGTGTTTGGAGGTGGGCGTGCCCTGCATGTGGCCCGGAAGGCTGTTCGTTTGGCGGTAGTGTTGTGTGGACAGGGGAGGGGCATGCGTAACGCTGCTGGCATGGCATGGCATTTCGGGAGATGGGAGGGGGCAAACGAGGAGCGGCGGCCAAAGAGAGGCGGGACGGGGAGGGGCGCGGTGTGGGTGGCTTGCGCCTGTGCTCGGCGTTGTGGTTTGTGCAAAAGAGGAGGAGAAAAACAATGAGTTGCCAGGGAGGGGAGCGGTGTTGTGTTGTGGTTGTCGTGGTGTAGCCGCAGACGCGGCTGTCAGTGAACGTGGCGAGACGGACGGATGCGCGGAGGGGCGGGGGCGGCGCATTTCGCCGGTGCCGTGCCGTGCCTGAAAGCCGCGTGGTCGCTGTGTTGTTGGTGGCGTGGGGGCGAGGAGAGTACCGTACGGGTGTGCTTGTGCGCCGGAAATGGCACACTGCGCCTGCCCGTCTTGGAGGCTGATGGCTGTGGTGTGGAAATGGGGCGCGGTGATGTTGAAGCAGTTGAAGAACAGAAAAGAAACCAAGAAAACGGAAGGCGTGATGCGGCGGTGGTGGTGGTGGTGAGAGCGGGAAAAACAAAACAAAAAAAAAGAAGGAAAAACAACAAGAAACAAAAAAGAAAACAAAAGGTCTATCAATATTAGAATGTAAATGGAAATGGAAATGGACCCAGGTATAACCTCCCTGCACAAGTAGCAGAGGGTCCGATGATAATAAAAATGTGCCAGAATGTTAACGTCCCTACAAAACAAACCCAACGATAATATGAATGAAAGAATGAACCGTATGTAACATTGCAACAGACATAATGAAACCTGATAAATTGTATAAGGGCAGCAGCGTTGACCTTTGGCCCTGTATCCAGAATAAAAAGAGCCAAAGATCGTTACCCCAATGAAAAAGACACTGAAACACGTATGTAACATAGCAGCGATGGCGAGACATTGTAGCGTCTGTGACCAGAGAGTTTGCGCTGGACCGCGCGAGTGTTGCGAGCGGTTCTCAGTCAGTCAGTCAGTCAGTCAGTCAGTCGTTGCGAGTCTGTAGGTCTGTCTAGTTGAGGGCTGTACTCTGTCAGTAGTCGTCGCGTGCAGTACGCTAATAGTCGTCATGCAGAGCGGTCGGTCAGTAGTAGCAGCCGAGTGCGGTTGTGTGATGTAGGCGGTCGGCAACACTGGTCAAGATGGTGAATAAGGTATACTGTTAATTAATATAATCATTAGATAATGAACAATTTTATTTATTGTAATTATTCTCCAACAAGTTCCCCAATACTAATTTTTATTTCAAAAGCATTTTTCAAACATTTAATTGTTTATTGAACTAAAGAGTTCGTTGCACTTCACATTTCATTCCACGTCTTTGAAGAAAGATTGCACTAAAATCACAACAAAAAGAGAATATTATTATTTGCAATGCAGTTCCTCCAAGCGCTGCGCAACAAACAAGAGCAGAAATGTTGTGACATCCATTTATTCCGAGGTAAGACTTTTAATTCTGATTGTTTTGCACAGGGCCAAAGACCGATAGTTCGGTTTAATCGAAGTTTCTTGTCACTGAACGGACTTTAAATGTTGTGAAGAATTTATATTTGAGTCAGATTGCGAAATTCACATGTTTGTTGCCATTTTCAATACCTCTCATTGTGGGCGAGGTTACAATTAGCGCAATGTCCATTAGCATCCGTAAATAACATTGTCCATTATTTTAAATTTTGCGGGGAGGTTACAACACACAAAAAAAAACAAAAAAAAATTGCATTTGTATCCGCTCCTCAATTGTAGATACCCCTTACACAGCTGTGTGCAATGAATGAGTGCTGGCTGGTAATTAATTGCACTCCTTGGAGGGAAATGCCATAGGAAGTAGTCTTTAAAAAGTGAATGTTTTTCGTTAAAAGACAAAAGTTACGTTAGAAAAAAGTAATAGTGGGGCTTTTGTTGTTGAACAAAATAAGTACAATGAACATACGTTATCAGATTTGCGCAAAATGCAGCTTCACACTACCTTTTGATTATAACACAATATACTATACATCGTCCCGAACCGTGACCAGAGTCGCGAGACGAGCAGAGCACGCCGCCGACGCCCGCTCAGTACAACCGTCCACCCGCTACTACTGTCGACCGACTACTACCTCTCCCGACTCGCGCTACAATATATATAACAACTGTTCCTGGCGACCCGGTGCGTGCCACTACTGTCGTCTGGCGCGGTCCAAGCGCCGACTAGCAACGATAAATAACTCTCTGGTCAGACAGAGATGCTGTCATGCCTCGCCATCGCTCTGGTAATGAATACATACGTGTTGCAGCGTGCGTACCACCGGAACACGCAGTGGCGGAGCCAAAGACTGTGTTGTCGAGGTCGAGTGCGAGCGGGAAGAGAGGCAGCGTCGGCACGGAGATGCAAGCGAGCGCGAGACGCACGGGGGCTGCGGCGTGGCGCGTTTGCGGTCGGCGCCTTTGGTGGCAACGGCCGGGACAAGCAGCGGTGTATGGTGTGGTGCGGGGCGGACAGGGGCGGCGGTGGACGGGGAGGAGGCGGCGCGACGACGGCATGGGGGCGAAAACGGGACGGGGGACGGGGGACGGCGGATGTTGAGAGGCGTCACGCGCGGACAGGACGCAGACACAGAGACACACAGATTGGAAAGGGAGGGTGCGCGGTAATAGTTGGGAATGTGCGTACCGTGCGGGATGGGAGTGGGCGAGGAACACGGTCGTGGCCCCTGTTTTGGGTGCGTGTGATGACGTCGGTGTGTTGTGGGAAGGGAAGGTGCTGTGGCGGCGGCGCGTAATGGGCGTAGGCCGAAAAGAGAAAGGAACG